>NC_047658.1:8855052-9171666 GCF_011762505.2 Arvicanthis niloticus
GTGGTCCTTTCTGACACTAGCAAAGCTCGGAGCAGCGACCCATTCAGCACCACGGAAAGCTCCTAGGCAAGCCAAAAAATGCCCAGCCTCTGGGCCCCGCCCCCTACGCGCGGTAATCCTTCCCACCCGGCCCCACCCAGATTTAAAACATCCTCACCCAGGTTCGCTCCAGGTTTGTTTGTGTCTTTTTTGTTTTTGTCGTTATTGTTTTGTTTTGATTCCAGGCTGGTCTGGAACTCTTATGTAGACAGAGTCCAGACTGGTTTCAAACTCACAGAAATCTATCTGCCTGCCTCTGCCTGCCTCTGCCTCCTGCTTGCTGGGATTAAAGTTCTGTGCCACCACACCCACCCCTCACTCCGTTTAAAGACCTGCAGGAAGCCTGGGCTGATAAATCACAGTTTCTTCAACAGAAACACGGGATGGCCGGGTGGGGAAGAGGACTTTATTGGGATGTTAGTGAAGATGGTGGTGGGATGGTGAATTCCAGGGAGTGACATACACTGGGACCCAGGTGGTGGTCACCTTAAGGAGCAATAAATTAACAGTAAAATAAATTAAGGTGAGGAGGTCCCTTGTGGGGCAGGAGCTGGGAATTTCTAAGGGAGTGGAATTTGGAACTTGGAAAGGGAAACAAGAATGAATTTGTCAAGATCTCCCTCCCCCACCGGAAGCTGGGTGTTGGGATTGGGGGACCGGAAGAAGGGCAGTAGGGCTCAGCTGAAGGCAGCTAGGGTTGGGGTCAAGGTCGTTCTTCCAGGAAGCGGTAGGTGGGGTTCTCATAGCCATGCCTCTGAAGTTCCCGGAGCTGCTGTTCCTCCAGGGTCAGCATGGGGTCCACCTGCAACAGGGCCAGGAAAGGGCTCAGTGCCGGAAAGGGGCAGGGCTACTTTTAACTCCGCCCCCCACCGCGATGTCTGGCCCTCTCACCTCCACCACTCCATGGCTGATAGTCCCGTAGGGTTTCTTCTTGCGCAGAAGCAGCAAGGATAGGACAATGAGGGAGCCTCCTCCAGCTCCCATGATCAGCAGACCTGACAAGGCCTCTCGGGACACTCCAGTCCCGGCGGGCGCCTATGGAGAAAGGAGCCAGGACCAAGAGTATCTTTGAGGCTCTGCAGGATCCACTGCAGCTTTGGAGGCCACAGCCTGGACACCGACCTCTGACCTTGCCCCAGGATCTGCTTCTTACCAATTCATCCCGCTGGATATCTGACGAGTGGAAGGGAAACCCCCTTGGGGCAGATGCGTTCACCTGGGGACACAGGAGATGTCAGGAGATGCCATGGACCTTGGGGCCTAGACGGGTACCTCCCAGCCCAACAACACTAAGTCCATGTCCCCGGCAAGCTCCTTCCTGAAGCTGAGGAATCCAAGCCTCCAGAACCTTCCCTCCGCCCAGGGTCCAGACCTCCACTCACTTACCTTTTGTTCATACTGCTCCAGTGGGGTTAGCTTCTCTCTCCCAGAGGAGGAAGAATCTTGATCTGTGGACCCTACCCCACCCAAGTCACATACATCAGAAAGGATGCTGGACTCCACTCCAGGAGGCTTGGGCTCCCTGCCGTATGCAGCCCTTTCCCTTCATGGTTTAGGGTTTGGTGGGATTTGGTGGCTGGGTCTATGCTGTGTGACACTTACCTTTTGGAAGGGTCACTGGGGGA
The DNA here is from genome assembly GCF_011762505.2 of Arvicanthis niloticus. Taxonomy (NCBI): domain Eukaryota; kingdom Metazoa; phylum Chordata; class Mammalia; order Rodentia; family Muridae; genus Arvicanthis; species Arvicanthis niloticus. Next base: position 8,856,717 of record NC_047658.1, read on the forward strand.
TCTGCTAGCAGAGGAGACAAGATGAAAGATGAAACAGTGAAGAGAAAGAAAGAGTAGAGAACCCCACCAGGACTGAGGACCCCACAGAGGCTCGATACCCCCAGATAACCCTCTTTATTCCTCTCCACGTGCTGTGGTGGCACAGACACCCCCAGACCTTAGGGAAAGGAAGAAGGTTGTATGCTGGGTATGGCATTGCACGTTTGTATAACCTCAGCACTTGGAAAGCTAAGACAAGAAGAGTCTAAGGCCATCTGAGGCTAAATAGTGAGTCCCAGGCTAGCCTGAGCTACAGAGATCCTGTCTCAACAATCTAAAGACTGAATTAGGCCTTGTAACACATGCCTGTAATCTGAGCTACTCAGGATGTTGAGTTCAAGGCCTGCCAGGGCTACTTAGACTGTCTAAAAAAGTAAAAGGGGGCAGGGTGGGGGAAGAAGGCCAGGGCTAGCACTGAGTGGAAGAACTTTCTTCTCTTGCTCAGCACGCACAAAGCTCTGGGCTCCTCAACAGCTTCTTCCTTCAGGCCAAGGAATCCGACATTGCAAAGGAAAGGGAAAGAGGCCTGCCCCTCAAAGGTAGGTGGGATTCTGTGTTCGCTCACCATCCTTGGATTCGGGAGGCTGAAGGCTACCTTTGTCCTCACTGCTGCTCCCGGGCACAGAGGCTTCCAGTTCACTGGGACCCAAGTGTTCAGCCTGGAGAAGCTCCTCTGAGGGGACACAGAAAGATGGCTAAGGCGGTGAGTGGACGGAGGCCACAGCAAGGCAAGGGCAGAGACCCTCACAGCAGAATGGATGGGAGATTAGAGAGACAGCAGAGACGTGCAAGGTGCTCCAGCAGGAAGAATGGTGGCTGAGCCTGCAGTAGCCCTGCCTCTTCAGATAGGTTTAGAGCTAGGCATGGGCTGATTGGAAGTCACAGTATACTGGGGGCTATGCAGGCTAATACTTTCTGGTCTTCTCTCTCTCTCATGTAGGCTCCCTCTGTTGAATCGAGATTTGACTTGTAACTTGTTCTAACCAATGGAACCTGGGCCCAATAACCCAGAGGTGTCGCTCAGTGGTGTACATGCCTAGCCTATAAAAGGCCCTGGGTTCTAGCCCCGGTACTACCCAACTTTTTTTCTTTTCTTTTGAGACAGGGTTTCTCTGTGTATTCCTGGCTGTTCTGGAACTGGTTCTGTAGACCAGACTAGCTTCAAACTCAGAGATCTGCTTGCTTCTGCCTTCCAAGTATTGGGATTAAAGATGTATACCACTACACTGGGCAACACAATTTTTTGAGGAGAGTAGGGCCAATGTATGGCTATATCACAACACTGAGGAAGCAGAGGCAGGAGGACTGTGAATTTGAGGGCTGGCCTGAGCTATATGGCTGCAGGCCAGCCTCAGTTACAGAGCAAAACCTTGTCTTAAAAAGCTAAAGACTAGGCATGTGGGGATGGTAAGGCATTTGCTTATCAGTGCACAGTCCTGGCTCCATCCCTGGTGACATTAAAAAAAAAAAAATCTGGCCTGGTGTTGGGGCACATGCCTATAACTCTAGCACTTGGAAGGTAGAGGCAGAAGGATTGCTCAAAGTTCAAGATTAGCCTGGTCTAACATAGTGAGTTTCAGACCAGTCGGTGCTACAAAGTAAGACCCTGTCTCAAAACAAACAAGCAAACGAAAAGCAAACCATGATTAAAATCAATCTGTACAATTAATTGACTACTAGCCAAACCACCAAAGGAAACACATCCAAACCAGACAGAGGAAAATAATTCAAATTAATTGAAAAAGAGAATTGGCTCTTAATCTGAGCTACCAAGTTCTAGGGTGATTTAAATGAAGAACGGGAAGTTGAGGGTGGGGAACCAAAGTCTGCCCTTGGAGAACTGGAGTTCGGGACAAAAGTAACAGGCACTCACGGATCTGGGGCCGCAGCTCCTGAGCCAGGTGAGGGTTCTGGTCGAGCAGCCCCAGGCTCTGATTCATTCGCTCTTCAATCACCTGAAGGTGGGTCTGGACCTGTGTGGAGTGAGCATGAGGGGTGACGCAGGGCTAGAGAAGAACAGGGTGAAAAGGAACTCAACAGGCATCATGGACAGGGCACATGGAAGTAGGGCCCAAGGGTCAGACACCCAGCCACAGGGCCAGGAAACTAAGGCAGGAGAAGCAGGACCCAGAGAGGACAAGAAGTATGGACAACAGTATCGGAGGCAAGAAGCCAGTAGGATACAGAGAATACGATATAGAGCTGGGAGTGTGGTGCATGCAGTGTTTGGGACGCAAAGATAGAGCTCTGTAAGTTCAGTCTGGTCTACATAGCAAGCTCCAGGCCAAACAAATAGGGCTACTGCATAGTATGACCCTCTCTCCAAAAGCAAAAACAAAGGGGAGAGAGAGAGAGAGAGAGAGAGAGAGAGAGAGAGAGAGAGAGAGGATACCAATGGAGGAGGAAGAAGACTCATGGGTCAGAGGGAGAAAGCAGGGCTGGAGGAACAGATGAGGGGCTGTGGGGGAGCCAGGACTTCATCTAGAGGATTCACAAAGGAGTCGTAATGGCTCATGGACAAGGCATAACATTCAGGAGCAGAGGAGAGCATCTGTGAACCAAAAGAGAATGTCCAAGAAACCGGAAGTAGAATCTTAGTGCATACAGCAGAGGTTCCAGGGAACACAAACAGGGTTAGGAAGGAAGGCAGAAGGACAAGCTCCAGGCTCAAGGGAAAGGATTCTGTGAAAGGAAGTAAAATCCAAGGGATCGGAAGCAAGATCCAAGAGACAGGAAGTGGGATTCCAAGGGACAGGAAGTAGGAATCCTGAGGGCAAGAAGGGAGTCAAAAGCAGAGTATGAGAAGTGTGTACTTGTGCACACATGTGAGTGCGTGTGCGTGTGTATGTGCATGTGCATGCTTTGGGGGCAGTGTTCCTGCATCAAGAAGCTGGGATTCGGGACTGGAGAGAAGGCTCAGCAGTTAGGAGCACTGACTGCTCTTCCAGAGGTCCTGAGTTCAATTCCCAATAACCCTGTATGGTGGCTCACAACCATTTGTAATGGGATCTGATGCCCTCTTCTTGTGTGTCTGAAGAGAGTGACAGTGTATTCATACACATAAAATAAATAAATGAGGGACAAGAATGGAGGGCCTGGAAAGGGTTTGGGGACACAAAGGGGGGGGGGGTGTTCCAGGCATAGAGAAGGGTTCTAAACTAAAAATGAGTGTCAAGAGAAGAATCTGGGACCTGGAGAGATGACTTAGCAGTTAAGAGCACTTGCTGCTCTTCCAGAGGACCTGAGTTTAATCCCCAGCACCCACATGGTAGCTCACAACTGTTTGTAACTCCAGTTCTAGGAGACTCAAATGCTCTCCTCTGGCCTCTTCACAAACCCGTCGCGCATCTGGTGAACAGATATGCAAGCAAAACACTCATACATGGAACATTCTTTTAGAGAGGAGGAGGGGGAGGAGGAGAGGAGACTGAGTTAGCATCCGGGGACCGGAAGCATGTTCTTACCTGAAAGCGCATCTGCTGGGCCTTCTCTGGGTCCACAGCGGCCACATGCTGGTAGTGCCTCAGGGTGTGCCTCTGCTCCTTCTGCTCTGCACGCAGGTAGCGTCTCAGAGCCATCAGAACTCGCTCAGCCTGTGGGAGGAACTAAGGCTGTCCAGGCTGATCTTAATCCTTCTCAACTGGTATTTGCCCTCACCTCTACCTCCCCACACCTGAGGTGGATCGCCCTGTAACGCTGCCAGGAAACCTTCCAGGGCGGCTCGGCGCTGGTCGTTGATCAGAGCGATGACTCTGGTGGCGTGGGTCTCCACGAGGCGCTGTCGCTCACCAGATACTTGTTCTTCCAAGGTTTGCAGTATGGACTGGAAGTGCTAGCGAGAGGGGCAGAGAGAGGAGAGAGAGAGCAGGTGGGTGAAAACCTGAATAAACATGAATCTAGAACAAAGAGGGTGGGCTTCAGTGGGACGGGAGGCTCAATGGAAGTGACAGGCTGTAGGGTCAGGTAGAGATGGGGCGGGGCTAGCCTGAGGGTGTAGGCTGTAAGATTAGGTAGGAACAATCTAGAAGCAGAACTGGTCAGTTAGAGGGAAGGCAGCCTGGGCAGCTCCAACCCAAAAGACAGGCTGAGCCCCCACAACGCTGACTGAGTGAAGCTCAGGACTGGAGGCTGAGGAAGAGGATCCTACATAGGTAGGGTCCCCCAAAGGCAACCGAAGGGAAGTGGGGCCAAGAGTTAGGAAGCTGGATTTGTTAGAGAGGGGCTGAGAAAATAAACGAGACCAGAGGGACAGGACCAACCACAGCCAGGAGACAGAGCCTAGCTTTGACGGGAAAACTTGAGAGAAAGGACTGGCCATTACTCCCTGTTTGAGAGAGGATTCCAAAGCCAGCCCTCAGGGGGCAGTGCTAGCTCAGCAGCAGGCACCAAGCCCTGAGCTCCATTCCGAGTAGAGACAGTGCCAAGTGTAAAGGTGGGTCAGGGAGGGAACAGGTGAGGAGGAAGGAATTGAAATGGGTGGAGTTTTCCCCAGTAGTAGGTGGGGCATGAGGGCAACTCGGAGGAGGGGGTCCTACCTCATTCAGGGCCTGCCTGTCGGCTTTTGGCAGGTTCTTAGATTGGCTGTCAGCCATGGCCCATTCACGCATCACCTAGAGGTGGATGGGGAGGCTTCAGGATCCCATGATCTATCCTGCTCCACACAGGGAGTCCCCCATACCCATCTCCAAGGCTTAAGAGATCTAAGTGGTACACCTAGCACCACTGAACTTTGGGTTCCCAAGAAGGAATAACCAGAGGGTTGGTTGGTTGGTTTGTTTTTCTTTAGATACAGGTTCTCATGTAGCCCAGGCTGGCCTCAAAGTCATTATATATTTGAGGCTGGCCTTGAACTTCTGATCCTCTTGCCTTAGCCTCTCAAGGATCCGGACTAAGGCATATATTACACCCAACCAGCTCCAAAGGAATTTAAAGTGGATTGTGCCGTAGACCAGCGTATCTATGGAATCTGATGGTATTTGCAGATCAGTGATCCATTGCCTGAGTATGGGCTTAGGTAGAAGGACGCTTGGTTACCCTTTAAAGGTAGTGTCAATAAAGAATGTCCCTGCATTTATGGAATCCCGCAGGGATGCTGGTTTCCTGGTCTCATCACCTCATTAATCTGCCGCATCCTGCGCTCCTCCAGGTCCATCTTGGCCCTCAGGAAACCCTCGTGCTCGCTGATTTCCCCAGGCATGCCAAAGTAAACATCCACACCATCAGTGGGCCTTGGGGTGGGAGTGACTGCAAGACAAGGGGTCAGGCAGGCAGGTCACGCTCCCTCTCTGAGAATTACATTGCCCAGAATGCACTAGAGACCAGCATGCATCCAGTTTAGCCATGGTTGTTGCCTGGGATCATGGTCCCAGGACTAACCAGTGTTTGCAAACTTCTGGAATCCATCATACCATTTTTAAAGCAATGTCTGTCAAACGACTCCTCTTCCGAGCGCCCCCTTCTGAGCCCTCTCGCCCTTCATTCTTCACAAACTAATCTACTGTATCCAAATCCATGACTGTCTCCTCCATTTCCCCAGTTGTGCCCCTCCCCACTAGGTCACTCCTAAGGGCACCCCTATACTCCCCCAAATACCCAAACCACAAATGCTGAAGAGGAGGCAGAGGAGGTTGACTCACCTCTGCTGACCATGACAGGGGTGTGGGAGCTGGGAGGTGGGGCCCTTTCCTCCTCCTCCTCCTCTTCTTCTTCTTCAGCCTGAGGGGGCTCTACGAAGTAATCGTCTACTGGCTGAGGGAAAGATTCCACCTCCTCTTCATCCTCACCTCCCTCTGTTCTGCCCCCCAGGGGCCAGGACCGGGTAGAGGGGTCACTGAAGGAGAAGAAGACTCAGCCGGTAAGATCTCCAGATAGGCTCCCAGGCGTCCATGCCCTGCCTCAGGAGCCACGGGGATGGGGGATGTGTATAGAAAGAGTCTCTGTCACTCACCCAACTGCCATCCCAGATGGGTTGGGAGTTGCCGGAGGTGGACAGCATACATATTCCACACCTCGGAACCGATCAGAGCCACAGGGCAAAAGCATGCCAGAGCCATGCAGGATGAGGCCCTGAGAGCTGCAGGCCTGCAGGAAGAGGAGGCCCGGAGGCCAGAAGGACCTGGTTGGAGGGTGTGGACAGAAAGCCTGGAAGCTGTGTTCTGGAAGTGGCTGAGGGATGGAATTCCTACATCCCAGTTTGAACGCTTGGGTTTTGGAAGGAAGGGCCTAGATTCCCAGGTCCTAGGGTTAGGAGATAGGTGGGACAAGGCCCTAACCTCCTGAGCCTCTTGATGCCTCCTGGTTGAACTCTCACACTGGTCCATATGCTCCTGGTGCAAGAACCGACAGCCTTCGGGCACTAGCAGGGCTTCACTCACAAACTCGCCAGCTGGGGAATGGGAGACACCAGAATCATAATAGCTCGGCCCTGCCCTCCTCAGAGTACAGGCATTTTATAGCTTTCCCAACCCATCACCCAGACTTCTAACGTAGCCCAGAGTCATCTCTGGGAAGCTCCCACTTCACCTCAGTTCTCACCCCCAACCCCCGAAGCAGGTGACTCACGCAGGCAATGGAAGGGCACAACCTCATGGTGGGGGTGGGCACATTTGCCACTTCGGGTACCCCCACACCAGCGCTCCATCGGGATGGCCTGTGTAGCCTGCTCCACACGTGCTATGTGCAGCTCTGGGTACATCTGTAGGACACAGTGTGTGGGTGTGTTGGGGGGGATCAGCCTACTGGCTAACCCCTGCCTTCTGCATCTCTTGTATTGGAGATTGAACCCAGGGCCTTGTACACTCCAAAGCAAGTACTCTACCACCAAACTACATGCCCAGCCTTCTTTTTATTTTTTATCTTGAGACCTTGTGATCCCTTTACATCAGCCTTTCCAATAACTGGGATTACGGGCCCAAGTCACTGTGCTCAGCTTGGGCAGTCCCTTTTCAAGTTTCTCGGTTCCGAAGGACATGCCCCTGGGCCTTCCTCTCCTGTCCATAGGACAGGTTCATGTATAAGCCTCTGATGCTAAGCTCGGGTCTACTGGTCATGCCCCCTAGTGGTGTCCCTTAAATTCACCATTCTCACGAGGTCTTGGTAAAGGTCCTCAGGCCTATTCATGCCAAGCTCCGAGCCCATATTTCAGGGCGACCTTGCTCGACAATCAGGTTTTTTTCTCAATATATCTCGCCTCTTTCACGCCCTGCCTTTCTCTGTTTACCTTCTAAGTAATTCTTCTCTTTATATTAGCCCCGCCTTTTTCACAGCTCTTAGGCAGGCAGGCAGCCATTCTCATTGGGCTCCGTCGCTTACTGAATTTTTTTTTTTTTTTTTTTTTTGAGACAGGGTTTCTCTGTGTAGCCCTGGCTGTCCTGGAACTCACTCTGTAGACTAGACTGGCCTGGAACTCAGAAATCCGCCTGCCTCTGCCTCCCAAGTGCTGGGATTAAAGGCGTGCGCCACTGAATCTTGCCGGTTTAAAGATCTTTCGATCTAAACCTTGCCTCTCCTTCGGCCACGCCCACTTACACTCCCACTTTTTCTAAAAGGCTCCACGGATTCCTAAACCCTGCCACTCTTCAAGCGATCTTGATTAGTCGACAGTTTTTATGGTTTTTATTTTTATTTTTGCAGTCTTTTCCCCCTATGCCCCCCTTAATTTCTCAAAATAAGTTCTGCGCTAGCCCTTCCTAGCCTCTTCGCTGGCCACAGACCCCAAGCTTTCCCTGGCTTTCCAGATCCTCTCCTCTCTGCCAAGTCCAGCTACCTCAAGGGTGACCCCGCCCCAGCTTGGACCCACTTTCTCATTGACCACGCCTCTCCCCGTGGGGTCCCGCCCACCTGTCTGCAGTACTCCAGCACGCGCTGCGGGTCCAGAAGACAGCGTCGTGATCGCTGTGGATCTGGTTCCCAGCGGCCGGTGCGCAGGTCCCGGTGAAGGGTTAGACGCCCACATAGTCCAGCCACTTGGGCCGATCCTGGAGCCTGGGAATGAAGGCAGTGAGGAGCCAGGGAACCTTGTCATCTGGGTTATCTGGTCCTTTGCTCCCTAAAACCTAGATAGGACTCCTACCCCTATCTCTAGCACCAGCTCCTTCTAAGCACCTCCTGGGTGGAGAGACTGTTCCCCGGGAAACAGATCCCGTGGGGCTGGAGCGCCCCAGCTCTCCCGTTGCTATGGTGACCCGGGTCCTCCCCCCCCCCCCCCCCGTTTCTCCAGGCCTTGTTGCTGAGAAGACAGGCTCCGCCCCCGCCCCAGCGGCTTGGGTCTGGAGCCTGAAGGGGTTAAACTTGAATCGTTGGGGGCAGGGGGCGAACCCAGGCGTTCTGGCCCCTCCTCCATCCATCCCCAGTTCAGGTTCCCAGTGAGGGGGTGCAAAGACGACAGGGCCTGGCTTCCCAGCAGGCCTGCACATCAGACCTTTAAGAATTATAGGAGCTATATCCGGATTGAGTAGTGGATGGAGGCCTGGACTCCTGGATGTTTGAGGGCAGGGGTTCATGTAGGTTCAGAGGATACAAGGGACCTAGGTTTTTAGATCCAAGCGCCTGCTGCCTGGTGCATCCTACACTTAGGTGGGCAGGGCTTGGGGCTTTGTCGTCTAGGGGTGCTCTGGATTTCTTGGACCAGAGGCTCTTGCAAAGAGCCAGGTCCGACGATGCGGGTGGGAGGGGGCAGGGACGTCAGACGATGGAGGAACCTAGGAGAATCTACAGTTCAGATCGCGTAGGGCAGGCCACCTGGCCAAAAGGACTATGGTGGCTGTCCTGCGTCCAGGTCCAGAGGCCGAGCCCCGCCCCTTCCCCATCCCCCGGACCCGGCCGGACCTCACCTCGGCCGCGCTGGGGCTCCCACCAGCCAGGTTCCCGACGGTGAGCTGCGCGCGCAGAAGCAGCAGCGACAGTGGCAGCAACAGCCGCAGCGGCGGCGGGCCCCGGCGGCGACCCTGTCCGCGAGCGGCGGGGCTGGCGGGCCCCATGTCCGGGCCTCGGGCCCTCACGTCCCCTGTGCTCCCGCCCGGCCCTGACCGGCCCCAGCGGTGACAGGAGCTCCCAGCGCCACCGCCGCCGCCGCCGCCGCCGCCGCCTCCTCCTCCCGCCGCCCCCGGGCTGCGCCGGCGCCGCCAGCCCCGCCCCGCGCCGGCCCCGCCTTCCCAGCCAGGACAATAGCGTGGCGGCTCTGCGCACTAAGAGGCTCCGGAACCCCGGGAGGGAGCCTGCGCCAAGTCCCAGCCCCTCAAGATTCCAGGTGTCACTGTCCGCGTTAAGGCCGAGTCACTAGGCTCAGTCCTGAGCATAGCCGGTTTTTTTGTTTTTTTGTTTTTTTTTGTTTTTTTGTTTTTTTTTTTTTGGACTTTCACCCTTAGCCTTCTCTTCTGGCAAATGCAGTCACTCATCATCAACATTGTCCTCCAAGGATGCCAGAATCCATGGAGGCAGGGGTCCTTCATAAATTCCCCTCTTGAGGTCCCAGAAATTATAGACCTCCAAATTTTCCCCAGTCAAGATCATAGGGAGTGTGTTAGGAATGCCTGTAATCCCAGCACTTGAGAGGAGGGGACAGGAGGATAGGAGTTCGATGCTAGCCTGTCTACATGCAACCCAATAAACAAAACGTTGTAGCTAGGTAAAGCCTGCTCCCCTCCAGGCCTCGTCTGTCTCAGGACCAGAGGCTAAGTCTGTCACCCTTGCTTCCTCAGACCTGGGAATTCAGCCTTCCTGCTCTAATTGCCAGGTGTCTGGACCTTCAAACACTTCCTCCAAAAATCCATGACTAAAGCCCCTTTCTTTACGGATGACTCAGGTCAGATGCTGGATACTATAACCTTCGAAGACCCAACACCTGAGGACCACTGTGTGGAGCCCCCCCAGTTCTCACCCACTTTAAGTACCACCTCAAGTCTTCTGCCTAAAGGGTTCACTGTTTTGTCTTAAGTGAGTGTAGAATCTTCTTTTTTTCCCCGGGGCCAACTGAGGCAACCAAGCTGTGTATGTGTGTGCATCTGTATGGACTTCTACTTGTCCGTCTTGTGGAAACCTGCCCACATTTGTCTGTCTTTGTGCATCTCTGTGGGTATGGTTGGGATGAGGTGGAGGTGTATTATTAAAAGAGCCTAAAGTGGAATGGTGATGTGCACCTGTAATCCCAGAGGGCCTGAGGCAGCGAGATCAAGCATTCCAGGCTAACCACTGAGAGAATGCTCAGCGGTTAGAAGTATTGGCTTTTCTCTCAGAAGACCCGGGTTCAATTCCCAGCACCCACACATTGTCTATAACTGTAGTTTCAGGGGACCCATTTGTCCTGGCCAGCGGGACATTAAACAGGGGCCCGGGGAGATCACCTGAAAGAGAGCGGGGGAGGGTGGGTAGCAGGCAAAGACGCAAAGAACGGCTACCTGTCTATAGGCTGGTCAGATCACAAATTTTACTTTTTCATACACGGGTTATATACATAAAAAGGCAGGATGTGGGGAAGGGGATGATGCAGGAGCGTAGGTGTTCAGGGGGAGTACAGATATCTTCCAGAACAGTGTGTCAGCTGGGTGAAGGTTCAGGGGACAGGCCACTATGACTCTGCCTATGATTCACTTGTCTTTATCTAAGTTGGTACTATCTACCCAAGGTCACCTATCTACAAGGTCTATGACTAGAGCCTGGCAACTATCTGTTTGTTTACAATAGCTTCTAGCCATCTGTTCTAGTGTTTTTCCACAGAGACCCAAGACTTTGTGCTAGCAGGCATGCATGTTAGGCCTACCGCTGTCTTCAGGCCTTTAGTGTATAGACAGAGATGCCCCTGACACCCATTCCTCAGTTCTGTCCGCAGGGACCAGGCATGTATATAGCGTACATGCAAACAAGAAACCCACACAAGTAAAATAAAAATAACAAATCTTTAAACACACACACACACAAAAGTGCCTTCAGTAGTAAGCCAGTAACAAGGGTCTGAGGAAGAACTTAGGATGTCATTGCTATTGCCACCCCATGTGCTAGGGGAGAGGAAAGACTATGCACAGCACAAGCTTTACAGGCCTCTTCATTCATGGAAAACACCAGGAGACTCTGCCAAGCACATTTGTGTCTTTGCCCTCTTTTTTTTTTTTTTTTTCTAAACATAAATATTCTTATCCCAAGACTCCCCTTTATTTCTTTTCTTTTCACCACATTCCTTGGATTCAATTCTTTCTGTATCTTTAAGGAAGGAATCAAGATAATGGCCATTTTGATTCCCAGAGAATGGACAACCATATTGGCTATATGTTTATTGGCCAGGACGGGAGGGGGGATTATTCTTTTCATCTTGATTTGTCTTACGTTATCCTTCCTCTTGATGCAGATGGTCCTATATCTTCTCTACAGGCTGGAAATGCCTTCCATCTATGTCCCTAGTTCCCATCACCTCCTGTCTTTGTCCCTTGGCAATGTATTTAGTTGCCATCTTGAATGTCTTTCTCACAGGAGAACAACTAGGCATAGTGGCCATATTGCTCCCACTTGGAGAATCCGCTTTGGCTGAACTGCGTGTACATCAACAGTCCTGATGCTTGCAATCATCTTTTCCTCCGTCAGTGTTCAGTTTTGGAGAGGTTGGTCACCAACTTGTTCTGACTCCCCAGAAATCTGGACAACACACTTTATGGCAAGCTGAAGATCCCGAGACTCTTCAAGTGGAGAGATGCATTCACACGTGAGTCTGTAGACGCTGGTGGCTGGGTGGAGACAAGGTAGCATAGGGGAAGGGGGGAGTTCCAGAGCTCAAATCTGGGGGTCCAAAGGATGTGGGTTTCATATAGCTGGTGAAGGCACGGGGATGAGGGGTGGTGAGATAACCTGCCGGAGCTCTGTACAGTCTGCAGGGAGGGACTAAATCCAGATGTGGCTTGAAGTCATAATAAGTGGGAGTCCCCGGAAGACCAATCGGAGAGGGTGGTGGCAAGAAGAGGCCTCCTCCAGGGGCTTCTCCAAGGCTAAGGCTCACACTGACCCCTCGAACCTTGTAGTAACCATTGGTTGGATCCTGGGGAACAAACAAGATTTGGTAAGGAATGTGTGTAGAGAGGTAAGGATCATAGGTGGAAAGACACACGGAGGTACAGCTGGACCTAGAGATAGGCATGAAGGCAGAAAGCAGAAAGAGTAGAGGCAGAGACTCCCAGACAGAAAGCTAGACATATAGACCAGCATAGAATGGGTGGGGTAGGGGGCTGGCTTTCTAGAACAAGTGAGGTCTAGCTGAAGTTGGGGAGGGATGAAGATGGGAATGGGAAAGGGAAGGAGGAAGGGAGAGAGGAAAAGAGGGAGAAAGGAAGAGTGGCCTTTAGGTCAAGAGAAAAGCACACTCAAATACAGACAAGAAGGTTTTAACTGGGTGGGCTTGGGGATGTAGTTCAGTCAGTAGAGCACTTGTCTAGGCTGCGCAAGGCCCTTGGTTTCATTTCCAGCACTACATGAAGTCAACGTGGGGGCACAAGCCTTTAATCCCAGCACTCAGGAGGATAATCAGGGGCTTATGAGTATTCCTGGCTACAAACTCAGTTTGAGCCAGCCGGGGATACTTGAGACTCTGTCTCAAGGAAAAGTCAGAATGAGGGCTTTAGAATGGGAGTCAACGTGTCTATCCTAAGACAGAATTCCAAAGTGGAGATGTATTTAGGGAATGTGAGGGTAGGGTGGGACATCGTGGAAGGAAGACCCATGTCTGGAAGACAGCAGCTGAACAAAGAGACACTTAGAGGCATAAAACATGGCAGATGGGGAAAGAAGGGCTGGGAACCAAGGCAAAATCAATCAATAACAGAAGCCAATGCTGCAGCTGGGGAGCTGGGGAGCTGGGGAGCTGGGGAGCTGGGGAGCTGGGGAGCTGGGGAGCTGGGGAGCTGGGGAGCTGGGGAGCTGGGGAGCTGGGGAGCTGGGGAGCTGGGGAGCTGGGGAGCTGGGGAGCTGGGGAGCTGGGGAGCTGGCCCAGGAGGTAAGAGTGCAGTTAAAGGCAGGTCTTTATTGGGGTGAAGGGGCTCACGACAAGGCTTCTCTGTGTCACCCTGGCTGTCTTTCCACCACACTATGACAAACTCAGGTCATAAAGTTTAGCAAGTGCTTTTACCTGATGAGCCATCTCTTCCTCCCTTGTTCGTCTTTCTGATTCTTATTTATTTTTATTGAGTCAGGGTTTCTCTGTGTAGCTCTGGCTGTCCTAAAACTTACTCTGTAGACCAGGCTGGCTTCACACTCAGAGATCCACCTGCCTGGGCAAAGTCTTAAAGTGACAGAATTTTTTTTGTTTTTGTTTTTTGTTTTTCGAGACAGGGTTTCTTTGTGTAGCCCTGGCTGTCCTGGAACTCACTCTGTAGACCAGGCTGGCCTTGAATTTAGAAATCTGCCTGCCTCTGTCTCCCAAGTGCTGGGATTAAAGGCGTGCGCCACCACCGCCCAGCTTAAAGTGACAGAATTAAAAGGAGAAGAAAAGCTGCCAAATGTGGTCAGGTCTGAGGTTTGCAACCCCAGCAATCCAGAGGCTACACGAGAAAGACTGTGTGGAGTCCAAAGCCAGCTACAGTGAGACCCTGTCTCCACAGAATTGTTCTGTTCTTGAAGTGGGGTGAGCCAGAGACTCAGTGACTGGGAGTGAGCTCCTCCCCCAAAACTCACCTTTGTCTCCAGAGCCTCTTTTTCCTCAAGAACCAAATCATTGTGGTCAGTGTGTACAATGGGGCCCTGAGGTGGGACAAATAATGATAAACCATGGTCAGAAGATCATCCTACCTATCTCTCTGCCAGATCCCAAAGTCTTTCATGGCCTTCCTTAGAGGCCAGGCTGAAGAGAGCTGAAGGTTAGATTTGACAACAAGGAAGGCTGTGAGGATACATTGAGCTGACAGGATAACTGGGAGGAAACATACTTGCAATTGTGAGGATACTGTGGGTCTGGGGTCATTATGTTTAAGACTGGGGGCCAAGCTGGTTATAATGGTACATGCCTTTAATCTCAGCACTCAGGAGGCAGAGACAGAAGGATATCTGATTTGGAAGCCAGCCTGGTCTACATGGCTAGTTCCAGGACAGTCAGGACTGCATAGAGAAACCCTATCTCAAACAACAACAAAAAGCCTAGGGCCATACTTGAGTTGGAAGGTAGGTTGGGCTGCATTATTATGCTGGTCTGGGGGCACAATGGAATGTAGGGACCCAGAATCTTACCCGGTCCTCACTGCTGCCTGTCTCCTCCTCAGGGCCACGTGAACTGGAACCTTCACTGCTTCCTGGGATCCGGACTAAGTTCTTTTGCTTAGAGTGAGAGCCTGAGGCCCAGGAAGTGAGAGACAGAGGTAAGGGGAAAGTGACCAATACTTGAGAACAGAGCTAACTGGACAAAGTGGGCTAGGAAGGCTGGAACCCACCAAGAACTCAAGCCTGGGAGAGATGGAACAGAGCTGGGGTGATCCCAAGGAAACTGAGTCAGGACTAGGATAGGATGAACCCTGTGCAAGCTTTGGGGACTAAGAATGGAACCAAGTCCCAAGGCTATCAATCAAGGGTGTCAATTAAGGGGTTGGGCCTAGACAGGGGATGGAGAGGAGTGGGGGTTGGGACCAAGGCAGGTTCAAGGCACGGATACTTGCCATGGCGCCAGCAGCAGAGGACCACTCCAGTGATGATCATAAGGACAGAGGTGGCTGCAGAAGCTGCTCCAGCCACAATCCGGACAGTGGGCAGCAAGTCTAGAAGGAGCAGACAGGGTGTGAACAGTGGGCAGGAAGTCTGTCAGGAACACATGGGGTATAGACAGTGGGCAGCTAGCCTGTAAGGAGCAAATGGGGTGTTCTGAGATGGCTGATCAAAAGACTGGGCGAGGGGTGGGGGGAGCAGGGAAACCAGGGCTCAAGGCCTGGGTTTGGGATGCCTAGGTTCAGAAAACTACCAGTCTTGGCATTTCCCCAGATTTGTAGTGTGCTCTGTCTAGTGTCTGAGGACCCATGAATTTGGGGATTCGTAGCTTGAGAGTATGTCAATTTAAAATCCCTTGGCAAGTTACTTCTGTAATCACAGCACTTGGGATGATGCAGGAGGACTGCCAGTAGTTGAAGACCAGCTTGGTCTATCTGAGACTCTGTCTCTGTATTATTGGAGACTCTGTCTCCAATAATACAATAATAAACTAACAAACAGGGCTGGCAAGATGGTCCAATGGATAAAGGTGATTACTACTAAGTCTAATGCCCTGGGTTCAATCCTGGGGATCCACGTAATGGAAAGAGAGAACTGACTTCCACAAGCTGTCCTCTGACCTCCATGTGTGCACTGTGGCAGAAACATGACCCCCCATATAAACAAACAGATAGATAGATAGATAGATAGATAGATAGATAGATAGATAGATAGATAGAGACAGATAGATGTAAACAAACACCATAACTTTAGGGATGCTTAGAACTTGAGATTCTTTTATTTCACAATTTCCCGTATTTGTAGATTCCTAGTATGGAATGGCATCTCCATTTAGGGTTCTGTATTTGAGAGAATTATTGATTTGATGGTCCTATGATTCAAGAAATTCATAGGGCTTTCTTGTTTTGTTTTATTTTGTTTTAAATGCTATTGTATGTCTGTATATGTGGGGGGATATGAATGGAGGTCAGAGAACAACTTTGGGGTATTGGTTCTCTCCTTCCATGTGGGTTCTGAGTGCTGAACACCGGTCATCAGACTTGGTGGCAACTGTCTTTACCTGCTGAGCCATCTCGCTGTCCTGAATTCATAGTTTTGAGATTTGCTAGCTTTGGGGAGTCAGCATTTAAAAAGCATTATAGTTCGGTAGCTTCAATCTTGGGAACCACCATGTTTATGGGGTTTGGAATGCTCAGGTTTAGGGGTCTTTGGGTCAATAACTCACCTCTACGGCCCAGGTGGATCTGGATTCGTCCCTCACCTAGCCGGTTGCGGGCACTGCAGTTGAAGCCGGTGGTAAAGTCGGACTCCTGGGTTCCGGAAATGTGTAGCACAGAAATAAGGCCTGGGCCCTGTCCCCCTTCCACTTCCGGGGCTGGGAAGGCCTCCACTAGGAACCTGCCTAGTGAACCTGCCTCCAGGAAGCCCTCGTCCCAAGACCAAACCTAAGAGCCAGGTTGGGGGGGGGGGGAGGGCAAAAAGTCAATTAGGAGCTTGGGATAAACAGAGGGGCTGGTGGGACATGGGAGATGTCAATGTCAGGTGTGGGAGGGCTGGTGTGTCATAGAAGTGAAGGTCCCTTCCTTACCACGGAGTCCGGAGCAGGGGAAGCAAACACCACACACTGGAGACGAGCAGGGCCCCTCAGGAAGGCTGGTGCAGGGTGCAGGGCTGTCACTACAGGGGGTGCTGGAATGCAAACTACGGACCATTAGACACAGGTCTTGATCTCTTCAAAACTAATTCTGAATAAAGCGAGGTCAGACCTAGTCACTATGGTTTCACACCCCCCCCCAAAAAAAACAAACAAACAAACAAAAAAAAACAGGCCACACTTCTTTACTGACCATAACAGGATAGGCCTGCCCCTTCTTCAACAAGTCCAGCTCCAATCCTAGTTCCTATGACTCTCTTTCAACGTCCAACTCCCTGCCCCACGAGGTTCTCTCACCGTTCACTGTCAGCCTCGCCTGCGCTGTGCCGCCTCCCAGACCCGTTCGCCTCGGCTCAGCCCTGCACACATAGTCGCCCGCATCCTCCAGTGCCACGGACGGAAGCCGCAGCGTGGGCCCGGAGCTCAGCACCTAGCACAGGGAAGGGGCATCAGAGACAAGCCTCGGGGAGGAAGCTCCGTCCAGTTCCAGCTGTCACAAGCCCCAGATCGGACTCCACCTGAGAGCCACCGAGGCGGGTCCAGGTTATCCGTGGAAGTGGGTTCCCACGCCAGGCACAGCTGAAGGAGGCGTCTTTCCCCACGTCCACAGACACAGGCTTCGGTTTTGCCTGCAGAATGGGTCCATCTGGAGGAGAGAGATGAGTGGTGTGGAATGAGCCTCTGACCTAGGATCTGCTTCTCCAGAACACTGGAGATCCAAGCTTAGGTCCCTAGGCAACACCGGCCACTAAATGTCCTCGCCCACAAGACCTGTGCTCACCCCTGCCACGCTTAGATCTTGTAATCCAGCCAAACCCAGCCCTACACCAGTCCTAGCCCCGCCTTCTGGTACGACCACATTCACCTCGGTCCACCCACGGCCCCGCCCCTTCTCACACAACACTTCCAGCGCCGTGCTGCGGTTGGCGCTTCCGACCGCGTTGCTGACCTCGCAGGACACCGGCTCAGTCAGGAATGTGGCATCTGCAACGACCTCCAACCTTGGTCCACGTGCCCCGAGCACCGGGGATCCCCCCTTCGCCCACCTGCGGAGACAGGGACGTTATTAATGTCGTCCTCTCTCCTCAACTGCTAGAGACAGGTGACATTTTTCCTCACCTGTATCCAGTGACCGGAGGCTGGGCAGTGGCTTGACACAGGAAAGTTACCTTCTCTCCCTCCTGCACAGTCTGGGGCTCAGCAGACAGGGTCACCTTTGGGGGATCTGTGGGAGTAGGGTGTGGCTCTCTAACTCTCTTTTCTGAGGCAGAAGCTGGGCTTTCAGTTCCCACTCCTCCAGGTACCCCAGGGTACCATCCCTCTGCCCTCTCCTTCCTGTATCACATGCAGGGGCTCAGGCCCACCCCGGTCTTTCCAGGACCAATTGCACTCACACTGAAGGCTCAGTGTAACAGCGGTGTCCCTCCCAGTGGGCAGGGCCTGGCTTCGCGCTCTGCAGATCAAGGTGGCGCCATCGTCGTGACTGGAAGGGGTCAGGAATAAGGTGTTTTCTATTGTTCCAGTGGCCTTGTCCTTCAGCGTGGTCTAGAGGTGATAAATACACAATAATTATTCTTTTCTTTTTGGTCAGGGTGTCACTATGGATCCGAGCCTGGAACTCCTGATCCTCCTGCCGTAGTCTCCTGAGTGCGGGGGCTACAGGTGTGTATTATTACCACGCCCCACATTAACAATGATTCCATCTATAACTTCCATAAGAACCATCTTGGAAACTTTTAGTCACTCACATGTTTTATTTAATTCTCTATTTTATCCTACGAAGTGATTAATGCTACTATTTTTTTTCCCATTGTACAAAAGAAGAAACTGAGGGACAAAGAGGTTAAACACCATATGCAAAATCAAGTAATTAGCAAATGATTGAGCCAGGAAGTCTGGCTTGAATCACTGAATGGCTGCCACTCCTCCTAGATAAGCCTGTGGTTAGAGTGGTCCCTGAGTCTCAATCATGAACAAGGAATGGCAAAGAGATTCAGACCCAACCTGGTGGAAGCTGGTCCCATCCAGCCGGATCCCATCTCGGAACCACAGTAGTTCTGGAGCAGGTCGGGCATCCCCACGACTCCGACAGGTCAGATTTCCAGGAACTCCAGCAACCAGAGACACAGAGGGGCCGCCTAGTACCTGGGGAGCTTCTGGGGGGACTGCATGGTAGATCTGGGGTCAGAATTGAATCCCTCTCAGCTCCAACCCTCCACTCCCCTAGGGTTCCTGAGCTCTGCTACTTCCAAGTAGTCCTGGCTGCTCCAACCCCTCACCCCCAGCTCCCACATTGCAAACGGGTTGGATCCTCACCCATCACATGTAGTTGGGCTGGTCGTGATCGGAGACCTGCTTGTGAAGCCTGACACTCATATGATGCTTCATCTTCCAGTTCCACAGGCTTAATGTGGAGATCATGCTGGCCACTGGCTGAATTCCCTGATATCCAGTACCGGGACCACCCTGGAGACAGAAGAGGCCGTACATAATTCTGAACTCCTGGCCTCAAGTCTTCTTCATCTCCAGGTACCCCGCCTCAGAGAGCAGGGAAAGAGCCACGCATTCCACGATAAAACACTATTTAAAAGCATGTGCTGGGACAGGGTATGGTGGAGCACACCTTTAAATCCCCAGCATTCAGGAGTATGAGGCAGGCAGATCTCTTTGAGCTTGAGGCTAGCCTGTGCTACATAGGGAGTTCAGGCTGCCTGGGATCACATAGAGAGACCCAGTCTCAAAAACCAAACCAAACCAATAACAGGGGGAAAAGTGTGTACTAAGTCCAGAGAGATTCTACGCCTCCTGGCAATTTATAGTTGTCACAAATTTGGGAGTGAAAAAGCCAGAAAGGAATACAAGAAAACAATTCCCATTAAAATTAAAATTAGGTCGAGCCAGATTCAGGTAGTACATGCTTGTAACTCCAGCACTCAAAAGGCTGACGCAAGAGGATCTCGAGTTCAGGACCAGCCTGGGTTGCAGAAGGAGACCCCAACTCAAACAACAAAACAAACCAACAAGCAAAAATTACATATAACATTACCGTTCCCCTACCATAGAGGAAAGTAAAAGGGGGCGGGGCTTCTGAGGCGCTCACCTTAACCTGAGCATTAACTATGTGACTGTCTATAATTATTGGCAAGGTATCCATGCAGTTATATGATGTTTTAGAATAAAGATGATAATCTCCAAACACAGGGATCACATCTCTTCAAAGGCAATTATTTTAAAACTCAGGATTCCCAATTCCCAAATATTCTCGGGAGTCTGTCAGTCTCCAAAGTTGAACTGTCAGATGCAGCCCATGCCCAGCAGCCCCGCGATGATATCAGCCCTTCCCTGAGCAGAGCCAGCCTCACCTGGAAGGTCTCTTTCGCCCCCTAGAGCCAGCCCATCCTTAGTCCACTGCACGAGACCCCTGTATGCGCCCAGAGCGCAGGGCAGCCGGGCTTCCTCCCCCAACAGCACCACCACGTCCTCTGGCTGTTGAAGGAAATGGGGCGATGAGCCTAGGACAAGAGGTGCAGCTGAGCTTAGAAAAGGAATCCCCTTATGCAAGACCCAGGGGGTCCAGTCTCCAAAGCCCCCCTTTCTCACACTCAGAAGCCCTGACTTCTAAAGTACTCTCTCACACCTAGAACTAGGAGCCCTTAGTTTTCTCCCAAACAAGGCGGTAATGGACAAATAACCCTCTCTAAAGTTCCCCCTAGCGAGGGGGGCTGGGGAGGGGTACCTGCATGCCTTCTGAAGCAGCAGAGGAAAACCAGGAAGGCGAAGGTCAGCATCCCGAGTGTGTGGACCCCAAGATCTCACAGACTTAGAATTGCACTGGTTCCCCTCCAACTTCTTCCTCGGTAGCACGCCGCTCACCACACTGGACTGGAACCCCTCTCTGCACCCCACTCTTCTCTCCGGGCTGGAAGATATTATGTCTGGCCCAGAGTCCCCGAAATCTGGCTCATCTGCAGTCTCCGGTGTTGTGTGTGGCTCACGGGTTGCAACCCTAGGACTGCGAGAGACTCACTAGTCGGGAGGGATCCTATTCGCCCCGCCTCCTGGAGACCCGGCCTCTTCCCATTGAGAAACTCCCGCGCCTTGTGTGCGACAGCTAGAGACGTTCAGGGAAGCTGTCCGCGCAGCAGGAGGGCGCCCCTGCATTATCAGGGGGTCTGAGAGTTGGAACATCTGAGTCCAAGTTGGGGCCCTTGCTCCAGTTGAACACCTGCACCCTGCTGAGATTGAAGGGGAGGCGGGAATGAGGAGGAGAAGGAGGAGGCGGGGGTGGGGGTGGAAGGGAAGAAGAGAATGGAAGAAACTTGCTCAGCCCAAGTCCTGGAGGGACTGAGCTGAGTGGAAACCAAGCTATAAATGGGAGTCCCTGGAGCTTCGCCAGCTTCCGCGCCCTGGGGAGGCGGAGCCCAGGCTCCTGTGGGCCTGCGGGTCGGAGAGAGGGCACCCAGGTGCTGAAGGACCACTTAGGAGCCTTGAGGAAAGAGGGTTTCAGCTCTCTCTATCTCCCAAAATAGTCCCTTCTGCTTTGTTATCGCTGCAAGCCATAACATACCCTAAGATCTAGGAATCCAGCCCGCCCCCTCCCCTCCAGCTCGAGTTCCTCCTTTCCCAGGACCCGGCAGTACCACCCGTCCCCTCTCTTCACCCAGGCGTCCCCGGCCCATCCGAGTGGTTGCCTGGCGACGGCTGGGAGGCAGCAGTGCCCCGGCTCTGGCAGGCAGGGAGGGAGGCTGGGAACCGCACAGCTTGTCCTGACAGCTCCCGTGCAGCCCAGCTGGGCGTTCCCACGCAGCGCAGCTGGCAGAGCAGGTGGGAGGGACCCTGAGCTTACTGAAGGGGCTGAGGGTGTTGGGGGTCTGAGACCCCAAGTCTAACATTCCTGGACCTCTCAGAATTAAATGACATTCAGGGCTCAGACTGGTACTTCTAAGTATCAGAGGGTTGGACTTGCCCAGAGGACATGGTTCAGACCTCTGCTGGCTGAGAAGCCTTGAAGCCTGCAGTGGGGTGGAGTTGGGCCAGTTTCAGAATATCTGGTCTTAAGTCTTAAAGCTACTGGATTTGACAACCAATCTCCTTCTCACTCGCCCCCACGAGCCCCCGGAGGATTGGAAAACCAAAAGATTGAACAGCTGTGCTGAGTCCTATAGAAGTGGAGGGATTGGAGGCTGGAGGCCTGGGAGAGAGAGTCCTGGGAGGCCCCACACCTATGCCTGAACTCCTCCTGGCTTCTGTGTTTTGAAATAGGACAGGCTTGAGCCTAGGACTCCTGAGTCCTGGGGAGGAAGTCAGGTGATGAGGCTGTTTTTCCAGACACCTGACACAGCTTCCCTTTCCTGGCACTCTGGGGCCACAGGCATGGAAAAATGGAGAGCCTGGGATCCCCAGAGCATTCAGAGAAGGAAAACAGCCAAGGCTGAGTGTAGAAGGTTTGCAGTAATTAAAGGCTCCAGCAACTGGCAGCTCTACACCTTGGCCCCCAAGGATACCATCTGGCAAAGGCCCCCTGGTTAGGTCTGTATGGGATCCATTTCCCAGGAAGTGTTGATGGGTTTGGAGAAGGAAATGTGGACCGAGGGTAATGAATCAATAATGGGGCTGGGCAGGAGAGAAAGACCAGAGGGCTCACCCTTGGTAGAGAGCTGTGGGGGGCTGAGGCCAGATGTCTGGACTGCCTCCTGGAGGAGGAGCAGCCATGAGGTGGGAGGTTTGTAGGGAATATGGGGCAAAAGAGAACAGTTACAATTCCTGTAGGAGATAGGCAGGGGCTTATCCCAGGCGAAGGTGGCTGTGCACCCAGGTTGGGAGGGCAGGCCAGTCAACATATGCTTCTAAAATTCAAGGACCAGAAAAGGAGGGGTCAGCTCAAGTGACAGAAATGAGAAGGGGGTAGGAGCAGAGGAGGAGCAGGGAGACAGAATCAAAGATGTGGAGAATAAGAAGATAAATCATCCTGGAGAGAGAGAGACACACACACACACAAGGAGAGATGGAGGAGTTGAGGAAACAGAAGGACTGGCACATGGCCTTGGTGTTCAGATGTTCCAGCTCCCAGAGACCCCCACCCTGTGTTTATCTGTGTCTGAGCACACCAGGTTTCCACAGACTGAGGGCTGTGGACATAGTCCTACTGACTGTCCAGATGCTCTGTGCCTACCAGACACTCTAAATATGTTCACAGATGAAAATCGGCTCTCACCTCCCTTGGAACACGCACACTCTGAAAGCCACACCCGCACAGTTGACTTCTCTCTGTCCCACACTCTCCTGGTTTAGAAACACACTCCTGCATATTCTCCAGCAGAGGTGCCTGGTGCCACTGAGGGAAGAAGGGCACTTGCCACAGTCTGGGCTGCAAAGATGTCACTGGGGGATGGGAGTTGTGCCCTTCCCACCCACACAGGCCTAGCTCTGGGCCCCATCTTGAGCTGGGAGATGGCCCTGGTCAGAAATGCTCTCCCAGGACCTTAGGGTCACCAGAGCTGGGGAGGCACCAAAGAATGTTCCTGGCATGTGCTGACAGGGGATTTCATTGCCTGGCTGGGAAGACTCGGGAAGGACTTGGGGGAAGCAGCAGAGTGAGCTCACACTGGGTCCAAGAAATGTCTCCATGCTGCAGCTGACTGCTTTGGCTTTCTGGGTTTGCGAACCTGCTGGACTCAGAGCAGCTGGTGCTCTTGAGTGCCTGTGAGTGGGTGACAGGGAGGTAGTAATAGGTAAGAAAGAAGAGCAGAGAAGAGAGGGGGCATTTCTGAGCGCTTGCGGTTGGAACTCAGAGAAAAAATTGTTAACAGGGGGAGAAAAGGGCAGAAAAGGCGACTCCAGGACAGAAAGACTGTGACAGTCACAGTCAAGACAGTCACAGATAGGAGTCTAGGAAGATAAGGAGAAAGAAGAAAAGGAAGGGAGGAAGGAAGGAAGGAAGGAAGGAAGGAAGGAAGGAAGGAGAGAAGGGTAAGTTAGAAAAAGATCAAAAGCAAAGCAGGGGACACAGAGGCTCAGGAAAGACAGCAACAAGCCAAGCTTCTGGTGATGGGCACTAAGGGGGCCACCGTCAGAGGTCCTGGGGCAACCCCAATACACAGAACTTCCAGATTCACTCCCCTGCTGCTCGTGGGAATGCTGACCACAGGTGAGTGGACCGCACAGGTGAGTGAACTTGTAGTGCACACGCCCTCAAGTGCCACCTTCCTCTCTTATTGTCAATCTCC
Source organism: Arvicanthis niloticus (assembly GCF_011762505.2). NCBI lineage: Eukaryota > Metazoa > Chordata > Mammalia > Rodentia > Muridae > Arvicanthis > Arvicanthis niloticus. The sequence goes on from NC_047658.1 coordinate 8,880,300, forward strand.
TGTGTCCCCAGGCCTGGCCCAGCAGCCAGTCCCCACCTCAGCGCCTCGAGGCTTCTGGGCTGTGTCTGAAAACCTGACTGCTGTGGAAGGGGCGACAGTTAAGCTGTGGTGCGGGGTCAGGGCCCCTGGCAGTGTGGTGCAGTGGTCTAAGGATGGGCTGCTTCTGGGTCCAAACCCTAGGATCCCAGGCTTCCCAAGGTACAGCCTGGAAGGAGACAGCGCTAAAGGTGAGATAGAGCAGAGCCTGAGATCCTGAGGCACTGGCAGAGACAGTGGCGGTGACCCTGGTGGCTCCATCTCCAGGTGAGTTCCACCTGCTTATTGAAGCCTGCGACCTCAGCGATGACGCAGAGTACGAGTGCCAAGTCAGCCGCTCTGAGTTGGGTCCCGAGCTCGTGTCTCCCAAAGTAATCCTCTCCATCCTAGGTATGGGTGAGAGCCTCCCCTCAGGGAGTCACCAATCTGGGCTCCAGCCCTCTTCCCTCAGACCTGGGAGTCCTCCACCCTGGGCCCTGGGTACAGTCTCATTTTCTGACTTCTTGGCCAAACCCTTCATGTATCTTCTAAACAGTGTTTTACCCCAGACTCTTTCCCACCAGTTTCCCCCAAGGTGCTTCTGTTGACCCCCGAGGCAGGAAGCACAGTTACCTGGATAGCTGGGCAGGAGTATGTGGTCACCTGTGTGTCTGGGGATGCAAAACCAGCACCTGACATCACCTTCATTCAGAGTAAGTGGGAGTGAATTGGTAGGACAACCCGACACTGTTGGGATGGGAAGGGTGTTTCTGCCAAGTGTCGTCCTCTGGGCCCCTAAAATATGTCTTCCCTGAAGACATTACCACCATTACCATGGTAATGGTAATGAAGCCAATTGATGTGCTGGATAAGAAAGAGATAGTGTGAGGAGACTCCCAGGAAACAGCAAGATGGCTGGTCTGGGGTAGAGAGAAGATGAGCTCTCAAGTGAGGTATGGATGCCACTGTATACAGATGGAGGGGCGAGGTGCCACTGTATACAGATGGAGGGGCGAGGAGAAAGGAGAAACAATAATACAGCCCTGGGAACCCAGAATTCAGGGGGTCCTGAATGTGTGGGGGACCAAACTGGCACCCCAGCTTCTTGTCCTTCAGAGCCAATAAGAAGGGGGTGCTCTGTCTGCCCTGAGCACGTTTCCACGTCCACCTTGGAAGAAGAACCCAGCACCCCTCTATCCAGCTTTCTTGTTTCCCCAAGGTGGACAGCCTGTATTGGACGTCTCCTTCAACGTGAATGAGGGGTCAGAGGAGAAACTTCTCATCACAGAGGCCGAAGCCAGGTGTGCAAGTCGGGGTTTCCTTCCTGTGTCCTGTGTTCTAGGTTGTCCCACAAGACTTTCAGAACCTAATGATGCAAGTATGGAAACTCGAATTATATAAATACCTGGGACCCAACTCCTTACCTTGACTCTCAAAAATTCTTGATGGTAACCACAGTTTGTAGGTATCAAGTAAAAGTATTTAGCCCAGGTAAGGACCTTGGGCACGCCAACTTTCACTGTTGAGCCTCCAAATCTCCCCCAGGGCATTCTAGATCTTAGAATAAATCAGTGTGGAGACTGGCCAAAAGTGGGGACTTGGGACATCCACTTCTTCATCTGGATCCCTATATTTCAAATGACAACTCTGACTCCAGAAACTTCTATTTCTCCATGGCAGAGTGATACCCCAGAGCTCGGATAATGGGCAATTACTAGTCTGTGAGGGATCCCACCCAGCTATGGACACTCCCATAAAGACTTCATTCACCATGAATATTCTATGTGAGTGGGGAATGTGGGTAGTTGTGAGCATAGAGGATGAGATTTGGGAGCACGGGGAGATTTAAGAATGGTAGAAAACTCAGACATTGTCATCAGCCACCATGTTGTGTACCTGTAATCCCAGCATTTGGGAGATGGGGGCAAAAGGACAGTAAGGCCAGCCTGGGCTGCTGAGGGCTGGACTTTGTAACTCAGCCATAGCATATGGCCTGGGATGAGCATAAACCCAGGTTTCAAGCCCAGCACTGGAAACAAAAAGCAAGCATTCAAGGATAATTTAAGATTTATTATTGTTGTTGTTGTTGTTGTTGTGTGTGCATGTGTGCGTGTGTGTATGCACATGCCAAGTGGAGAAGTCAGAGAACATCTTTCAGCAATTAAGTCTCTCCTTGCACCATGGACTTGAAGTCAGGTTGTTGGGCTTGTTGCCAAGTACCCTTACCTCCTGAACCATCTCCCTTGCCCACAAGAGGAGATTAAGGCAGTTTATAGCACCCAGAAAGAGTAGATGGGGTTCCCAGGATCCCTGAGTGATCTATGCTCTCCAGTCCCCCCAGGACCTCCTGTCATCGACTGGCCAGGCCTGAATGAGGGGCATGTACGGGCAGGGGAGAACCTGGAGTTGCCCTGCATAGCCAGAGGTGGAAATCCACCTGCTACCTTGCAGTGGCTGAAGGTGAGGATGGAGGGCTCACATGGGGGATGGGGAAGGAGCTGTGTTGACATAACCAGGCTTGCTTCTGTGTCCAGAACGGTAAACCAGTGTCCATAGCTTGGGGCACAGAGCATGCCCAGGCTGTGGCTCACAGTGTGCTGGTGATGACTGTCCGACCTGAAGACCATGGAGCTCAGCTCAGCTGTCAGTCCTACAACAGCGTGTCTGCAGGGACCCAGGAGCGAAGCATCACACTGCAGGTCACCTGTGAGTCCATACCCAGACAGCCTTCTGTGGCTTCATATCAGGCCAATCAGATACCAAAGACCTCACCATCAGCCCCTACTGTCTGGATTGAAGAACCTGGTCTGAATTTCCATCTCTCCTTGGTGTGTCTGTCCTCAGTCCCCCCCAGTGCCATTACCATCCTGGGATCTGTATCACAGTCTGAGAACAAGAATGTGACCCTTTGCTGCCTTACCAAGTCCAGTCGCCCTCGGGTCCTGCTGCGATGGTGGTTGGGTGGACGGCAGTTGCTGCCCACGGATGAGACAGTCATGGATGTGAGGATGTAGAAGATGACAGTTTGACATCCCTTGAGGCTCTGGGCCCAGAGGAACCCAGACTGAGGCCCCAGTTCCTGGGTCTGACAGAAGAGAGGGTGGGAAGGCTTCATGTGTCCCTGCTTGGGTCTGATGGACCCAGACCTCTGCTACCATGGGTGGGAGCTTCTCAGGCCCTAAATTCTGAAGCTCACTTCTTGCTAGGGACTTCATGGTGGTCACATCTCCATGTCCAATCTGACACTCTTAGTGCGGAGGGAAGACAATGGCCTGCCCCTCACCTGTGAAGCCTTCAGTGATGCCTTCAGCAAGGAAACCTTCAAGAAATCACTCACCTTGAATGTGAAATGTGAGCCTTAACCTGGAGCCCAGAGAGGCCTCAGGCTTCACAGACCTCACCCTGAGGATCCAGCCCAGATTGAAAACATCTCTCTTCACGATCTCTCACTAGACCCTGCCCAGAAGCTGTGGATTGAGGGACCCCCAGAGGGGCAGTACATCCGGACTGGGACTCGGGTGAGGCTGGTATGCTTGGCCATTGGAGGCAACCCAGAACCCTCCCTCATCTGGCTTAAGGTAGAAACCAAGAAAAAGCTTCTTCTTCCCTTTCTCCCTCCTTTGCTTCCTCCCTCCCTCCCTTCCTTCCTTCTTTCCTTCCTTCCTTCCTTCCTTCCTTCCTTCCTTTTTCCTCTTTTTTTTCTGTTTGTCTGCGTACGTGTGTGTGTGTGTGTGTGTGTAATCTAGGCTGCCCTTGAATTTTGTTTGTTTTTATTCCAGACAGGGTTTCACTATATAGTCCTGGCTGGCCTAGAACTCATTATGTAAGCCACACTGACCTCAGATTTAGACAGATTCACTCGACTCTGCCTGGATTAAAACCCTGACCAGCCTTCTGGTCCTTTTGTCCCCTCCACCCCATCAGAATGTGGAGACACCCATATTTCTTGGAAAACTCTAGAGATTATGAAAAGTCACAAATGCCATGAGAATTAATGAAACCTCCAAGAAAGTTCTGGAAAAAATAATTCCAGGATAAAAGAAGGAACTTTGGGTCAAGATAGAAAAAGTCTAGAGATAAAGTAACTATAATTCCATTCATAGTAAAGAAAATTCATTCACATTAAAGCGAATGTTAAGAAAAATAAAGAATGAAGGAAGGGAAAGAGATGGAGAGGGACAGAGATAGGGAAACAGAGAGACAGAGAGACACAGAGACAGAGGCAGGGACATATAAGGGTTAATGTTGGAATTAGGGAAAAGGTCAGAGAAACTTTTGGGGAGAGTGGAAAGTTTTTGAAATTTGACATTTTTATTTATTAATTTTAATGTGCATGGGTATTTTGTCTGTGAACCACATTCATCCCTGATGCCTTGAGGAGGTCGTGTGTCAGATGCCCTAGGACTGGAGTTACAGTAGTTTGTTAGCGTCCGTGTGGGTGCTGGGAATTGAATCCTGATCTTCTCGAAGAGCAGCCTGAATTTTTAAGAAAAACACCTGAGGCGGCTCTTGTAATCCTAGCACTTGGGAGCTGAAGGCAGGAAGGCCAAGAGTACAAGATCATCCCTGGCTAGGGTACTTACAGGAGTAAGACCTCACTCAGAGGTCAACCCTGACTATGTGAGCTCCTCTCTCAAGCAAAACAAGGCAAAAACAACAGAGGCAAAGAAAAGGGAAAGAGTAATATACCAGGTTTGGGAATTTCAAGGGAGTTTCCTGACACACAGTGTTCTGTAAATATCACAGTTCTGGGTTTGGGGGTGTGGTATCTGCAGCAAGCAAAGGGCTGGTGAGGTCGGGGGTTGGGGGCGGTGCACAATGAACAAAAGATCCCAAGACTACCAAGGCAGGCCAGAGAGGCTAGAACTTGAGATACTCAATTCCAGACCCTACCCCTGCTGCCGCTGTTGAGGGCACCTTCATCATACAAAGGCCCTGTCTGGGCTAGCGGCCACCCACCCTGTTTGGGTCCTCAGGATTCGCGCCCGGTGAGCGAGCCACGGCAGCCCCAGGAGCCCCGGCGTGTGCAGCTGGGCAGTGTGGAGAAGTCCGGCAGCACTTTCTCCCGCGAGCTGGTGCTGATCATAGGTCCGCCGGACAACCGAGCCAAGTTCTCCTGCAAGGCGGGGCAGCTCAGTGCGTCTACGCAGCTGGTGGTGCAGTGTAAGCACGCAGGACCAGCGAATGGGGAGTGTTGAAGAGGGGCGGTGTAGACCCGAACCTGGTAGCCTAGGTTCCTCAGCCTCCCAATCTCTAATCCATTAAGTTCCCCCAACCAACCTGACCATCCTGGCCAACTCATCCGCGCTGCGCCCAGGCGATGCTTTGAACTTGACCTGCGTCAGCATCAGCAGCAACCCCCCAGTCAACTTGTCTTGGGACAAGGAAGGAGAGAGGTGAGTTTACAGGAAGCCCCATCTGGTCCATGTTGCGTCCCCTCCCTTCCCCTCCCTGCCTGTTCCTTCGGTGCCCTAAGCATCGGGAACCAGCTGGGTCCTCACCCAACTTCCCAAACTTGCACAGGCTGGAAGATGTGGCCGCAAAACCCCAGAGCGCCCCGTTCAAAGGCTCCGCTGCATCCAGAAGTGTTTTTCTTCGGGTGTCATCCCGAGACCACGGTCACCGGGTCACCTGCCGGGCCCACAGTGAAGCACTTCGTGAAACTGTGAGCTCCTTCTACCGTCTCAACGTGTTGTGTAAGTGCGCAGGCCTGGCACCGCCCCTCCCGCCCCATTCCCTGCAGACCCCAGCTACCTTTACCTTTATCCAGAGTCTGTAACTTTCCTAACCTTCATCCCGATCTCAGGATGGCAGCAGTTCCAATCCACGCTCTCCAACCTTAGCTTGGCACTAGTTGCCATCTTTTTGCAAAACTGGATCTTAGTTCTCAATTGTTAGATTTTAAAAGTTTTTTTTTGTTTTTTTGTTTTTTTGTTTTTTTTTTTTAGAAATGAGTCATAACATTTTATTTCTGACCATTTTTATTTTTTAAAAAAATATTTATTATTTTATGATTTGAGTACACTGTTGCTGTCTTCAGACACCGCAGAAGGGGAATCAGATCCCATTACAGATGGCTGTGAGCCACCATGTGGTTGCTGGGAATTGAACTCAGGACCTCTGGAATATCTGCCAGTGCTCTTAACCATTGAGCCATCTCTCCGGCATTCTCCCCCCCCCCCCTCCCCTTTTAAATTTTTTTAACATATCATTTTTTTTAAAGATTTATTTACTTTATGTATATGAGTACACCATTACTTTCTTCAGACACATCAAAAGAGGGCATCAGACCTCATTACAGATGGTTGTGAGCCACCATGTGGTTGCTGGGAATTGAACTCAGGACCTGTGAAAGAGCAGTCAGTGCTCTTAACCACTGAGCCATCTCTCCAGCCCTAGTTTTAAGTTTTTAAATTGTCTTACTATGTAGTCCTGGCTGACCTGGAACTCAACATGTAGGGCAGGAAAGCCATGAACTTGCAGCAATCCTTGTGCCTCTATCTCAGAAATGCTGGAATTGTAGGCCTGTACGACCATATCTGGCTCTTAGGTGTTTTGAGTTTTTGTTTTGTTTTGTTTTTTTGTTTTGTTTTGTTTTGTTTTGTTTTCTGTTTTCTTTTTCTTTTTTTCCAGTGTCTGACTGAGTAGCTCTGGCTGGCCTGGAATTAACAAGCGATTCACATGTCTCTGTCTCCCATGTGCTGGGAGTAAAGGCATGTGCCACCACACCCCACTTGCAATTATATCTAATTATTGTGTGTGTTCCCTCGTGTGTCTGTGCCATGGTGAGCAGGGAGGGGTCAGAAAACAACTTTTAAAAATGTTTTCTTGTTTGTTTTTTCGTGGGGGTTGGGTTTCAAGGTAGGCTTTCTCTGTGTAGTCTTTGCTGTCCTGAAACTAGCTTTGTAGACCAGGCTGGCCCCAAACTCACAAGAGATTCGCTTGCTTCTGCCTCCAAAGTACTGGGACTAAAGGCATGCCCCTCTGCCACTGCCCAGCCTCACAGAATAATTTAAAGAAGCAGGTTCTCACCTCCTGTCTTGGTGCTCCTCGACATTGAACGCGGGTTTGGCCATAATCTTCCCAGCTGAACCGTCCTGCCAGGTTTTAGCTTCTATCTGGGACCTTACAGTCAGATCTCAGCTCAGTTGTCCGTCCACTACCCTAGTCCTGGCCTCGACCCTCGCCTTAACCCTTGAACTCAGTGCCTTAACTTTACCGACTCTTGACTTCCTGGGGCACCCCCTCTGAAGACCCTCCAGAGTTCCTGGAGGAGCAAGTGCGGGCAGTGACTGTGGTGGAGCAGGGCCAGGCGCTGCTGCCGGTGTCAGTGTCTGCTAACCCCACCCCGGAGGCCTTCAACTGGACCTTCCGAGGCTACCGCCTCAGCCCAGGTGGGATGTGGGTCGAGAGGAGGGTACAGATTCAGGAGGATGGGAGGGACTTCCAGGCTCCTGACCCTCTCCTTCCCCAGCTGGGGGTCCCCGGCACCGCATCCTGTCTGGAGGGGCTCTGCAGCTGTGGAATGTGACCCGAGCTGACGATGGCTTTTATCAGCTGCACTGCGAGAACTCAGAGGGCACTGCCGAGGCGCTGTTGAAGCTGGATGTGCATTGTGAGCCCCTCAGAAACCCGGAAAACTAGGGTTTTCCAGGAGCTGGTCTTACTGTGAAAGTCACACCCATTCAAGTTTTCTCAACCTCACCCCAACATTGTTCTGGTACACCCCGGCCCCCATACACACACACCAGACTCTAATAATCACAGAGACACAACGATAACAACAGGCTTATTATCTTGAGAATTCTCTTCCATAAAGGGCAAGCGGTACCCACCTCCAAACTATTCCCTACACCTCAAAGACACCCCTCCTCCCTCACCCCGCAGGGCCTGTCACGGCCTAAGTGCCTTCTCCAAGCACCTGTCTCCCAATAGATGCTCCCACCATCCGTGCCCTCCAGGACCCTACTGAGGTGAATGTTGGGGGTTCTGTGGATATAGTCTGCACCGTTGATGCCAATCCCATCCTTCCAGAGATGTTCAGCTGGGGGAGACTGGTAAGCACTTAGCCTTTGGTGGATGGAGGCGGAGCTAGGAAGGTGCAATCAGTCTCTTGGTTACTACTGCCTTAGGAGTGGATGCCACACTGTGTGAAGCCATGTGTGACTATACAGGTCAGGGTATCTTCCGGAACTGGTTTTGTCAATGGCAGGCAAAGGTGTGAATGAGTGAATAGTGTGTGTGTGTGTGTAAGTGGGTACATGGAGGAACAAAAAGTGGGTGGATGACTGAAAAGATAAGTTAATAGATAGTAGGATGGGGAACTCCATGCTTGATTGAGACTAAAGGGTGGATAAATAGGATTAGAAGGCAGGCAGGTGAATAGAAGGAAGTCTGAGGTATATATATATATATATATATATATATGCATATATATATAATACACATGATATATATGATATATCATCTATATCACATATATAACATATACATATATGTGCTTATGTATTATGTATATAAGCAGGTGTACATATTTATGAATGTAGACACAGAGGAGTGAAAAATGGCATGAATGTGCAGAAAGCTGCATGGCTTGGTGCCCTGAAGGAAGAAAAATGGGGCAGGTGAGGTGGTGCAGTGGGTAAGAGTACTATGTGCACATGGTGACCTGACTTCAGTCCCCGGACCCAGGGTGGAAAGAGCAACCTGACCTTCAAGTTATTCACCTGCATGCTGTTACACACATGTGCCTGCACTCACACACACACATCATTATACGTACATTCATTCATACATACATCATACATGCATACATATGTACATACACACACCATCAAACATACATGCATACACCATCATACATACATACATACACACATCATCATGCATGCATACATACACATATCATACATGCATGCATACACACATCATCATACATATATACATACATACACATGTCATCATACATATATACATACACATGTCATCATCATACATACATACACATGTCATCATACATATATACATACACATGTCATCATCATACATACATACACACATCATCATACATGCATACATATACACATCATCATATGTACATACATACATGTATGTATACATGTGTACATACATACACCATCATACATACATACACACATCATCATACATGCATACATACATACACACATCATCATACATGCATACATACATACACACATCAACATAAATACACACACACAAACTAATGATACAGAATGTTTAAAAACTGTAAAGGACAAAGACGAAAGGTCCTCGTGTTGAGCTGGTGAGTGAGTTGGTGAAAAGATAAATGGGTGGCAAGGTAGGTTTGGTTTTTGTTTTGCTGTTTGTTGTGGTTGTTTTAAATTTATTTGTTGTGTGCGTGTTTTGTTTGTGTGTGTGTAATGCATACATGCCATAGCATGTGTATGAAGGTCAGGAGATCAGGTCGTTAGGCTCAACCACAGGTGTCTTTACCCATGGAGCTATCTTCAAGGTCCATTGCTTTGTATTTGCTTTTTATTTACTTATTTATTTAATATACATTGGTGTTTTGTACGCATGTATGTCTTTGTGAGAGTTCAGACCTGGAACTAGAATTGCAGACAGTTGTGAGCTGCCATGTGGTTGCTGGGAATTGAACCCGGGTCCTCTGGAAGAGCAGCCAGTGCTCTTATCTTCTGGATCATCACTTGGGCCCCCATTGTTTTTGAGACAGGTTTTGATGCAGGGGTTCTCAGCCTTCCTTATGCTGCTACCCTTTAATACAGTTCCTCATAGTTCTAATACAGTTCCAGGCTGGCCCTTACCAGTGCGTTGTAGACAGTGGGGCGGCTCCCAGGGTCCATTTTGTTGGACCATAAAGTTATTTCATTACTACTTCATAACTGTAATTTTGCTACTATTGTGAATTGTAAAGTATGTGATATGCAGGAGACCTGGTACGAGACCCTGCGAAAGGGTCTTATGACTCCACCCCCAAAATGGTTGTGACCTACAGGTTGAGAACCACTAGAGATGTAACCCATGTTGGCCCCAAGCATGCTGTGTGGCAGAGATTGCCCTTATGGGATTGAATCACTTTGACCCTCCTGACTCCAAGGTTCAAGTACTAGAATGACAGGCTTGTGCTACCATTCTAAGACATTTATATTTGAGAGAGAATTTTGATCTATAGTCTAAGCTACCCAGAACTTGCTATGTAGTCCAGGTTAGCTTTGAACTTGGGATTTTCTTCCCTCTTCCTTCCAAGTGTGTATGAACCATTACATGAAGCTCAGCTTGTGTGTGTGTGTGTGTGTGTGTGTGTGTGTGTGTGTGTGTGTGTGTGCTTGAGACTGTCCAAGGCTTTTCCACTAAGCTGCAGTCTACAGATGGTTAGATGAACCAGGACTACCATCCTGGTTTCATGCATGAGTGTTTACACAAATGCATGGGTGGGTGATTGACAACTGGATTGGTGTCAATGGATGGATGGATTAAATCAATGGTTGGATGGATAACAAGAAACAGTCCCACTTCTTAACTTTGTGGAAGGGGGTTGAAAGGACAGATGGGACACAGTTTGAGGCATGATCTGAGGACAGACTGGGGACAAGCTCCTGTGTCTTGGGATGCTAGGGAGAAGAAGAGGAGGATCTGAACCTGGATGACATGGAGAAGATGTCAAAGGGATCCACGGGGCGTCTGCGGATTCGCCAGGCCAAACTGTCCCAGGCTGGTGCATACCAGTGCATCGTGGACAATGGGGTGGCTCCTGCAGCCAGAGGACTTGTTCGTCTTGTCGTCCGATGTGGGTAACTTCGAGGTCTGCCTGTAACCCACCACTCTTGCATGCTTCAACATTCAACATCACAGTGCTCCTTCAATCCATCCCAGTTGCCCCCCAGGTGGATCAGCCTACCCCCCTAACAAAGGTGGCTGCCGCTGGGGACAGCACAAGTTCAGCTACACTCCACTGCCGTGCCCGGGGTGTCCCCAACATCGACTTCACTTGGACCAAAAATGGGGTCCCTCTGGATCTCCAAGACCCCAGGTGAACCTGAGTATAGCCAGGTCTTACCCCAACTCTATTCATCCAGCCCTGGGTTGCCTTTCTGAGCCTTAATGTGCACTCTCTCCAGGTACACAGAACACAGGTACCACCAGGGTGTTGTCCACAGCAGCCTCCTGACCATTGCTAACGTGTCTGCAGCCCAGGACTATGCCCTCTTCAAGTGCACAGCCACCAATGCCCTTGGTTCAGACCACACCAACATCCAGCTTGTCAGCATCAGTACGATGGGAGTGGCTGGGAGGATGGTGGGGGGCAGGTCCTTGGGTCACCTGCCAAGTTCCTGGTTGACCAAAGCCAGGAAGTGCTTCTGATAGCTGAGAGGTGTTGATGCAGGGGAATGGAGTTTTGTTTTGTTGGAACAAGATCTTGCTAGCTCAGGTTAACCTCAGACTTACTATGTAGCCCAGGCTAACCTTGTACTTGTTATATTACTCAAACTTGTTAACCTCAGACCTTCTTTGTAGCCAATCCTGCCTCAAAGTGGTGAGCCTTCAACCTTAACCACCAAAGGGCCGGGTTACATTTGGGAATCACCATGCCTAGCTGGGTTTTTCTTTGTAGTGGGGGTTGTAGGATGTCAGATCCAGAGCCTTGTATATGTTGGGTAAGTTCCCTATTACTGAGCTACCCCCTTAACCTGGGAATACAGCTCTTGTTCTTCTAATGACTGTGTGGAAATTTGCACCTCAGTGTGTGTGCATTTGTACCTCAATGGCCTCACTTCAATTTCATAGTGATTGACATGACTTAGTCAGTCACATGTCCCTCCTACTAGGAGTGAGGTCATTTTCTTTTTTTTTTTTTTTTTTTTTTTTTTTTTTTTTTTTTTTTGGTTTTTCGAGACAGGGTTTCTCTGTGTAGTCCTGGCTGTTCTGGAACTCACTCTGTAGACCAGGCTGGCCTCGAACTCAGAAATCCAAATCCGCCTGCCTCTGCCTCCCGAGTGCTGGGATTAAAGGCGTGTGCCACCACCGCCCGGCCGAGGTCATTTTCATTAGAAGCAAGTGGCTTGAGAGTGTGGTTGGAAATGTTATTCAGGGTGTAATTACTAAAGATGTAAGGTTGGGGCAAAAGCCGTGCGTGTGTGCACACACGCATGCGTGCCTGTGTGCATGTGTACGTATGTGTGCGTGCATGCCTGTGTGCATGTGTGTATGCGCACATGTGCATGCCTGTGTGCATGTATACGTACGTGTGCATGTGTGCGTGTGTGTGCGTGCGTGCCTGTGTGCACATGTGCGTGTGTGTGTGTGCATGTGTGCATGCCTGTGTCTGTGTGTGTGGTCCCTTTCTGTTTTTGTCTTATTTTTTTAATTAGAGTTCACACTATGTAGCCTTGGCTGGCCTGGAACTCACTACATAGCCAAGGCTATACTCAGACTCATAGAGATTTGCCTGCCTCTGCCTTCCATTTGCTTGGATTAAAGGTGTGTGCCACCATGTCCCACATTAGTGGGGCTTTTGTGGTCATGAAAAGTCATGTACCAGAGAGATGGAATGTGAGTCCATTAGTGGACGGGTTCATATTGATGGTGAACCCAGTGACATTCTGCCCTGCCGTCCTATAATCTGTAAATAAGTGTCCTTTCTGTGACTTACTTAGGACTGTGGATTTTGTTTTGATTTTTGTTTTGTTGTATTTTTGTAATTTAAAGTGGTCCCCAAACAGAAGGCTAAAATGCCCTGTCATGTTCCTAAGTTCAAGAAGTTTGGGGGGGCGGGGGCGGCTGGAGAAATGGCTGAACGGTTAAGAACACTGGCTGCTCTTGCAGAGAGGACTGGAGATTAATTCCCAGCACCCACATGGCAGCTCACAATGTGTGATTCTAGTTCCCAGGGATCTGATGCCCTCTTCAGGTTTCCACAGGCATTGCATGTATGTGGTGCACATACATTCAGGCAAAAACATCCATAAACATAAAGTGAAAGCAATTAAATCTTTTTAAAAAGAATTATTATGTATATGAGTGCACTGTAGCCTTTTTCAGACATACCAGAAAAGGGCATCAGATCCCATTACAGACGGTTGTGAGCCATCAGGTGATTGCTGGGAATTAAACTCAGAACCTCTGGAAGAGCAGTTAGTGTTCTTAATAACTGAGCCATCTCTCCAGCCCAAACCGAGTAAATCTTTAAAAGAAAAAGAGAGAGAAGGTTATGATACACCTCAAGGAAGAATTTGTGTTGAATAAACTTTGCTGAAGGGCAAGTCAGAGTGATGGCAGTCTCACAGGCTCAGACTGATCTTGAGTTCCTGGCCCTCCTGCTTCGACCTCTGGGCACTAGGATGGCAGGTGTGTGCCGCCATGCTGGGCTCACGAGGGGCTGGGATGAAACCCAGGCATTTGTGTATGTTAAATTAGCACTCTACCCACTGAACCGTACCATCAGCCTCCTGCCAGCCATATTTTAAATGTTAGTGAATCAGCAACATATATTAAATAAGGTGACTTGTTTAAAAACCAGAAATGTATAAAGTAAAAATTTATGGGTGGAACCAGTGTAGGGGGTACATGCCTGTTATCTCAGCAGCAGGATACAGTCAGAGGATCAGAATGTTCCAGGCTAACCTGAAGAAACCTGTCTATAGATAGATAGATGATAGGTAGGTAGGTAGGTAGGTACGTAGGTAGATAGATAGATAGATAGATATAAAATAGAGGACAGACAGATGGATAGATAGATAGATAGATAGATAGATAAGTGATAGATAGATAGATAATAGACAGATGGATGGATAGATAGATAGATAAATGATAGATAATAGACAGACAGATGGACGAATGAATGGACAGACAGACAAATGGATCGATAGATTGATAGACAGATGGACAGACAGACAATAGATAGGTAGATAGAGAGATAATAGATGAATGGATAGATAGATAAATGATAGGTAGATAGATGATGGATGGATGGATGGATGGATGGATGGACAAATAGATAGATAGATAGATAGATAGATAGATAGATAGATAGATGATAGATAGAAGACAGATGGATGGAAAGACAGGCAAATAGATAGAAGACAGATGGATGGAAAGACAGACAGATAGATAAAGACAGATGGATGAATGGATAGATAGATGAGTTTTAAAAATCAGTTGGGCCAATGAGATGGCTCCAGGCTTTGGACCTAAGTTTCATCCCTGGAACCTTTATGGTGAAAGAAGAGAATTGAGTCCTTTAAGCTATACTCTGACCTCCACAAACCACATGCACACAAACAAATAAATATATAAAATACTTAGTCCCAGCCCTGAGGAGACAGAGGCAGGCAGATGTCTGTGAGTGCCAGGCCAGCCTGGCTACACAGAGAACCTGTCTCAAACAAACAGTGTTGGGAGGGAATACTGTGGTGAGGACTGGCCTTACCAGCACATCACCAGAAGCCACGCTTGCGTTTCTCAGAGCCAGGATTCCAGGTGAACGTAAACCCATGTTCTATGTGTGTGAGTGCTCCGCTGTGTGTATCTGTGAGCGCTCATGTGCCGGGTATCTGCAGAGCTACACAGGGTTGGTGAGGTGCGTGTGGCTACTGGGAACTGAACCTTGGTCCTCTGGAAGGGCAGCCCGTGCAAACTGAGGCAAACCCACTGAGCACAGCTACTGTGAATAAGGAGAACCAACCACCATTCTCAGGAGACTCTGACAGGAAAGTTCTAGACTCCTTTTGTATCCCCAAGGCCGCCCTGACCCTCCGCTGGGACTGAAGGTTGTGAGCGTGAGCCCTCACTCGGTAGGACTGGAATGGAAGCCTGGCTTCGATGGGGGTCTGCCTCAGAGGTTCCAAATCAGGTGAGGCCTCCACCAAGGCTGGCAAAGTGGGCAGACCATGGAGATGGACACCTGGCTGAGCTGACTATTCTTGCCATGCAGGTACAAGGCCCTCGAGAGCCCAGGATTCCTCTACATGGATGTCCTACCTGCACAGGCCACCACCTTCACACTGACCGGGCTGAAGCCCTCTACACAATACAGGATCTGGCTGTTGGCCAGCAATGCCCTGGGGGACAGTGGATTGACGGACAAGGGGATCCAGGTCTCCATCACTACTCCAGGTAGGAAGAGGCAGTCTTGGTTAGTGTTATTTTGGGGTTGTGGTTTTTGGTTGTGTGGTTGTTATTGTTGGTTTTGGTTTGGTTTTTGACATCTTGTGGGATGGCATAGTGAAATAGATACTGTTATTTCTCCTATTTACAGATGAGTGAACTAAAGCCCAAAGAAGTTAAGCAAATTAACTAAAGTCACACAGCTAGGAGGAGCTGGAGACAAGCCTTGAACTCAGACAGATGTGCTCTAGGGACCAATTTTAGTCATTGATCTATAAGGACTGAGAAATTTAAAAGGGGGGAGGGATTTCTGTTTTGTTTGTTGAGATAGAGTCTAACTGTGTACCTCTGACTAATTCAGAACTCACTATGTAGACCAGGCTGGCCTAGAACTCACACAGATCCACCTGCTTGTGCCTCCTGAGTGCTGGGACTAAAGGTGTGTGCCCCCACACTCAGCAGAAAATAGTTTTGACTGAGTGAAAATAAAAACATCAGAGAGAAAGAGAGAGAGAGAGAGAGAGAGAGAGAGAGAGAGAGAGAGAGCGAGAGCGAGAGAATATAGCTCAGTCAGTGTGTAGAAGGCAGTCCATAGATTAAATGGTTTATATTAGATTTTTTTCTTAAAACACACACACACACACACACACACACACACACACACAAAGAGGGGGTGGGGGGAGATGGCTCAGTGGGTAAAGGTGCTTGCAGCCAAACCTGATGGCTAGAGTTCAATTCCCGGGACTCACACAATGGAAGAAGTGACTCCCACAAGTTGCATTTTCACCTCCACATGTGCTCTCACCCACAGAAAACAGTAAGAGAGTAAACGTAAAAGACAAGCAGCAAACTGGGCCTTAGAGGGAATTCTGTTTTCACCCTGCAGAGCCAGCAGAAGGATCAGTTAAACCCAAACCCAACAGCAGGTGGAAGATAAAAGGGGAGGATCAGAGTCCTAACGAGCGAGCAGAGTCCAGGTAGAAAAATCCATGAAACCAAAAGCCAGCTCTTCTACAGAAACAGAGTCTCATAAAACTGACCGAGCACTGTGGTGCACGATCCCAGCAGAGACAGGTGGATCTCTGTGCATTCTCAGCCATTCTGTCTGCATAGTGAATTCCAGGCTATCCAGGGTCCATAGTGAGACATCTCAGAAAACAAAAAATCCAAACAAACAAAAGAACCCCCCAAAAAAAATGATTGAAAGAAGAAAGATTAAGAGGAGGCTGAAGAGACAGTTAAGAAGCTAAGAGCACTGGCTGCTATTCCAGGGAACTGGGGTTCAATTCCCAGAGCCCACATGGTGCTCACAAGTCTGTAACTCCAGTTGCAAGGGATCCAGTGTCCTTTTCTAGCTTGGGGGTGGGGGCAGGAACACCGGACATGTACTACGTGGTGATCAGACATACATGCAGACAAAACACCCATATGCATAAAATAAAAACAAACCTCTCAGACAGAGAGAGAGAGAGAGAGAGAGAGAGAGAGAGAGAGAGAGAGAGAGAAACACAACTTCTCAGTACCAGAAACAAAGAGTTACCGTAACCTCTGGATTCACAGACACAAAGAGGATTCTAAGGAAATATTACAGATTATTTAGGTTACTACACTATTTAGGTTACACATAGTAACTTTGAAAACACAAAGACAAATTCTTTGAACATGATCCATGAGGTCAGGGACATAGCTCAGTGGTAGAGCACATGTTAGTATGGATCAACAGAAGAGTGTCTGCCTAGAATCCTCCAGTGAGGGGCTGGGGACGTGGCTCAGAGGTAGAGCCCTGCCTGGAATCCCCCAGTGGAGGGGGTGGGGTGGGGTGAGGGTTAGGGTGGCTGTACATAGAGCTCTCAAATGAAAAGGTCTCCCCAGCACAACAAGAAACTGACCAGTGAGTACACCAGCAGCGCAGGAGTTAACCCAACAGGACTTGAAGCTTACCTGCCACTTTTGTAGGCTCAAGGAAGTATCTCAGTTTCTAAAAGCAGATTTTACTTGTCTCTTTTCTTTCTTCTTCTTCTTCTTCTTTTTTTTTTTTTTGTTTAGTTTTGTTTGTTTGTTTTGGTTTGGTTTTTTGAGACAGGGTTTCTCTGTGTAGTCCTGGCTGTCCTGGAACTCACTCTGTAGACCAGGCTGGCCTCGAACTCAGAAATCTGCCTTCCTCTGCCTCCCAAGTGCTAGGATCAAAGGCGTGCGCCACCACCGCCCGGCCGATTTTATTTGTCTCTTTGTCTTTTGATTATTGAGACAGGATCTCAATCTACAACCCAAACTGGCCTGGAAATGTGCCATGTAGTCCAGGCTAGCCTTCCACTTGTAAGTGCGGGAATTTCAGGGGTGCGCTGCCACCCCAGCTAGAATAGGCTTTCGTCCCAGAGCTCTCCACCTGGGTTTCTGAAAGTGGGTTTCTCTCAGCCAGGTTGTGAGAATTAAGGGAAGAGACGTACCTGACATGCTCTTTGGACAGGACAGTGGTGTACATGTAAAGGAAACATCCCCGGTGTGCTTCAGTTTGCTTAGCCCAGGAAACTCCCTGCCCTGCCTTCCTCTGTTGGAATATCAGGGTCCTTTCCCAATCTCCAGTCTCTGCACACGCCCCGCCCCACCACGCATGCTCCTTTCGTTACAGTCTGACCTTTGAATGCTAAAACACAAACTATGATACTCTCCTCCCTTGGGCTAATTTTCTAACTTATGTCTCTACTATAGAACACCAACAGAATAATTAAACCATTTTGTTTTTCAAATTTATTTCTTCTATTTAAAGACGTTCTTGATTTTTACTTTTTTAAAATACTATTTATTTTTAAACACGTTATGCGTGTGGATGTCTTGCCTGTTTGTATGCATGTGCACTCTGTGTGTGCCTGGTGCCAGCCGAGGCTATATCCCCTGGAACGGGAGTTGTAAAAAGCTGTGAGCCACAATGGGGGAACTGAAGGAGCCGGCAGTGCCTTTGCCTGCTGAGACGTCTCTCCCACTGTTTTTTTCTTTTTTTTTTTTTAATTAAAATATAATTATATCATTTCCCCCTTCTCTATCCTCTCTTCCAACCAAATTCATAGCCTCTTCTTAATTATTATTGCTACTTACATACCTAAATATAAGTGCATAAATGTATCCAAATTATTTTTTCTTTTTTATTGGATATTACATTTCAGATTTTATCCCCTTACCTCATTCCCCACACACACAGGAACCCCCTATCCCATCCCTCCTCTTCCTCCTGCTTCAATGAGGATGTGTCCCCACCTACCCCCCACACACTCCTACCTCCCCACTCTTGAATTCCTCCTCACTCGGTGTCCAGCCTTCATGGGACCAAGGATCTTCTCTCCCACCTATGCCCGACAATGCCATCCTCCCCTACATATACAGCTGGAGTCATGGGTCCCTCCCTATGTGCTCCCAGGCTGGTGGTTTAGACCCTGGGAGCTCTGGTTGGTTGGTATTGTTGCTCTCCTCATGGGGCCACAAACCCTTTCAGCTCCTTAAGTCTTCTCTCTAACTCCTCCATTGGGAAACCCTTGATCAGATCAGTGGTTAGCTGTGAGCATCTGCCTCTGAGTGTTACTTGGCTATTAAAAATAATTAATTTGAGAAATTCTTAGGTAAATGGATGGAACTAGAAAATATCATCCTGAGTGAGGTAACCCAATCACAAAAGAACACACATGGTATTTACTCACTGATAAGCGGATATTAGCCCAAAAGCTTGAAATAGCCAAGATTCAACTCACAGACCACATGAAGCTCATGAAGAAGGAAGACCAAGTGTGGGTGCCTCGGCCCTACTTAGAAGGAGTAACAAAATACTCAAGGGAGCAAATATGGAGACAAAGTGTGGGACAGAAACTGAAGGAGGGGCCGTCTGGAGACCATTCCACCTGGGTATCCATCCCATGTGCAGTCACCAAAGGTGGACACTGATGTGGATGTCAGGAAGTGCATGCTGACAGGAGCCTGATATAGCTGTCTCCTTAGAGGTCTGATGGAGTCTGACATATTATTTTTAATGCTTTTATATTAATGTATTTATTGTACATGCACTCAGGGATACATGCAAACAACATGGCGGGGATGTCAGGGGACAACTTGTTGGAATCAGGGCTCTTCTTCTACCATGTGGGTCCCAAGGATTGAACTCAGGTTATCAGGCCTGGTGACAAGTGTCTTTACCTACTGAGCCATCTCCCCTGCTCACAGCATCTTTTTAATTCACTCAACAAATTGGTAGTTCACATTAAAGAAACACACACACACACTATAAAACACTAATTAATAATCCACTGTTATTGTCGGTACCGAACTGCTGTAATATATTGTTGTCCTTAAAATGTCACTAAGAGGCCAGGGAGTTGATTCAGTGGTTAAGAGCATTTGTCACTCTTGCAGCTCTTGGTTCCAGCACCCACATGGTGACCCACACCCATCTGGGTGCCAGGCATGCACACGGTGCACACACATATATGCAGGCACAGCACCAATGTACATAAAAAACAAATCTTAATAAATAAAGAATTAAAATGTCCCTAAGAAGCTGTGTGCTATTTCTGTGATCTTTAAAATCAGCTAGAAAGCTTAAGAAGTTGAGGGATCCTTTGGGTTTATCGGATTCCTGGTATTAATACTAATCTCTCTTCCCCCACAGGCCTGGACCAGGCTCCTGAAGACACAGATCACCAGCTGCCCACAGAGCAGCCTCCGGGCAAGTGCCCCTTCCCTGAGCCCCTCCCTGGTTCTTTTCACTCAGACTCCCCCCCTTGTCATCCCACAGCTGCCTAAGATTTAGCTGAATCCCTGCAGACTCCCACGCATACCCTTCAGCTCTTCTTGCTGAAGTAATATCCTTTCCCTTTTCCTAAGCTGGTTTAACCCTCTTTTGCAATTCTGGGGACAGACCAAACCCAAGCCCGTGCCTGTGTATGGTATGTTAAGTAAGCACTCTGCCGCTGAGGTACATGCTCACGCCCACTTTTTTCCTTTTGTTGAGACAGGGTCTTGCTATGAATTTGTAAGTAGTCTTACCTCAGCCTGCCGAGTACTGGATTTACTAGTGTGAGCCATCATGCCCGGTGTAATTTAGTTTAATGCTGTATGTATATACATGCATGTGCCTCAGTGTGTGTGTGTGTGTGTGTGTGTGTGTGTGTGTGTGTGCATGTGTGAGTGTGCATGTGCTAGAGTGTGCATGTGTGTGCATATTTGAGTATGCCTGCCTCTGTTTGAAGTTTGGTGAGGCTGGCCAGAGAGATAGCTCAGTAAACTGAGTTCAGTTTCCAGCACCCACGTCGTGTGGCTCACAACTCCAGTTCCAGGGGATCTAAGGCCCTCTTTTGGCCTTTGTGGGCACACACACACCCGCCATTTATACACACATTAAAACAAATGAATAATAATAATTATTAAATCTCAATAAAACAGTGATCTCCAGATTCACTGACAGACCCTATCTCATGGGACAAAGTAGAGAGTGATAGAAGACACCCAGTGTCATCCTTGGGCCTCTGCAAGAGTACACATGCACTCACACACACACACACACACACACACACATGCATACACATATGCACATACAGCAGACTCACATGCACATGTATACTCACAAGCATACACACCCACACATGCATGCACACACACACTCGCACATATACACACTCACATACACGCACACACTCATATATATACATACACAGCAGACTCACATGCACACTCACACATACACACACATGTGCACACACACTCAGCAGACTCACATATGCACATGCACACTCACACACACATAAACATACACACATGTGCACGTGCACGTATACTCACGCATGCACACACATACATATGCACACACAGCAGACTCACACATCCACACGCACACTCACACACACGTGAACACCCATAAATGAGTACAAATATATACCCACACCATGCCTTACAGCCATCCATACCTCCAGGTCCAGAGGAGCTGACACCCTCTGCTAGGGGCACTGCACACACATTGTTTATATACATACACGCGGGCAAAATACTCACCCACAAAAAAATAAAACTTAAGAAAACCTTCTTGAAAATTAAATTGGGAGCTCTGTGGTTAAGAGCACCGGCCACTCTTCCAGGGGAGCTGGGTTTGATTCTCAGCATCCTTTTGATGGCTTACCACAATCCGTAACTTCAGTTCTAGAGGATCTGCTGACATCCACAGGCACAACACACTCACATGGTGCACATGCATACACGTGACCAAAACGTATATATGTATATATGTATATATGTTATATAAACGTATGTATGTATACGCATAAAATAAGTAAAAATGATCTGACGCGTATATGTATTAAAATAAGGCAGAAACCAACAGTGGAGGACACTCAGCGTCAACTCCCAGCTTTAGATTCTGAGTTCCGAGATCAGGGGGATGGTGCCACCTTCCCTCAGGGCTGGCTTTCCTCTCAACTAACCAATTCTGCAGGGTTAACACACCCTGGTGTTTGCTGCACGAGTGTCCTAGGCGATTTGGGCACTGTCAGATTGGCACTGAAGACGAACCGTCAGTCAGGAACAGGCTTTCTCAGAATCCCACTCCCAGCCAGTTCCCAGGTGTTGAGGCACCTTTACCAAGGGGCATCTTCCACTCCCAGGACCCCCGAAGCTGCCCCTGCTGCCTGTGCTCTTTGCAGTTGGTGGTCTTCTGTTGCTTTCCAATGCCTCCTGTGTTGGGGGACTCCTCTGGCGGAGAAGACTGAGGCGCCTTGCTGAGGGTGAGAAGACAGCTTTCTCAATGCAAAGCTGGAGAGCCAAGTGGGTGGGGACACTGGGGCTGCCACACAGTACAACTGCTCGGGTCTGGGGGGGGGGTGCTTGATCAGAATCCCTGAAGCCCCCTTTTCTCGTTTCTCACAGAGATCTCAGAGAAGACAGAGGCAGGGTAAGCAGGAGGGGCTAGGGAGTGACGGGTGGCAGACTCAAAGCCAACTTTCATCGGCACTTTCATCCTGGAAGGTCGGAGGAGGACCGAATAAGGAATGAATATGAGGAGAGTCAGTGGACTGGGGACCGGGACACAAGAAGCTCCACGGTGAGAGAGGGGGGCGGGGCCTGGCAGCCTCCAGCCTCAGCTTCAGGCTAATCACTGCCATCTCCTGGGACCTGCGAGTCAAGGGAAATGACCTTGTATATTGGTTGTGTGTGTGTGTGTGTGTGTGTGTGTGTGTGTGTGTGCGCGCGCGCTCACGTATACATGTGTGTGACAGGTTAGCACAGCCGAAGTGGACCCACATTACTACTCCATGAGGGACTTCAGCCCCCAGCTTCCCCCAACACTGGAGGAGGTGTCATATCACCAAGGTGAGTGAGTCATGACCACCTTTCCTTCCAAGCTGTGCTACTTACTTCTTTATTACTGTGACCAAAATGCTCCCAGAGAACAGCCTAAGGAGTCCAGATTTCCACTGCCTCGCTTCAGAAGGTTCTGTCCGTGCCTGCTTGGCCCTGTGCATGTGTGGCAGAGGAAAGTTGCTTTCATCATGGCAGACAGGAAACAGAAAGTGAACCAGACAGGAAGGGGACCAGAGGCAAGAGATATGCCCCCAGGACATACCCCAGTGACCTACTTTGTCCAGCTAATCATACCCTCCACTGAAGTTTCTAGAACCTCCCAGAATGGCACCACTAACAATGAAACCCCAACATGTGAGCCTTTGAGGGGAAATACTTTCCCATCCCAGCCCTAATGTCTACCAACTCCAACCTTCACAGATACTGAAGATGAGGACATGGCCTTCCCTGGACACCTGTATGATGAGGTGGAGAGAGCCTATGGCCCGCCTGGGGTCTGGGGACCCCTCTATGATGAAGTCCAAATGGTAAGAAGATTCTTATTACCAGGTTGTCTAGGTTGGAAATGCACCTCCTACTGTGTGTATCGATTAGAAGTCACTGTGACAAAGAGACCCCCTCAATGCAGTGGCAGGAAAAATTAAAGCAGCACACCTTCATCCAGGTGTGGGGGTGCATGCCAGAGAGGAGGGGGAAGGAGGACAGGAGTTCAAAGCCAGCCTTGACTACAATGTGAGACTGTCTCCACCAAGCAGAAAATGAAGTCTTTCTTTTTCAATAGTTGTTCAAGAGGAATCCTGTTGTGTCCCAGGGATTTAGAGCCCAGGGTCCCCCCCTGGACCCCTCTGACATTCTCTAGCATGGCCCTCTGCAGGGTCCGCAGGCACAGGCCAGTTTACTAAGGGGTGGAATGTCAACCAGCTAGAGAAGGACCAACAGAAAAACTGTTAGATGCAAAAATGGTCACTGGCCCATCTGCTCCCCTCTGATTGATGGGAACATGGTCTAGCCACTGGGGCTGGGGACTGTTGTCTATAGCCCTGTCACTGTGGGAGGCTGGGAGGATTGTTTCCTTGGATGAGTAGGCGTCTCCACCACACTGGCTAAGCCACTAGAGAGAAAAGACTTTTTAAAAAGTACTTATTTATTTTATGTATGTGAGCACACAGTCGCTGTCTTCACACACACCAGCAGACGTCATCAGATCCCATTATAAATGGTTGTGAGCCACCATGTGGTTGCTGGGAATTGATCTCAGGACCTCTGGAAGAGCAGCCAGTGCTCTTAATCACTGAGCCATCTCTCCAGCCCAAGAGAAAGAATTTTTTTTTAACTAAATTGTTTATTATTATGTGTATGTGTCGTGGTGAGTGTGCATGCACAACGGACATGCGAATGTCAGAGGACAGCTGTGTAGGGACTGTCTTCTTCCACCTTTGTGTGCATTCTGGGAATCAGACTCCTGTCACCAGACTTTTATGATGCGAGCCTTCACCTGCTGTGCTGTCTTGCTAGTCTGAGAAAGAACATTTTGGTTCACTCAGCTGAAAAGTTTCATGCTAGAATTGTTTTCAGCCACAACTGGGCTCAGAATTTCTCCTTAACTGTTTCCCAGTAGAGCCAGATTTCCATCCAGTTAGATCTGAAATCATCAGAGAAAGAGAGTGTCTCTTTTCCAGGTAGTTCCCAATGAACAGGGCAGCCATACAATGCTCCACCTTTGGTCACATGCGTGTTATTGAACCAATCACTGAGACAGGGGATAGAATATACCATTTGGTTTGGGGGTCTTGATTTGAGACAGAGCTTCATATAGCCCTGGTCTGGACTCAAACTTGCTATGTAGCTTAGGATGTCTTTGAACTCCCGATTGTCCTGTCCTCATTTCCCAACGAGGTATTACCCGTGTGAGCCACCGTAGCTTACACATTGTACCATTTAGTAGGTGTTCATCTATGGGGTCAGAGATTACAGGCCAACACCATTCAGTACACTGGGCAGAGAGTAGGAGAGGGCAGAGAACTCGGAATGATGTAAGGATGGTGGCTGGGCAGGTGACAATGGCAGACGGGCCCTGTGACCTCTCACCCACCCACTGCATCGTGCCAGGGGAGATGAGATACATGCCATAACATTCAATAGTATGGTGATAGCGGTTTGTCTTCCCTGCACTCAGGAGTACTGGGAGTTAAAGGGCAGCCTGAGCTATGCAGCAAGACTATGTAGGGGGGGGCGAGGCCCGATTCCCCCCCCCCAGCCCCCTAATGCTCCAGCATCTTTGGTGACAATGTTAAGCCCAGGAACCAGTCTCAGAGGCTACTGACCTGGCTCCTGTGACAGAGCATCTGAAACGCTGTCCGTGGTGCTGGACCACAATTCCCAGGAAAACGGGAGTGGAATGTACAGGGTCTGGAGAACAATTATTTTGGGCTTCTGGAGACATAATGGGCATCCCGTAAGCTATTCATCGCTGTTGTAGGTTGGAAGCAGTCACAGCGCATGCGTACGTAAACACGTGAAGCAGTCACAACGCATGCGTACGTGAACACATGAGGCTAAGGCCCAAGAGGACTTTATAGTTGGATGTTGAAAGTTGAATTCCAGTTAATTTTTGTACATCACAAATACTATCATTCTCTTACTTCACTTAGTATTTTAAAACTATCAACCCATTTGTAGCTCTTGGGTAACACAAAAGCAGATGAGGGCAGATGTATTCACCTCCTGGACCAACACTGCTCCAAGGTTTGCTAAACCAAACATTTCTTCTCTCTGAGTCCTAGAACAGAGCACACCTCCAAAAAATGGCCACCCTATATGACCCTTCCCCTCTCATCCATTTAAGATCAACTACTTGTGCGTGTACCTGCATGTGTGTGTGTTGTGTGGAGAGGCGTCCTGGGGACTGAACGCAAATTAACAAGCTTGGTGACAAGTGTCATTACTTTCTGAATCATCCCACAGTGCCATACTTCTTTTTTAAAAATCCAAAGTCTCACTATGTAGCACAGGCTGGCCTTGGACTGGCCATCCCCCCGCCTCAGCTTCAGAGAGTGCTGGGATCACAGTTGTGTGTCACTGCACCAGACTGTCATCCATTTATGGGGAAATGTGTTGGGAGCCATGAGACAAAAAGAATTGAGACTCATATTCTACAGGTGCCATGGATGACATTATGAGGTTGTTTTAGTAATTATTTATTCACTCTGTAGCCCAGGCTAGCCTTAAACTAATGGCAATCCTCCTGCCTCATACTTCAAAATACTGGGATAACAGGCTTCAGCCACCACAACAGGCTCTCAGCTGTTGTTGTTGTTGTTGCTGCTGGATATGAGTGCTTTGTTTGTGTTTTATCTGTGTATTCTTTTGTTTCACTATGCTGAGGACAGGTAAGTTCGTAACTCAAAATCCTCCTGCCTCAGACTCCTGGGTGCTAAGGTTAGAGGCATGTGCTACCACACCCAGCTTTAACTCTTAATTACAGACCTGATCTTCCCCAACCCCCACCCCCCGCCCTGCACGGAGACGAGAGTAATTATAATGAGGCGTCTTCACAATTTCCTGTCTGCTTACTTCCTAAATTCAGCCCTTTCTTTACCTTGACTTCTCTCAAACTGCACAGACAGACAGACAGACAGACAGAGAATGTTTGGTTCTTGTTATGTAGCCCTGGCTAGCCTAAAAGTCTCTGTGTAGCCCAGGCTTTCCTCAAACTCAAAGCAAGAACACTAGAATTACAAGTATGGGCTCAGCACCTGCTTTATAATGGCTTTTTGGTTCTACGTTGGTTTAGGTGGCGCTGGGGACCGTACATAAGGTCTCGCGCATGGCAAGCCAGTGTGCTAAATCATCAGGCCTAAAACACTTTTGATCCCTGGGAAGCTCATCAGGGATGTGTGCCCCAGAGCAGAGTGATGTTCCACGGGGCGTCACTGGCTTTGACCCCACTTCTTGCCTGTTAGGACCCCTTTGACCTTCGCTGGCTTGAGGTCAAGTATGGGGATCCCAGGGGAATCTACGACCAGGTGGCAGCAGACATGGATGCTGGGGAACCTGGTTCTCTGCCCTTTGAGCTGAGGGGACATCTGGTGTGACACCTTCACAGTGCCGGTTTCCTACAATCTTGGTATGTCCTGCTCCAATGGCCCTGTGCATTCCCTCCCTGCTGAGCTCACTCTGTGGCATCAGTGACACTAACACATGGGCTTTTTCAGGAGAAGACATGAAGGGATGCATGCAAGTGACAAGACTCAAGCTGACATCTGGGATGACCAAGACTCCTTTAATTGAAACAGGGCTTCTCCCAGGAGACAGAATCATTTGGAAGCGACACTTGACCAATGAAAATCCATTTTAGGGGTCATTATACTTTTCAAATGTAAATTTTTTAGAAGTAGTAAAGACCTATTAAAAATCCTGTTCCAAGCCCAGGTTTGTGCCCTGTGGGAGAGGGTAGCAGGTGTGAGAATCTGGGTTGCAGGTTGCAGCCAGCCCTGGCGTTACACACACATACACAACTGGACATGCTCATTCATCCCTGTCGTTCCAGCTCTGCAGGAGGCTGAGGCAGGAGAAGCACAAGTTCAGAGCCACTAAATATTTAGGGGATGAAAAGATGGCTCAGGGATTGAGAGCTCTAACAGCAGCTACTGCCTTTGCAGAGGACCTGAGTTGGGTTCCCAGCACCCAGATCAGGTGGCCCACATCACATCTTCATCTCTGGGGAATCTGATGCTTTCTTCTGACCTCCATGGGCACCTGCACTCAGGTGCACATAGGCACACACATATATACTCAATTAAAAATAAAATAAATCCAACATGTATGGTGGTCCACACCTTTAATCCTAGCACTTGAGAAGCTAGGGGATTTCTATAAGTTTAAGACTTATAACTTAGTGAGTTCTGAGCTACATAGTGAAACCTTGACTCAAAACAAGTACTAATTTTAAAAGCTTCAGAATTAAAAGAGGGCATGGCTCAGTGGTAGACCCTGCCTAGAATCCCCCAGTGAGAAGCTGGGGGTGTGGCTCAATGTTAAAGCATGCACAAGGCTCTGAATTCTGTCCCTAGTATCCAAAAAAAACAAAACAAAAACCCCGGTTCATTAAGTTCAGTTACATCTGAAATAGTCAATACTAAAAAGCAAAATTATAAACCATTGTCAGATCTTAGCTGTTTTTTGCTTTATTTTCCACAGTTTGTGAAACATATATGAACTGACATGCAAGCAGGTACAGATTGTAGCAAAAGGATGTAGTTACGAAAGAATGGGCAATTTCATTTATGGGCAAAGCTTAAGGCACATACACTAGTATATACTTAGAATTAAAGGGATTGGTAGCTTCAATTTATCTTTGAAACGTTAAAAAAACGCACATTTATAGAAACAGAAAAGGATAAGTTCAGACTCAAATGTTAACACTGGAGGAATGTGGGTAATGCAGAATGAAAGTTAAAATTGAAACGAAACGTTGATGTAATGATGATGACATCACAGAAGCAAGAACATGATTGACGGCTGGGCCTCAGGGGCTGTGGAATTCTAGATGTCCCACTTTGGAAAAAAAAAAAAAAAAAAAAAAAACATTTACAACACACTTATTTGCTTGCGTGTGTGTGTGTGTGTGTGTGTGTGTGCATGCCTGACAAAGTATGCCACACGAAATAAATAAAATGCAAAAATTAAAGAGTGGATAAGTTAGACTTCGTAAAAACGAAAAACTAAGGCGGACCTGACGTCTACAGTCCCACACTTGAGAGTTCCAGTCCCAGAATGCACGCTGGGTGTCTCCAACCGCCTGTTCCTCCAGCTCCAGGGAATTGGGCGCCCTCTGCTGGCCTTCACAGCATCTGCATGTACACGGGTATACAAGCGCATGCACACACACTTTAAAACCCAACTGTGTAATTCTATTATAGTATCAAAAGATAAAAATAATAATATCATAAATGAATAAAATAAAAATCTGAAAAACAAAGCAGCAAAGAAAGTTGAAACCAACAATAGCTGTCCAGAAGGTGGAGAAGCTGCAAATTATGAAGCTGAGATCTAGCAACCCCTGAGTTTCTTCAGGGGTTAAGCTCCAAAAAAATCAAAAGGAGAGACGTAAAGAGAGAGTGTCCTCTGTGCTAAAACCAGTGTTTCTTTTGGTTTTTAATTTTATGTATATGATGCTCTGTTTGCATGTACCCCTGCAGGCCAGAAGGGGGCCTCAGATGCAGTTACAGATGGTTGGGAGCCACCTTGTGGTTGCTGGGAATTGAACTGGAGACCGCTGCAAGAGCAGCTAGTGCTCTTAACATCTCTCCAGCCACCAGACCAAGTGGTTTTTAGCAAATAGGTGAGGAAAAGAGGGGTTGATAAGGGAACGTGACTTTTTCGTGGAGAGGGCACGTGCACATGGATACACACGGCCGTGGAGGCCGGAGCTCAGGGATCCTCCTCCGCCACGCTTCACTGTTTGTTTCTTTTGTTTTTTGAGACAGGGTTTCTCTATGTAGCCCTGGCTGTCCTGGAACTCACTCTGTAGACCAGGCTGGCCTCAAATTCGGAGATGAGCCTGCCTCTGCCTCCTGAGTGCTGGGTTTAAAGATGTGCCCCAACACAACCAGCTTAAATTTTTGTTAGTATTTATTTTAAATATTTATTTGCCTGTTTGTTTTATTTTATCTGTGTGGGTAGTGGGTGTCCCTCCATATGCAGGTGCTTAACCCTGAACCATTCTTTAAGAAATGGTTAATGACCTAAGTTCTCTGCATATGTTGCAGATGTGTAGTTTGGTCTTGAGGGACTCGGAACAGCGGGAGCAGGGGCCGCCTCTGACTCTGTTGCCTGCCTTTGGGACCTTTTCCTCCTACTGAGTTGCCTGATCCAGCCTTGGTACAAGGGGAGAAGCCTAGTCTTGCTGCAACTTAATATCCATGGAAAGCCCTTTTCTGAAGAGAAATGAATGGGGGCGAGGGGAGTAGGCAGAGGCACGGTGGTGGGGAGAGACTGGGAGGAGAGGAGGGAGGGGAAACTGCTGTCAAGATGTGAAAAATAATAATTAAAAACTAACAAAGAAAAAAACGGTTAAAGGTTAGACTGGTGATCAGCAGTTAAAATGAATACTGCTCTTATAGAGGACCCGGGTTCGATTCCAGTACCCACTTTGGGAGGCTCACAGGCCACTTACAACTCCAGATCAGGGGATCTGACTCCCTTTCCTGGTCTCCTGGGGCATCTGCATGTGTGAGCACATATTCACCCCCAGATACATAATTAAAAATAATATAATGAAAGGGTATTTTTTTAAAGTGGCTAAGTTAGAAGTTTTTATTTATGTGTATTTTTACCACTGTAATTTTATTTTTGGACTGCTAAGTGGTTCCCAAGGCTTGCACATGCTCGGTAAAAGTTCCACCACTGAGCTGCATCCAAGCCCCCACCTCCGCCCGTCCTCCCCCCCCCCCCCCCCCCCCCCCCCGCCCTGCCGCCCTTGCTGTTTTGAGACAGGGCCTCAGTATGTAGGCCAGGCTGAGCTGAAACTCTCAATTCTTCTGTCTGCAGTCTCCCTAGTACTGAATTACAGGCACGTGACTCCATGTCTGGGTATTATACTAACATTTTGTTGTTATTTTGTTTCGGGACAGATTATGTAGCTGTGGCTGTCCTGGAACTCACTATGTTGAGCTGCCTGACCTCGAACTCAGAGATCCACCTGTCTCTGCCTCCTGAGTGGGTCACTACAGCCCGACTACAATAACATTTTAGGGGTAGGGGTAGGGTATCCAACTGGCTAAATAGAATAAATGGGTGTTGCATGGGTGAGGTTATCTGGTGAAGAAGGGAGAGACCCGCCTGTCAACTAGCAAGCGCAGATGTAGGTGTAGTTTCTTAAATCTCCACTAGGGGGCGGTACCAGTGCGTCTGAAAAGACCTGATCTAGCTAGGGGCGTCTGCATCAACCGGATGCAGTTCTGTTAGATCTGGGCTGGGACTAAACCTGGTCAGGAGGGGTGTCTTCTATAGGCAAACAGTCCCTGGACTCCAAGATTCATTGGCCATGCCGGCAGTAAGGCAGAGGATTTCAGGAGTTCATTGGCGGGGGGATCTTCTTGATATTGGTACAAAGAATCAAGTTGAAGGCTGTAGGTGGCAGGAACCCAGGCTGGCACTCTGGCGGAAGAAACAAGGACATCTTCAGGGGTTTATGTGCCATTCAGTTATGAAAATCGTTTTGCAACAATAACGAATGGCATTTATAAGTTATTTCAGCGTGCCAAACTGTATTCTGAGTTAGGGGGTTGATTTGTTTGTGGGGCTGGGGACAGAGCCCTGGGCCTAGCGCATGCTTGGCAAGAGCTCTCCGCGGAGCCGAGTGCCCAGCCTCTAAACTCTTATAACCATTTAGCTGTCCAGTGCTTTCGTCACTCAAAGCCTCCCCTGCTTTTGCAGATGATGGCATGGTCTTGCTTTGGAAAATAGTGGATTAGACTGCCATACAGGAACAGCGAACAACCCGAGGTGACCAGTATCCCCACGATAGTCATAAAGGTCCTCCCGGAATCCAGTCAGCAGCCGCGAGAGGGCTCTGGCTCCTCCCACGTAACAGCTTTTGAGCTGTTAGTAAAAATCTTCCCTGATTGTCCACAAAACTTTGTTCAGGAATTTTTGACGAGACTAACATGGCGGTACACTCTCAGCCTTTGAGAGACTAAGGCAGAAGAATCGTGAGTTCCAGACCAACCTGAACTATATCGTAAGTTACAGGCCAGTTTAGGCTATTCAGTAGGGCCCCTTCTCAAAGCACAGAAATCCAGAACCTTCCATTCCAAGCCCTGAGTGGCTCGCTGTGTCTTGTGTGTTTTGCGCTTCTTCTTATTCGGTTTCATCTTAACTGGTTTTTTTTTTATTATTATTATTACATTTAATTGTTTATTTTATGTGAATGTGCCAGCATGCACGTGTCACAGAGTGCATGCGTTGGTTAGAGGACAACTTGTGCAGGTCCGTTCTTATTGTCCACTTTATGGGTCCCAAGGATCGATCTCAGGTCCCCAGGCTTGTCAACAAGCACCTTTGCCCATTGAGCCACCTTAGGGGCTCTCACTTATTTATTTCCTCTATGTCTGAGTGTTTGTCTCCCATGTTTGTACGTGCATCCAAGGGTGTCAGATCAGGAACGGATAGGTCCTGGGGAGACATCCTCTGGAAGGATAGCCCACACTCTTAACTGCTGAGTGGTCTCTCCAGATCCTCTAATTTGTGTGTGTGGGGGGGGATTGTTTGGTTGGATTTGTTATCTGGTTTTGTTTTGTTTGAGGCAAGGTCTCAAGGTAATCCTCCTGCCTCAGTCTCCTCAGTGCTGAGATTACAGGTGTGAGGCAGCATGCCCAACTCACGGTTCAGTTTTTCACTACTACACCCCTAGCTCCGTGTCCTTGCTTTAATGTGTCTGTGACCCCACAGGAGCCCCATTCAGTGGAATTTGAAGAGTCTCTAGCCTGTGTCATCCTAGGGGGAGATGAGCACATGGAAATACAACATCTTGGGTGTGGTGTTGCATGCCTGTAATGCCAGCACTTGGGAAGTTGTGTTGGGACAGGAGAATTGCTGTGAGTTCAAAGCCACCCTGGGTGTTTGTTTTAATACAGTAGTGGGGCTGAAAAGATGGCTCCATAGTTATGAGCCCAGGTTGCTTTTCCAGAGGACCCTCTTTCAGTTCCTAGCAACATTGTTGGTTGACTCAAGATTGCCTGTAACTCCAGCTCCGGGTGGATCTGAGGCCTCTCTGTGGGTAACTCCATTTATGGACAGACAGACAGACAGACAGACAGACAGACAGACAGGCAGGCAGATACACACACACACACACACACACACACACACACACCATTAAAATAATGAAAAATAAATCTTAAAAGAAAACTACTCTAAGGGGAATCGGTTTTACAGTGCACACTTGGCAGATTAAAAAATAAATAAATCAAAGCAATTCAGGGCTGGAGTGATGGTTCGACAGTTAAAAGTACTGGCTGCCCTTGCAGAGCCCTGAAAATCGATTCCCAGCAACCACTTGGCAGCTCACAACCCTCTGTAGCTCTAGTTCCAGAGAATCTAATGCCCTCTTCTGGCCATTGCGGGCACTGCATGCATGTGGTTTGCAGCAAAACATACATATAAAATAAAAACAAATAATCTTTAAAAAAAAAAAGAGAGAGAGAGAGAGAGACTTGGTGGCATACGATAGCACTTTTTTTCATTGCTGAAAAGTAGCCCATTGTCTGAGTCCCTCTGCATACAGCTAGATGTCATCACCCAGTCCCGTTTGGTGGACATCTGGGTTGTTTTCATCCGGGGGTTAGGATCATTAAAGACATTTTTTTCCTGATGCCCATGTTCAAGTTCTGTAGACTACATGTTTAGGATGGACAGCAGGGGCGTGGGCTATGTGCAGTTTAAGTGTACGCAGTAACTCTGCACGCCTCCTCCCTACAGGATAAAATCAGCGCAACCAGAGAGATGACGTTACTTAGCTGGGATTACAAAGCCCAGCTGCCTTGAACCTGAAGTTCCCTACTCTCAGGCTCAACTGCTTATTCAGCAACGCAAGCTGAAATCTGTTGTACTGTCAGGCTGAAGGTTATTGGGGGCTGCCACTGGGGGGGTACATGTCTTGTTATTCTGACCTCTGTCCCTAACCATTAATTATTAACCCTCCACCCCCATCCCAAGAGCCTGCTATCCTAAAGATTTGCCCAGTTAATCAGTCACTGGGGGCATTTGGTACAGCTGCTGTCTGCTTGGCCCCTGGTGTGGTGGTAACCAGGCACTTACAATGGTCTGGACGCATCTGCCTCTGTATGGCTGCTCCAAGCCGTCTCCCGGTGGCTGGCAGCCCCTGCGCTTCGATGGTGGGGCCTTCCATCTCAAGGGAACCGCAGAACTCGCACGGGCTTTGCTGGTGCTTCGCCTATGCGCCTGGCCCCCTTTGGTCACTCACGGACTAGCGGTGAGCAGCAGGCACAAGGACTGGCCTGGAAGGCTCCCAGACCTGGGTCTAAGCATGTGCTCCCTGTCACCCAGTTTCAGGCCTGGTCTCAGCGACTTCTGGGATCCCGGCTCTCGGGCGCACTTCTCCGAGCATCCGTCTATGGGCAGTTTGTGGCTGGGGAGACAGCTGAGGAGGTGAGGGGCTGTGTCCGGCAGTTGCAAGCCCTGGGACTCCAGCCCCTGTTGGCAGTGCCCACCGAGGAGGAACCAGACTCTGCTGTCAAGACCAGGTGAGTAGAGAGAGGAAGGGTAGAAGGGAGGATGGGGTGAGCAGGAAGTGGGTTCCCAGGCTCTGGAAGCTGACCTTCACTGGCCGGGCAGTGAGGCCTGGTATGAGGAGAACCTTAGCGCCATGCTGCGCTGTGTGGACTTATCGCGAGCCCTCGTGGACGCCCATGGCCCAGCCAGGAACAGCCTCATGCAGCTGAAGGTGACGGCGCTAACCAGCACTCGGCTTTGTGTAAGTGACAAATGAGACAAATGAGACAAATGAGTGGGGATGTGGGTGTGGCTGCCCGCCAGGCCACCCTCACCATGCCAGCCACCACCCCATTTCAGAAGGAGCTATCGGCTTGGATCCAAAGACCACGAGGCTCCTCGGAGCTGAGCCCTGAGAGGCTGGCAGAAGCTATGGACTCGGGTCAGGTAAGGAATGCAGGTGCTCGTCACTGAGGACATGGCTGACCTGGATAAATATGGGTCTCCTGGAGTTCTAGGGGGAAGTGTTGGGGGTGAGGAGCTATCCAGAGGAGAGATCAGAACACCCGTACTTTCTCCACAGATGACAGGACATAAATATGACCAATTGGTCAGGCGTTGAGCATGGCCATGCATGCCTATAATCCCAGCACTTGGGAAGCTGAGGCAGGGGGATCAAGTTGTTGAGGTCAGGCTGGGCTATATAGTGAGACTTGCCTCAAAGGCACAGGCTGGAGAGATGGCTCAGCAGTTAAGAGCCCTCTTGCCAAGGACCCAGGTTTGATTTCCAGCACCTACATGGTGGTTCTCAGCCCTCTCTCCTGACCTTCATATGTATCAGACATACCTGTAGTGTACATACAAGCATGCAGGCAAAACATCCATAACATAACCTAAAAGATATAGATACATACATAGATGATAGATAGATACATAGATGCATACATAGATAGATAGATAGATAGATACATACATACATAGATACATACATAGATAGATAGATACATAGATAGAGTGAGTTTTGTTTGTAAGACAGGATCTTATGTATCCCATGCTGGTCTTGAACTCTCTGTATAGACAAGAATGACTTTGAATTCCTAACCTTGTTGCTTACACCCCACTAGAGATATAGGCATGTACTATTGTTTTTGGTATAGCTGGTCTTTGCTATTTTGTGGGTTCTTCTTTTTCCTATGTTTATCCCTCTCTACCTCCCCTCGCTCCGGTTTCATGCCCCAACACTAGGGATAGGGTGTGAAGGATAGAGGGGAGAAAAGTCCTGAATCTAATTCTTGCCTTTTGTTTCTTCTTTGAGCATGACTACTAACAAACCACAACCACCCCACAACACCAACCATCCCAACAACCACCAACCCTGCCTCTCAGGGCCCTAGCATTTCTATATCCTCTGAAAAGTTCCCAGAATTCCAAACCTCACACAATCTCAGAAACTTATCTGCTGCTGGCAAAACCATGCCTCTGCTAGAGCATGAGACAAATCACAGTCAGCTGCTGCAAATCAGCCCCATATCGCAATACCTGGGATTAAAACGAAAACACATTCTTATAATATTTCTGTATTTTTTGAAGAAACCAAAATCCCAGAATTCTCACCACACTCTGGTTTTTAGAGAAAATAAGGTTTTTTTTTTTAAATCAGTCAGCAGCTACACTGGTGTGTGCTTGCTGGATGTAAACTCTTAAGTGACCAATGGGATATTCGTTTTCTTTGTGTGTGTACGTGTTTTGAAACAAGATCTTACTATATGGCCCAGACTGGCCTGGAACTTGCAATCCTCCTCCTCAGCCTCCCCAGTCTTGAGATCACTAATGTTGCTGTCATGCCTGACCATTCATTCATTCTTTCTTTCTTTCATTTATTCATTCCTTTGTATTATTCTAATATCCTATTTCTCTCTGTGTGTGAATGCACATGTGTATGCATTGTTGTGTGTGCTTGTGTGTACATGTGTGTGTGTTCATGTGTGCTTGTGCACATGTGGAGGTCAGAGGCTGACAACAGGCTTAATCCTCTATCACTCTTCATCTTATTGTTTGTGTTTTGTTTTGTTTTGAGACAGTATCTCTCTACAGAGCCTTAGCTGTCCTAGACTTAAATGAGTAGACCAGGTTGTCTTGGAACTCACAGAGATTCTCTGCCTCTCTGCCTCTCTGCCTCTCTGCCTCTCTGCCTCTCTGCCTCTCTGCCTCTCTGCCTCTCTGCCTCTCTGCCTCTCTGCCTCTCTGCCTCTCTGCCTCTCTGCCTCTCTGCCTCTCTGCCTCTCTGCCTCTCTGCCTCTCTGCCTCTCTGCCTCTCTGCCTCTCTCTGCCTCTCTCTGCCTCTCTCTGCCTCTCTGCCTCTCTGCCTCTCTGCCTCTCTGCCTCTCTGCCTCTCTGCCTCTGCCTGCATCCAAGGTGTGTATCACTACACCTGGCTAATAAACTCTTCCTGGTTTTTTTGTTTTGGTTTTTGGTTTTTTGAAGCAGGGTTTCTCTGTGTAGCCCTAGCTATTCTGGAACTCACTCTTAGAAAAGGCTGGCCTAGAACTCACAGAGATTCACCTGCCTCTGCCTCCTGAGCGCTAGGATTAAAGGTGTGCATCACCACATCTAGCTGTCCTGTTTTATTTTTTAACAGCAAGTCTGTCGCTGAACCTGGAGCTCACTGTAATGGCTACATTGACTGGCAGGGAGCCCCCAGGATCCATGTGTCTCCATCCCTGAAGCTCTGATGGGGTTAGAGACACATGCTGTTTCACCTGGGTTTTTATGTGGTGCTGGGAATCAGAGCTCAGATCCTCACCATCATCTAGCAAGAGCTGTATCCACTGAACCATCTGCCTAACTCCCACTCCCACTGAGATTTTTGACATGATAAATGTATACCTGGGGGTGGGGTTGTCTTCCTTATTTCTTGAGACAGGGTCACTATGTAGTCAAGACTGGTCTAGAAAACACAATCTAATCTTCCCACTTTAGTTTCTCAGTGCTGGGATTACAGGCATTTGCCAATATACCAGGCCTCTTTTATTGTCCTATGTGTTTGAAAATTTTCATAACAAAATGTTAAGAAGCAAGGCATAGGGGCTGGAGAGATGGCTCAGCGGTTAAGAGCACTGACTGCTCTTCTGGAGGTCCTGAGTTCAATTCCCAGCACCCACATGGTGGCTCACAACCATCTGTAATGAGATCTGGTGTCCTTTTCTGGTGCATCTGAAGATAGCTACAGTGTACTTACATGAAATAAAATTAGTAATAGTTAAGAAGAAGAAGAAGAAGAAGAAGAAGAAGAAGAAGAAGAAGAAGAAGAAGAAGAAGAAGAAGAAGAAGAAGAAGTAGTGGAGGAAGAGGAGGAAGAGGATGAGGAGGAGGAGGAGGAAGAAGAAGCAGCAGAGGAAGCAAGGCATCTAGAAGCTCAGGACTTGGGTTGTTGAAGTAGGAAGATCTCAAGTCTTAGGCCAGCCTAGGCTACATAGTGACATCCTGTCTTTAAAAAAGCAAGAGCAATAGACATAGCTCAGTGGTAGAGCCCCTGCCTAGAATCCCCCAGTGAGGGGCTGGGGGCGTGGCTCAGTGGTAGAGCCCCTGCCTAGAATCCCCCAGTGAGGGGCTGGGGGCGTGGCTCAGTGGTAGAGCCCCTGCCTAGAATCCCCCAGTGAGGGGCTGGGGGCGTGGCTCAGTGGTAGAGCCCCTGCCTAGAATCCCCCAGTGAGAGGCTGGGGGTGTGGCTCAGTGGTAGAGCCTCTGCCTAGAATCCCCCAGTGAGGGGCTGGGGGCGTGGCTCAGTGGTAGAGCCCCTGCCTAGAATCCCCCAGTGAGAGGCTGGGGGTGTGGCTCAGTGGTAGAGCCTCTGCCTAGAATCCCCCAGTGAGGGGCTGGGAGCGTGGCTCAGTGGCAGAGAGCTTGCCTGGTATGCACGAGGTCCTAGGTTTGTCCCCAGCTCTTCCAGGAAAACATTTAAAAAGTAAAAAGTTCACTGTGCAGTGATCATCCACATACCTGTCATCTTTAACATTCAGCCACACAGCCATCTCTGAGAGGCACAGGGTATAGGGTGAAGCAACTAAAACCTGAGGGTGCTCAAGTCCACTGTGCATGGTATTGGCATATAACCTGCGCACACTCTCCTGGGCATGCTAATCCTCTCTGAGTGACCACACCAGGTGCAGTGTGCACTACATAAGCAGTCGCTCTGTAGAACTGGTAAGGATGTGTCTGAGTATCTTTTCCTGATGCTGTGATAAAAACGCTCTGGCCAAAGCAACTTAAGGGAGAAAGGACTGATTTGGGCTTCATAATGTAACGTACAGTCCAGTCTGTCATCAGGGGAAATCAGGGTGAACGGAGCACAAAGCAGCTGTCACATGGCATCTAAGCTCAAAAAGCAGAGAAGCCATAAGCACTAGCTTCCTGCTCTCAGCGCCTTCTCTCCACTTACACAATCCAAGATCCCCACCAAGGAACATGTTCCGCCCGCTGTGGGTTGGAAGACGATCCTCCATAGGCATGCCCGGAACCCTGATCTTTCAGATGATTGTAGATTGAATCAAGTTATCAATACTAACCAACCTCAGACAATAATGACAGCATATGACTGTCTACGCTCAGTGCAGATGCAGAGGGTTTTTTTGGTTTTTTTTGTTTTTTGTTTTTTGTTTTTTGTTTTGGTTTTTGGTTGTTTTTTTTTTTTTTGAGACAGGGTTTCTCTGTGTAGCCCTGGCTATCCTGGAACTCACTCTGTAGACCAGGCTGGCCTTGAACTCAGAAATCCGCCTGCCTCTGCCTCCCAAGTGCTGGGATTAAAGGTGTGTGCCACCACTGCTTGGCCAGAGATTTTTTTAAAAAACTATTATTTTACTTGAAATTACATGTGTGCGCCACATGTGTGCAGTACCTTCAGAGGCCATAAGAGGGCATAAGATCCCCAGAAGTTAGAATGATAAGTAGTGAACCTCCCAACAGGAGTACTAGGGAACTGAACTCAGATCCTCTGTTAGAGCAACAGGTGTTCCCTCCAGGTCTGCAATGGTTTGTCTGAATATTTTTGACCCGTCATGGCTTGAAGCAGAACCTGTAGACAGAGAGGAGCAGCAGCACCTGCTTTGAATCTGATTGCTTCACGCTCCTCTGCCCACCCATGAAATCATCTTATTGTGTGATATATTTTGGTGGTCGACACCAGTTTCCTCCCCCACCAAGGGCTTCAGTGAATCACAGGTTAGGGTGTCTTAATTATTTAAACTAGCTTTGCCTTGGGTTAAAAATGCATGTTTAATGAAAACTACCAATCAAACAAGGTTGGCTGTAAACACATAGACATCCAGCCTGTGGGGAGCCGTGGGAGAAGGAACAGAAGGTGAAGAACATCCTTGGCTGCCCAGTAAATTCTAGGTGTCTCTGAGATACATGAGATCCTGCTCCAGAGACGGAGAGGGGCAAAGTTACCCCTTGATAAATTTGAGCACCCACACACAGTAGGACCACACAAATCCCCTTCCATACATGAGGCCTTCCACCACTGCAGAATACCCCCCATCACTCTGAGGGTGAACCTTGGTTGGTCTTTTTCTTTTTCCTTTTCTTTTTTTTAAGGTTGGGTTTCATATAGCCCAGGCTGGCTTCTCACTCACTTTGTAGCCCAGGATAGCATTTTACTCCCAATCTTCCTGCCTCTGCTTCCTGAATGATATAGGATTACAGGTGTACATGTCCATGCCTGGCTTATGTGGTTATTTTATTTTATTTTTTGAGACCTACTATGTAGCCCTGGCTTGCTTGCTTTCTTTCCTTTTTTCTTCCTTCTTTTTTTTTTTATTACCTTTTTAAAAAATTCTACTACATTTTTGTGCTGGGCCTGATGGTATACCCCTTTAATCTCAGCTCTCTGTGAGTTAAGTCCAGCCTGGTTTACAAAGGCAGTTCAGGACAGTCAGGTTACACAGAGAAACTCTTGTCTCAAAAAAACCAACCAAACAAACAAAAAAAACCTACTATACTTTTATTTGTGTGTGTGTGTGTGTGTGTGTGTGTGTGTGTGTGTGTACCTCTATATACATGCATGACACAGTATGGAGTAGGGGTCAGACAACAACTGTTAGGAGCCAATTGCTGCCTTCTACCACATGGGCCCTGAGACTTGAACTCAGGTCTTCAGGCTCAGCAGCAGGGTATCTTCAGCCACTGATTCAACTAGCCCTCTTTCTTCCACTCTAGATAGACTAGCCCAGGCTGTCTCAGCCTCCCAGATTGTGAGACTGCAGGCATGTAGCATTGTGTCCTGCAAGTCACTTTCTGATTTCCCCCAAAGTCTTCACACATGGCCCCTTCCTGGTGGGAGAGAGGACGCGGTCACAGAAGAGCCTGTAGTCCTGAGCAGTCTTCTGTTTCCTGGTACCTCCTAGAACCTCCAACTCTCCTGCCTCAGCACAGAACAGAATCAGCACCTGCAGGCCTCCCTCAGCCGCTTGCACCGAGTAGCACAGGTAACACATGGGTGGCCTGGCTCCCCACTCCTGATGGGCCCCCGCTGGCCCTGACATCTCTCTCTCTCTGACCCTCAGCACGCCCGGTCGAAGTACGTGAGGCTGCTGGTGGACGCCGAATACACTTTCATTAACCCTGCACTGTCCCTGCTGGTGGCTGCCCTGGCCATGCGCTGGAACAGCCCTGAGGAAGGTGGCCCATGGGTGTGGAACACTTACCAGGCCTATCTAAAGGTGTGTGGAGGGCTCTGAAGGGCTGTGAGTGGGGACTTAGTAATCTGATCCCCTTGAGTCTGCCCATGTGCTCTGCAGGACACTCACAGAAGGCTGGAGCAGGATGCTGAGGCAGCACACAAGGCTGGCCTGGCATTTGGGGTGAAGTTGGTGCGAGGTGCCTATCTGGACAAGGAGAGATCTGTGTCACAGCTCCAAGGGAAGGAAGACCGTACCCAGCCTGACTACGAGGCCACTAATCGGAGGTAGGGAGAGGACCGAGAGGCAGAAGGAGGAAAAAGAAATTATAATAACATGTCAAGACAAGCAGCTGCTTATAGGCTCACTAGGGGTCAGTGCAGCTGAGACATTGATCTTGTTCAGTGAGAGACTCTGCCTCCAACTGGAAGGCACAGAGAGATAGAGGAAGACATTGGTCTCTGCCCTCTACATGTGCGTACACAGGGAGCACAGACACACACACACACACACACACACACACACACACACACACACACATCAAATAAGAAAAATAAAATATAAGTCTTTTTTTAGGGGAAAGCAAATTACCTAAACTTGACAGGCACTCTAGCACTGAGTCACACCCCCAGCCCCTCACTTGGGAATTCTAGGAGACGTTCTGCAACTAAACTGTATCCCCAGCCCTCTTTCTACTTTTGTTCTTGAAACAGACCTTTGTTAAGTCCCCAAGGTGACCTTGAGCACACTCTATAGTTAGGCTTTGAAACTTGCAACCTCCAGCCTCATTGTCCAGGCCTGCACCACCAGGCTGTAACAATGTAACCTTTCACTTGCTCGTCTACGGCCATGGGGTTCTATGCCAAACATCTTGTGTCTCTATGTAGCTTCCTCTCCAAGATTTAGGATGCTGTTGTTCCCCATCTGAACAGCACCTCTTCCT
This sequence comes from Arvicanthis niloticus, assembly GCF_011762505.2. NCBI lineage: Eukaryota > Metazoa > Chordata > Mammalia > Rodentia > Muridae > Arvicanthis > Arvicanthis niloticus. The sequence goes on from NC_047658.1 coordinate 8,921,625, forward strand.
TCCTCCGTCGCTGCCCCCACCCCACCCCAGCTTGCCTGCTTCCTGCTTAGCTGCATGGCTATCAACATCCCTGTAGGTCCTTCCCCGTTGCGAGCTATTGCATTGCTGTTCGTCACGTTCTGCAGATGTATCCATTACTCTTGTCATCCCTTTGACAAAAATCTGCTCACAAAAGCAAGTGAAGGAAGTGTTTGTTTGACTCCTGGTTTGAGGGGACAGAGTTCATAGCACCAGGAGGTATGACCACATGGGCCTGAGGTGGCTGGTCACTCTGCGTCATCATCAAAAAACAGAGAACCAGATTCTGGTGCTCTGCTCATCCCTACCCATATCTAGGTTCTGCTTGTTTGTATGTTTATTTTATTTGTCTGTGCTTTTCCAGACAAGGTTTCTCTATGTAGCCCTGACTGTCCTGGAGCTAGCTCTGTAGATCAGGCTGGCGTTGAACTCACAGAGATCCCCCTACCTCTGCCTCCCGAGTGCTGAGACTAAATGTGTGGGCCACCAGGGCTTCACTTTCTCAATTGTTTTCAACCTGGGACCACAACCCACGTTCAGTGTGTATAGCAGGCGTTGGGAGTCCTTTCTTCCTCAACCTCCTCAACAGAAGTCCTTAAACTTCTGTGACAATGTCATCAGAGACAGGCCAACACTTTTCTCTTGCACATAATTCCCCATTGTGTCATACTGAAACTTGAGAGGAGCAGTGGCTGGAGGGATGGCTCAGCGGCTGAGAGCACTGGTCCAGAAGACCCAAGTTCAATTCCCAGCATCCACATGGCAGCTCACAACTGTCTGTAACTGCAGTTCTAAGTGATCTGACACACCCATACAGACATACATGTAGACAGAACTACAATGCACTTAAAAATAACAATAATAAAAGTAAATCACTAAAAAAAAAAAAAAGTAAAGAAAGAAAATTAAAACAATAAACACAAGGCTGGAGAGATAGCTCAGCAGGTAAAGGTGCTTTTGCCACCAAGCCTGGTGGTGTGAGTTTCATCCCTGCGACTTCCACTGTAGAAGGAGAGAACCAGCTCCTGCAAGTTGTCCTCTGAAGTACACACACACATGCATGCATGCACACACACATACAAACTCTCTCTCACACACACACACACACACATACACACAAAGAATAAAATGTAACAAGAAAAATAAAAAATCCCTCCATGTTGCTGCAGTGACTGACTAATCCTGGGTGAATGTCATCTTGGGCATGGGTGTGGCAGCCATCGGGTCAGAGACCAGTCACTTCTGGCTTTCAGAAGCACATGTTTGTCATCCTTGTCCATGGGAGACAGAGGCAGGAGGATCATGAATTCTGGGCCTGGGCTACAAAGTGAAACTGTGTCAGAAAACTCTGTTTTTCACCCCATCCCCCATCCCGACTACCGTTAGGGGAACTTGGGGGTGGAGGGTAGAGAGAGGGAGATGGCTCTGAGGAGTCCCTGCCCATAGAACAAAGGAGGGGAGGGGCAGGCACTTCATCCCTGGAGCTTGGTCCTCCCTAGATGAGCTGAGCAGAGCCTCTCCCTTCAGTTACAGCCGCTGCCTGGAGCTGATGCTTCGCCGAGTGTCCAATCACGGTCCCAAGTACCACCTCATGGTGGCTTCCCACAACGAAGAATCCGTTCGCCAGGCAACAAAGCGGTACGAGGTTGAGGGGTGGGAACCAGAGCCTCTAAGAAGCCCTCACCCCTTTCCTGTGTCTACCTGATGGTGAGGGTCGGGTGGCAAGTGGGGACAAGAATAGGCCCAGTGAGAAGGTGCGTAGGGAGGACAGTACAGATATTTAATCCCAACTGGTTATGATAATGCATACCTGTTATCGAAGTCCTCAGAAGGCTGAGGCAGGGGAATCAAGAAATTGACGCCAACATGGGTAACACAGTAGGAATCTTCCAAAAAAAAAAAAATTGACTCTATTCCTGCATATGTCCTATAGGCTCAGGTGTGAGAGGGCATTGTCCTGTATTTCTGTGACCTAGGGAGAACTGAGAATTCCAGAAAGCAGCTGAGACTCACAAGAGCTCATGGGAGTTGTGATTGATTGATTAATATTGGTTGATTTGATTTAATTGTGTGTGTGTATGTGTATGTGTGTGTGTGTGTGTGTATGAGTGTGTGCGCGTGCGTGCAAGAACCAGGGGAGGTCAGAAGAGGGCGTCAGACCCTCTGGAGCTGAAGCTGCAGGCACTTGTGAGCCGCCTGCCTTACACACTGGGAACTGAACTGGGTTCTGTGCAAAAGAAGAGCTCTTTATCAGATTTCCACTTTTATTTTCAAAGTGTTATGTCTGGATATTTCCCCTGCACGAATATGTGTCCTCCACGTGTATTCTTGGTGCTTACAGAGGCCAGAAAAGGGCATCAAATCCCCTGGAATCGGACTTGGAGACAGCTGTGAGCTGCAACATGGGTGCTGGGGGTTAAACTCATGTCCTCTGGAAGAGCAATTCGTGCCTCTAACCACTGAGCCATCTCTCCAGCCCCGTGGTAGTTATTTACCATTGAGATCGGGGATACAGTCATTTCTCAGAATCTGTGGGAATTTTGTTCTAGGACCAATCTCTATGGAAACCAGAATCTCCAGATGCTCAGTTCCCTCATATCAGATGATGTAGTGATTGCATGTTTGCTTACGACTCATGTACATCTTCCTGTATGCTTGAAGTCATCGGGCACATTAATAATACCTAGAATAACGAGTATAAAGGCTACATAAATACTTACAGTGTTACAGTTACAATCCAAGGGGAAACCTATGCAATGTTCCACCCTGGCTGAAATCTACGGGTGTGGAACCGTGGCTCCATCTGCCCAACTGTTCTTCCATATTTGAATCCTTGGGTGGGTAATGACTGACTTGCCCTCTGGATCTAGCCACTACCTGGACTGACAATGTGACCCTTTCTGCAGCATGTGGGAGCTGGGCATTCCTCTAGATGGACCTGTCTGTTTTGGACAACTTCTGGGCATGTGTGACCATGTCTCCCTGGCATTAGGTATGTGAATAGCCCATCTCTCCATTTCTATCCATCCTCACCATTCACCCCCCATTCCCCCTCAGCCAGAACCCGCCTGCCCTTTCCTACCCTCTCTCACATGAAACCTGCAGTGGGCTCCTCCTCCAGTTCCTTCCAGAATGATTCTTCAGACTGTTCCAATATTCGAGACCCTTGCGGGGCTGTGCCCTGCATCTTCCCTCCTAATCTGTGCAGGTTCTTGTTTATGGTGCCATGCTGCCTGTGTTATTCAGGGTCCTGACTGCAGTCCCTAGGGCCTAATGCCAGATTCCTCTCCTTCTGTGGGGTGTTAAGAAAGGCCAAAGCCAGCAAGGCAGTGGTGGCACATGCCTTTAATCCTGGTACTTGGGAGGCAGAGGCAGGCGGATTTATGAGTTCGAGGTCAGCCTGGTCTACAGAATGAGTTCTAGGACAGCCAGGGCTACACAGAGAAACCCTGTATTGAAAAAAAAAAAATGGCCAAAGCTTTTTCTTGCTGGGAAGATGGCTCAGTGGGTAAAGCCACTGTGTGACCCTAAAGACCTTAGTTCAGATCTCCTGAACCCATGCAAAAGCCAGACAGCAGTACAAATGTCTGTCATTCTAGAACACCCATGGGAGTGAGTGGCAGAGGCAGGAGACCCTCCAGAAGCTGTTCTTTGACCTACAAACACACACACGCACATACACATGCACGCACGCACACACACACACACACGTGTATGCTCACACATGCACCACAGAGATGTGTTTTAAAACACCACTTTGTTCTCTACACGTGTCGTGTTTTTTTGTTATTTATTTGTTTACTTGTCCAAAAGCAAATGTATATGAGTCCACTGTCGCTGTCCTCAGACCCACCAGCAGAGGGCGTCGGATCCCATTACAGATGGTTGTGAGCCACCATGTGGTTGCTGGAAATTGAACCCAGGGCTTCTGGAAGAGCAGTCAGTGTCTTAACCACCCAGCCATCTCTCCAGCCCCTTGTCTTTGTTTTTGAGACAGGGATTCGTAATGTCACCCTGCCTGGCCTGAAGATCCATGTGCACTGGATTGGCCTCAAACTCACAGAAACACTTCTGTGTTTACTCCTGTGTGCATGCCCCACGATACAACCAAGCACTGATGAATTTTTCTGGCTCCCTCTGGCCTAACACATTCTCTAGGGGTGGGAGGGTGACTTCCCACTCACTCACTCACTCACTCAGAATGTATACTTTTTCTGAGTTCCAGCTTATGGGACAGGACAGGGTCCTCCCAGTCCAGTCAGTTTACAGCTTTACATAGTCTCATAACATGCTAGGTTATCCAACAGCAACAGAGTTTCTCCTTCAGGGAAGGGTGGCTTCCTGTGTCCCCATCTCTCTGAGCTTTTCTTGAACTAGTAAACACTTTGCTCTCTTTGCAGTATCTTAATCAACTGAGGTTTTGTTGTTGTTGTTGTTGTTGTTGTTGTTTTTTGAGCTGGGTGTGGTGGTGCAAATCTGTAATCCTAGGACTCAAGAGGCTGAAGCGGAAGGATCTGGGTTGGAACCTAGCCTGGACTACCCAATAAAAGCCAATCTCATAACAACCAGTCAGAAAGGAAGGAAGGAGGGAAAGAAAGAAGAAGGAAGGGCGGGGGATGGATAGAGGGAGAAGAAGAAAATTATCTAAGTGTTTTCTGTAGAGTGTTTTAGTAATGAATTATGTCTACGCCGTGTTCTGAGCAATGAAAGTAGCTATTGCTGCTGACACCCAGGAACATCTCTCCCTGAGCCCCACATCCCTCCGATACTCTTCCCAACAGGGCAGGCTGGATATATGGTCTATAAGTCTATTCCCTACGGCTGCCTGGAGGAGGTGATACCCTACCTGATCCGAAGAGCCCAGGAGAACAGGAGTGTGCTGCAGGGTGCCCGCAGGGAACAGGCGTTACTCAGCCAAGAACTGTGGCGGAGGCTGCTGGGAAGGAAAGCCTAAGGTTTCTCCAACAGGGGCCATGTGCTCAATAAAGGCCCTGAGCCCGCCCCTGTCTGTACTTCTCTGAAGCTGCCTCCTTGGGGAAGGCTGATCCTGGCGTCTGCCACCAGAGCTTGGACAGGTGGGGCATGCCTGAAACTCAAGAGATCTTTAGTCCTGTGTGGTAGCACACTCCTGTCATCCCGGCCCTTGGGAGGCTGGAGAAGAAGAGTCATGAGTTCCAACCTGGGCTACATAGTGAGAAGAAGGAAGAGGAGGAGGGGGAGGGGGAGGAGGAAGGAGGACAGGGAGAAGGAGAGAGAGAGCCCAGGGTAGTAATGACTTGAGGTCATTAATCCTTCAATGAACTCAGTCAGGGATCTAGTCAAGAATTCTTTCCATCTCAGAGGATTTGCTTAAACAACACCAGACACTGATGACCTCAGACAAATGGCTGCTCAGGACGGGTGGACCATTCCTTCAGTTAATAAGCACCGATGAGCAAGCTGAGCAGATGTTTCTGTCAGTCAAAGGTATGGTGCACAAACACAAGGACCTGAGGTTAATCTCCAGCACTCACATAAAACTCCAAGCATGGGGGTACAGGCTGAGACACAGATACAGGCCAGCCAGTCTTGCCCAACTGGTGAGCCAACAGGTCCCAGTGAGAGATGCTGTCTCCAACAGATGTGGCACTTGGAAGCACAGGCAAGAGTATTACAGGTTCTAGGCTAGCCTGGACTATATAGTGAGACTCCATCTCAAGCAACAACAACAAAACACAACAATAACACCCAAGAGCTGAGGACATAGATCATAGAACCATCCAGTGAGAAACTGATGCATGGCTCAATAGTCAAGTATGTGCTTTTACATGCACAAAAAATCTCTCTCCAGCACCACAAATAATAATAAAAGTTACAAAGATGGAAAGGGGCTCCATGGTGGTGGTGCACTCCTTTAATCGCAGCACTTGGGATGGAAAAGCAAGCAGATCTCTGAGTTTGAGGCCAGCCTGGTTTACAGGGCAAGTTCCAGGACAGCCAGGGCTACACAGAGAAAACCTATCTCAAAAAAAACCAAACCAGGGGCTGGAGGGATGGCTTAGAGGTTAAGAGCACTGACTGCTCTTCCAGAGGTCCCGAGTTCAATTCCCAGCAACCACATGGTGGCTCACAACCATCTGTAATGGGATCTGATGACCTCTTGTGCCCACAGATGTATATGCAGCAGAGAACTCATACATTAAATAAATTGAAAAACAACAACCACCAAACAACATAAAGAAAATCCCACAGAGAAATGGTTCCGATTAAGGAGTGAGGAGCTAAGGGGAGTACAGAGCCTGTGGTGCAGCCTGAGGATTTGCTCTGTGCTCCAGAGGCAATCATGGGAGTTACAGGCAGAGGGAACATGGTAACAGGTTCCTCTACCGTGTGGAGGGTAGGCCAAAGAAAGGCACCGATACCAGCAGTGCCTTTCAAACAGCTGCCCGCTATGAACAAGTTAGGCAAAACTCCCTGGTGCACATCCTAACAGGGTGAAGCAGCCATCTAAATCTGAATGGAGGCACCCTTGACAGTCCAGGTGATGTCTAAAGGGAGGCATCCTGAAGGGCCCGCGGGTATGGGGCTCAGGGAAGAGCCTGGGTGAACATGGGAAGATAGTCAGGAATACGGAACCGAGGTTAAGAGTGTCCAGGGTGGTGTAGCTGGGAGTTGGGAGAGATGGCTGAACGGTAAGGAGCACGGGCTGCCCTCCTCCCACCCGCAGGGTCTTGATTCCTAGTACCCACATGGTAGTTCACACGCCCCTTTAACTCCAGTTCCACTCTTGACTATCGTGGGTACTAGGAGCCCGTGTACTGCACTTTACATACATACAGGCAAAATATTCATATTCATAATTAATATAAATAATAAAAACTAAGCGACTCTGGCTGCCTGAAGTCCTGGAGCACCAAGGAGGAAGGAGGGTCAACTGAAACCTCCTGGGCCAACATCTCTATCCCTTTACAACAAGATGACGGGGGGGGGGGGGGGGGGGGGGGGGGGGGGGGGGGGGCGGGGACGGGGGCTGCTTCTTGGGGTAGGCTACTGCGCAAGTGCGAGGTAGCAGGAAGCCACAGGCATAGCTGCACCTAGAATTCCAGCGCAGACCGTGACAGTCACAATAGCGCCCAACGGTAGGTACCCAGCCATCTGGGCCAAGGGTCCAGGCCCAGAACTATTTGGAGCTTTCAGGACCCTCAGCTCTTTCAGGACCACACCCACCTCATCTCCATACTCCACCTCCAGCCTTAGCCCCCTCCTCTTTCACTCAGATTCCAAGTCTGTTCTGGAAACCTAAGATATCCCCAGACCCCACCAGCACCTTTCCGAGCCTCCGAGCCCCTGATACTTCAGAGCCTTACCCAGGCTCAGATTCTGCCCGAAGCCTTTGAGTTTCGCTTGAAATGCCCGCCCCTGCCTTAAACCTCCCACTTGGTCTCCTGGTGTGCAGCTCCCTGGCCGGGCCTACCAGACATCTCCTTTCCCATCATAAACCTCCCAAATCCGTCCTCAACTAGAGTGCTCCTCAGCTAGCCCTATTGTCCTTACCTCCACTCTCCCCTCAGGAGTGGACCCCATCCCAGGAGCTAACTGAGGCTATACGCGAGCGCGAGCGCTGCAGATGCATTCACAGGCCTCCCGCTTCCGGGTAGAGCTGGGCTCTGTGAGGGATCCAGATGCCCAGGTGGGGCGTCTGCATCGCCTAGCTATGGCAGGAGGCCCATGTTGGGGCCTGGCCAGGCTTCTGCGTAGAGGTGAGGTTCCACTGCTAGTATGGTGTGGGGAAAGAACCAACCGTGGAAGAGCAACTTCAATTGAGCCAGCTCAGAACTGGGTGCTAGGATCCTATGTTGTTGCTTGCCAAGATCTATAGTCAGAGATGGGATATCAGGGTGAAACTGGCCTCTGGATCGTTGGCATCAAAATGTAGTTGGTGGGGAGGGTTTGTGCTGGATGTGGTAAGGAGAGTCTCACAGTGTACGCCACTCTGCAGAAAGCTGGGAGAAGGGACTGTTGGAAGCTGGGATGGCCTGGGCCAAGGCCCAAAAGTCCAAGCAAACTGGACATGTGTGTGACTAGCCAGATGCAGAGAGAGAGAGGAGGCTGAAGAGGAACTGGATCCAGACAATAAAGAGCCCGAGAAGATGAGGGAGTGCTGTTGGATTTTGTTGTGTGTTGTGATGGGAAACCACTTGGTACCAGACATGGGAAATTGAGACGAGCATTCAACAGTTTCACAAGTTTAGCTGGTTTCTGTAAGTTGTGTGTGTATCTAGCCACTGTCGGAACTTGCTTAGAAGCTGTGATTGTTTGCTGGGTTTTAATATTTTTGCTACTTGAAGAGGGAGAAAACATGGTGCATACGCCATTCTATTACTCAGGAAGCTGCAGCTGGAGGAAAAAGAGTGTGGGAGAAGCCTGTGCTAATGAAATAGCCTGTGCTAATGAAATAGCATGTGCTAATGAGAGCCTGTCTCAAAAAAAAAAAAAGTATTTTTTTCCTTAAAGTATTAGACTAAACTCCAAAACCACTCTTGTCATTTGACACACTTTGTTTTTTATAAAGAATTAAGTCTCTTGGGTGGTAGTGGCTCATGCCTTTAATCCCAGCACTTGGGAGGCAAAGGCAGGCCAATCTCTGTGAGTTCAAGGCCAGCCTGGTCTAAGAGTGGGTTCCAGGATAGCCAGGATTACATAGAAGCCTTGTCTTGAAAACAAACAAATGAATGAACAAAGAATTAAATCTGTTTTTGTGCTGAGAATCATGCTTGCTGTTGGAGTTTATAAATGTAATCATAACTAGCAATTCCCATCTAAGGTTTCTGAGTGTTTTCTCCCTAACTATACACAGGTATTACATTTCATCGACTTCTCTTTTTCTATATCTACAAAGCGAAAATGTTATTTTTTTTCTTCCCACTGGTGCTAGGGATAGAACCCAGTTTCTTATTCATGCCAGGAAAGCACTCTGCCACGGAGTCATGCCCTCAGCCCCTCACTGGGGATCCTAGACAGGGGCTCTACCACTGAGCCACACCCCCAGCCCCTCACTGGGGGATTCTAGGCAGGGGCTCTACCACTGAGCCACACCCCCAGCCCCTCACTGGGGGATTCTAGGCAGGGGCTCTACCACTGAGCCACGCCCCCAGCCCCTCACTGAGGGATTCTAGGCAGAGGCTCTACCACTGAGCCACACCCCCAGCCCTCACTGGAGGATTCTAGGCAGGGGCTCTACCACTGAGCTGTCTAGGACACACTAATTTTGCCCTTTAATCCATGAAAGTTTATTACATTGATAGGTTTTCTTAGGTTGAGTCGTGCACCTGTGTGTTCATAAATGGAATTCATGTATAGTTTCACTTTCTGGTTCTGGAAACTGACGTCCAGGCTGGCCTCATAAAACAAGCCTTACCCTCTTAGTCTATTTTCATGTTGGAACAACTTGTTTGGGATGATCTAGTCCTGGCAATGGTTTGTGTTTTAGAAAGATGCCTTTGGGGCACAGGTTGAGAGTGGAAAACCAGTTGTCACTGCAGAAGATGGTAGGGGGCTCTGCATACGTAAGAGGCCAAGATTACTCTGTTCAGAGGTTCCAGAAGGCCCACCTTTGGCCCCTGATATTGACACCTCTGGCCTGGGGAGGATAACTATTTTCATGGCAGACAGGCGTCTCCCCTTGTTCCAGCTCTTTGGAGCTTCTAGTGTACTGTGTTGAGGTGCTAGTTCCAGGACACAGAAGTGGAGCCTGAAGTCAAGGCATAGGTGTACTACCTTTGAGATCATGGCTAGGACAGAACCAGGGGTGAAGTTGGAATGGATGAAGAAAGGGGCAGAGCAGGCACCAAGCCAAAGACAGCGGAGGCTGGAATAGACCAGTGTTTGCCTAAGGCCTGAGGATGTCATAGAGTGCCTGTTTACAGTACTCAGTGTCCTGGGTTGGATCCTCAGCACCCTGTAAACCAGTCATGGTGGCACACACCTCTAAATCCCAGCACTGAGAGACAGGAAAAGCAGAAGTCCATGGTCATCCTTGGGTACATACTGAGTCCCAGGCTAGCCGGGAGTACGTGAGATGTGTGTTGGGGTACATATTGAGTTCCAGGCTAGCCCAGAGTTCGTGAGATGCATGTTGCCTGGTGGCTGGAAAGACTTCTAGGAGTCTGGATCGAGCAAAGTCTTAAGCTTTCTGTCCCTCAGTGGTCCAGGTAGACGGTGAGAACTCTGCTGGACAGACAGCGCTCTTCCTGTCCGCGCTCTTGGGCCACACTTCCGCTGTGCGCCTCCTATTAGCCTTTGGCGCCAACCCCAACCAGTGAGTGAACAGGTCTTTGCACCCCAACACTCCCAGGGCACAAATCCCCTTCTATCCCCTTAGTGCCCTCCTGGTCCTCAGTTACCCTCTTCTCACTCACTACTGACTGTGACTCTGGTGCCTCCCAGAACTTACAAAGGTCCGCTCATCCCTTGAGCTCTCCTGTGACCCACCCACCTGACTCCTCCCATCCACTCAGCCCCCATCCAGCTCCCCGCCCCCCTTTTCATCCATCCCACCCTTGCCTCCGGTTCTATCCTAGCCGCTGCCTCGATGGCAGCACACCCATGCATGCAGGTGCCTCCTCGGGCCGAGGCTTGGTGTTGTGGCACCTGCTGCAGGCAGGAGGTGACCTGCGTCTGCGTGACCAGCAGGGTCGCACACCACGAGACTGGGCTGAGCAGGGTGATGCCAAGCAGAGCTGGGAGGTGAGTAGCGTCCAGAGCAGAGTGGAGGCATCCTGCCAGTATTGCTCCCAGGCTGACCCTGTGCCACACACCTAGGTCCTGGAGCTGTTGCAATGGTGCCGGACCCACATGTCAGCACTGGTGCAGAGTGGGGAGTTGGCACCCAGTGTGTCCCTGAGTCAGTTGCAAGCTAGCACTGGACACAGCCTGTGTGGCTCCCAGCCCTCACTAAGGCTGGTCCAGGCAGACAGGTAACAGTCCATGCCCTTGACCCTCCAGGGCCAGCATACCCGGTGACCTCATACTTAACCCTCAACCCATCCTTTATTCTAGGGCACTGAGGCAAGGGCAGATCAGGAGATCCCCCAAAACCCCAGCGTTGGGATTCGGCCAGGTAAGAGGGAGTGGATGAGAGAGCAGTAACCGCCGGGCGGTGGTGGCACACGACTTTAATCCCAGCACTTGGGAGGCAGAGGCAGGCGGATTTCTGAGTTCGAGGCCAGCCTGGTCTACAAAGTGAGTTCCAGGACAGCCAGGACTACACAGAGAAACCCTGTCTCGGAAAAAAAAAAAGAGAGAGAGAGAGAGCGAGAGAGAGAGAGCAGTAACTATCCCAGCATCCTCTTGGTGCTCAAAACCCTGCTCTCTTCCCTCAGCTGAACAGCCTGCAGCCACCAGCACTGATAATGGGCATCCCAGTAGTAGACCCCAAGGAGCTGGTACCAACCCAGGGTGAGGCTGACCGCACCTATGACAGCAGTTCTCATACCGTCATGGCCAAGTGAGAGCTTCCTTCATGCCCTCAGAGAGCCCCTGCCTCCTGCTTCCCTCACAAGGAAATCCTACCCACGGCACTCACCTGCTGCCCATTCTCCAGCCTCCTGTGGAAGGGCCACCCGGTTACTGTACGGCAGCTGAAGAGCCCTGAATCCAGCCCTGATGTGCTACTGGCTGACCTTCAGCACTGCAGGTTACCGGTCCCAGCTGACCTCCGACTCCAGCAGCCCATAACCAAGGGGGGATGTAGCCACGGCTGTAGTTAGACTTCAGCTCTGTGCTAATATCCAGCACAGTGCCCTCCAGCTGTAGTGACCCACCCAATACTACTGTACTGCGCCTCCCCCCATAGAGTAGTACCCAGATCTGTGTGGGATGTCTTGTAAGCCCTAGAGAGGAGGAAGGGGTGGGAGAGGCCTTAGGCTGTTATGGGTGGGGGCTGGCTCTGCCACTGCTAGGCTGTTGATGGGCATCTCAGTGTTCCCTGTATGGTGGCTGGTAGGACAGTCTTCCCCTGGCCCTTGATAGATGTTCTGTGGCCTGACTCAGCCTTCACCCTGTGCAGGTTGGGGCAGTTTGTGAAGGGCCTGCTCTGTTCCCTCCCAGCGTCCTGCACCACCCCGGCCTGCTGTTGCTGATGGCTCTGAGCCCCTCAGATGACCTGTCCAGATTGAGTCTGCTCTTCGAGCCGGTGTGGCTGGGCTCCCTTTACTTCCTGTTACACTCTTCAAGAGCAGATGAGGAAGGTCCCCCAGCCCTGCCAGGCCTGCTGCCTGGCCCTCTGCTGCTACAGGTGTTGGAGGCCCTGTTGTTCCTGCAGTCCCGCTGCTGGGCCCATGGTGGCCTGACTTCCCATGCTGTGCAGCTAGTGAGGCCAGGCCTGGCTAAGGTGAGCCACCTAGAACACGGGTGTCCACTGCACCAGCCCAGGCTGCAGCCCAGGTGAGAGCCTGCCCCCATGTCTGCCCTGTGTCCCCCCCAGCATCCAGTAGCTCAATAGACCTTTTGGCCTCCCCAGGCTGCAACAAGACTGCCCCCAGAGAGACCCAAATCCAGGGCTGCCCCCACCCCCTGAACTATACCCATGGCTACCACTTGAGCTGATCCGTGGTGACATGCCAGCCACTACCTCAGACCTCTACAGCTTCTGCATCCTGGCCCAGGAGGTCTTCACTGGTCAGTGACCCATTCTTCACTTACACCCATCCCCAGAACCATCCCACTAGTGTGGGTCTCCTCATAGTACCTCTCCACAGGAGAGTTGCCCTGGGCTGGAGGAGAGGGGCCTGAGGTGAAGGCTAAACTGGAGGCAGGTCAGAGTCCGGGCCTGGACCCCTTGCTGCCAGCCCCCTACCAGGCCTTGGTTCAAGCTGGACTGGGTCTAGAGCCTGCTGACCGCTGGGGCAGCCTGCAGAGCACTCGGTACCTGCTGCGAAAGGCTGTGGCCAAGGTACAGGAAGGTCAGAGTGTGGCCTGGGTATCTACGGAACTCCAGGCAAGGCCCATATAACTACATCTCATCTCCTTTCCACAGGACCCAGCAGCCAAGGTCAGCTCCCCACTAGAGTGGACAACACTGTCTCCTGTAACCCTAGGTTCCCTGCCAGGTCAGAGAGCAAGGGTACTGTGATGGGGGACTGTGGCAGTGTGCATCAGATTCCAACCGTCTGGTCTGTATCCCCAGAGCATCTGTACTGTGAAGGAGCTCCCAGAGCCAGGGCCAAGGCCAGATCCAAGATTGTGTTCCCTTTCCCAGACCCTTCTCAGGTAGGAAGCAGGGAAATAGTCTAGAGAACTGAGGGAGGTGTGGAGATCCAGACAACCATGCCTGTTCCTCGGCATTGTTTTCTGCAGGCTCTGGAGACTCCTGAGATCACAGGTCACAGTAGAGACCAGCAGAATGCAGCCTGGGACTCTGGCAGTAGCTTGACTCTAGGCAGTAGCCTCAGTCCCAGCCCCAGTCCCTGCCCCAGCCCACACTGTTGCACGGAGCCCATCTCAATAGTACGGATACCCCCTACCCCACGCTAAACCGGCAACCCCTACCTCCAGAAGTCTCCCAGCTCCCTCCACTCTGACCTGTAGTTCCCTGGTCCCCCCCCCCCAAGGGCCTGCCCTGCACACAGCCTTCTGGAGCCAGCCTCCCAGCTGGGGAGGAAGTTCTGTCAGAATCTAAGGTCTGCAGGGGCAGCTGTGACACACATGGGGCTACTATTCTGGACCCGAGCCCTGAGAGTCCACCCCTGCATGCTGACCAACAAAGAGGCTTCACTGCCCAGAGAGCTGCTGCCAGGGAAGGCCATAAGTAAAGCACCCAAAAGACCCAGGCTCTGAATCTCCAGGGCAGCTGCTGGCAGCGCCAACCTTTCCTCTTGCAGAAACCTGATCTTGAGGACCGTGAGCTGACAGAAGGCAGTCTCTTCTCCAGCCTACAGGAGTGAGATAACACAGACTGTGGTGGGCAGCCCGGGTCCCTCCCTCAACCCTGAACTGAGCCCAGGTTTGTCTCTGCCCTCCTGCTGCCCAGGATGGATCTGCTGGAGGAGATCATGGCGGAGCTGCAGATTACGTGTCCCCTGGAAGCCAGGCCCAGGCTGAGTCCTGCTCTTAGCCCAGACTCCTAGGGTGGCCCCAGGTCTCCCTGCAGACACTACCCTGGGCGCCCTCCCAAGACTGACCCCAAACCTCATTGTTTGCCTCATACAAAGAACATAGGAAAGCCCCCAGTTGTCTCCATCATTTACTGGCTCCAGCAACCAAATTTCTGCCATTTTTATTCATTAATGTCATCAGGTGGTTTAGTGGGTGGGGTTCATGGGAAGAAGTGGACAAGAACTGTCTCCCCACCCCATGTACAGCCTGGAGGCTCCTGGAGGAAGGAGGACGACAGGGTGCCGACCTTGCCCCCCCCCAATTGTGCAAAGGCCCCAGGAGGGAGGTGGGGGATGGTCATATCCTGCAACCCATGAGAGGGACACAATGATTTGGGGGGTTAGGGACCCACATCAGAGCAAGTTACAAAGTTAGAAACCTGGGGTAGGGTGGTGAGCTCAAGAAAATATAAAACAAGGAATTGACTTGGGCCAAGATCCAATGCAGGAGGGTCCTTTCCTGGTCCTATCTCAGCAGTAACTTCTGGTCTGTCCTTCCGAATGTAAGGACCAGCTGGGTGTGGGGTAAGGAGGAGGGGGACCAGCCCCCTCCCCTCTGTGTCCTCCATTTCTGTACAAGGATCCTCGGACCTCCCCTCCCCTTCCATAGGATGGTGGAGCTGCCCTATAAAGCAGGAAAGGTTCAGGGGAGCCCCAAGGTCCAGGTACCCGATGGGGGGTACGGGGACCCCAAGGAGCCCGCTGTTTCTGAGGGAGGCGGGGAACAGGGGGCCCAGGATCTGACCGGCTTCGGGGGTGGGCAGGAGGAGAGGAGGAGGAAGAAGAGGCAGGTGAAGGTCCCCTGGGCCCTAGGGCTAGGTTGACATAGAGGGGCTCAGGCCGGGTAGGGCGCCCAGCAAGGTGCTGGGTAAGGTGGTCAGGGGGAAAGCAGGAGGGGGGCGGGGGGTAGCTGAGCAGGAAGTCAGGGGACCTGTGGAGCGGTGGTGACTGGCCAAGCATTCCATATGAGGCATTGAGCCTGTCGGGAGGCATGGAGCGGAACGGACTCCAGGACCTGCTGGGGCCTGAGTAGGAGGTCCCCTCCCCTACCCCAATTTCATAATACAGATTTTCTCCCCTGTCCAGTGCTGAGGGGGCGCCCAGAGAGTTCCTCCAGACTGGGGCTGGAGAGCTAGGTGGGAAGGATGGGGGACCCAGAGAGTACAAGCCTTGTTTGGGGACGCCAAGGAAAGGTGGCAGACACTCTCGAGGGGTTGAAAAGAAGCTGGGGTTAGAACCCTGTGAGGGGACAGAACATGGTGACTGGGCTGCCATCTCTGGAGCCTCCCTGTGAGCCCCACCTGCCCTGAGATGGGCAGTGACCTGGGAAGGCCCTCTGGGACCTCTCCTTGAGGTCCCCAAGGGTCGCTGGCTTCTCACCAGGCTCCCATCACTCTGTTGCCTTGGGAGGTAAGATGGGGGACCTGGAGCCCAGGCACCTGGGTGGGCTAAGGAGGAAGGGTGTAGCCCACTCCCCGAAGTTCCCACAGGCTCCCCACCCACCTCTAGGGACAGTGAGCGTCTGAAGGGGGAGTGGGGAGCAGGTGGGGTCCCCCCCTGCTCTTGTTGGCTCTGTTGTTCTGCCACCTGCTGAGCCTGCTCAGCCAAGGCCAGGGCCATGAGTCGTGCTGGGTTCTTGGGGGGTGGGGGCGGAGCCCCACCAGGGCGCAGCAGAGACAAGGGTGGGGGCAATAATGGCGACTCCATGCCGCCTGGACCTACAATACAGAAAGAGATGGGAAGGGAGTCAGCTGGGTCCTGGGACAGCTTAGGAACTGGGTCTACTGTGAGTGGGGTCTACTGAACAAGACTCACTGTCCTGGCCTGGAGCTCCCCGGCTTGGTGCTAGCTTGCTGCTGATCTCCTGCTGGCAGGTGTCACTTAGCTGGGCCTCAGCTCCACGCAGCAGCAGGGGAATGAGATGGGGGCGCAGTCCCGGGTTAGGGCTCAGAGCCGGTGTTGGGGTGGTGGAGGCAGGGGTTCCCCCAGCCCCCAGCAGTTCCAGGACAGCAGGTGGTACTGATACAGCCAAGGGCTCTGAGATGTCCAGGGCGGTGGGTGAAGCAGGCTTGGTGGGTCCATGGGGTGACAGGGCCTGTGGCATTGCCCGAGGTGGGAAGGCAGAGGCTGAGGCTGGAGGTGCTGGGCTAGCAGGAGGTGCAGGGTCCCCTGGGGTGGGGCTGCTGCAGCGGAAGGTAAGGGGATCAAAGTCAAGTCCCCGAAGTCCTTCCAGACAGCGGGGTGGACTGAAATCCAGTTCGTCACCATCATCTAGCCAGGCTGAGGTGCGGTGTGAGGGGGAGCCAGAGAGGGGCCCCAGGCCGGCTGCTGAAGACTCTGAGGAGGAAGAGGAAGAGGAAGAAGAGGAGGAGGAGGAGGAAGAGGACAAGCTCTCGCAAGAGCCAGCAGGTGCTGGGCCCACGGGAAAAGCATCGCTGCTGGAGTGGGGTCGTCGCAGCCGGTGCAGCCTCTGGAGGCCTGTTGGGAGAGAGTCACAGTCAGAGATCAGAACCTTACAGACCCAGACTTCAGCGGATGCAACTTGGCAGAAACAATGTAAAAGAAAGCAGGAGCTCCCGGGAGGATGCCCAGCTCACTCAGAAAGAGCACTGCAGACAGTAGGGGCTAGGGCAAGATTATGGACTGGTCCAGACCCAGAGCAAGGATGGGGTCAGGGTCTGCATCCTTGCATAACCCGTCAAGTATGAGAGCAGCAGCACATCATGTGCTGTGCACAGTGTCTAGACAGTTCGCTCCCATTGGAAAACCACTGGCTGTTCTGATCCTGTCAAGCTACGTACTGACCCTACAGAACAGTTTCACTCTTGGGCGTGCGCGCGCACGCACGCACACACACACACACACACACACACACACACACACACACACACGAGAGAGAGAGAGAGAGAGAGAGAGAGAGAGAGAGAGAGAGAGAGAGAGAACAGCGGGAGGAAGGAAGCTGCACTGGCCAGTGCAGAAGGTCCTCCGGCTGGGTGCTGACTGAAAATCCAGCTGCACATGCAGGAGGCCTCCACTTCCCATGTTGCCCATCGACGCTCCAAAGTAACTGGGACTGGGCAGCAGGGCTCTCACATATACACCTGTGCGTGAGAGAGCCTCCCAAGTGAGGGGTGGCGGCTGGCAAGAGGATGACTCTGGTCAGGGGCAGCAGCGGGGAGGGAAAGACACTCTCAGCTAACAAGTGGGGCTCCTTTAATTGCATCCAGGAAGTTTTGGGGTGTTGTAATATTTAAATCTTTGAAAAAGGAATAACTAAACAAAAGGCCCTATATGAACCAATGAACACCATGTGTACTCTCAACAGCAATTTATATCTAATGTGTACCTAAAATTTATCTAGTTTACACCTAAGGCCTTGGTTCTAAAAGTTTAAATACCACCGGCTGGTGATGGTACATTCCTCTAATCCCAGCACTCAGGAGGCAGGGGCAGGCAGATCTCTGAGTCTGCCTGGTCTACAGAGGGAGTTCCATGACAGCCAGGGCTACGCAGAGAAACCTTGTCCCGAAAAAAAACAAAAGTTTAAGGCCCTTGCTGGACCTAGTGACTCACACATGTCATCTCAGTTCTCAAAGTTGTGGGGCCAGCCTGGGCTATAATTCCAGCCTGGGCTATAATTCCAGGCCAGGCAGAACAACCTCGCAACACCTAATCTCAAAGTAATAACAAAACCAAAACACACAACAAAAACCCAAGGCCCTCTCCAGCAGTCTGAAGTACAACATTTAAAGATGAAGCCAGGGCCTCAGCTCCTAGCTCAACTTAGGTCCATGTGGGGTTCACTTTGTGCTCACCAGCCCCGCTGGCCTGGGATGACAGAGACTCCTCACTTTTGGCAGATCTCAGTGTGACAGTGTCAGGTCTGCTGCCTGAAAAGATGGGTAAGAGAAGTCACGTGCCTCTCCAGCACCAAGCTGCTCCTACCACCCCACACCTAGGCCTCAGTCTCTGACCTGAAGGCTGTGGTGGGGCTCGACTGCCACCCAGCCAAGGCAGCGGCTTCTTCCGGGGGATGCTGGGGCCCCGCCCCAGAGCAAAGAATGTCTTCCAGCTGCTACCCCCTGGCTTCCTTTGTTTCTCCGCCCTCTCTCTTTTCCTTCTGGAGTTTGGGTGAGAGAGAGTAGGCAGTCTGAGGAACCAGGGCCTCCAGGCTAATCCTCCCCTCCCCTCCCCTCCCCTCCCCTCCCCTCCCCTCCCCTCCCCTCCCCTCCCCTCCCCTCCCCTCCCCTCCCCTCCCCTCCCCTCCCCTCCCCTCCCCTCCCCTCCCCTCCCCTCCCCTCCCCAGCATCTCATGCATACCGTTCTACTGGTGAGGCTGGCGTCTTAGGAGTCGTGGGCTCCGTAGGTGTTCCAAGACGGCCCTGAGTTCGTGCCTGGGCTTCTTCCAGTGTCAGCAGACGCGTGGAGGGACTGCTCCCCGCAAGGGACTTAGGTCTGGGAAGGAGGCAGCGACCTGGAGAGGTCGAAAAGGGGACAGCTGTAAGCTTTGGGCCATTTGAGACTACAGGCAAAGCCAAGCGCCACAGCCCAAGCCCCGGCCCGCAGCGTGCCCACCCGGGCTGGCAAGGCAGGGGGCCGGTGTAGATCAGGCGGGAATTAGGGGGGAGGGGCAGCAGGCAGGTAAAGAAGAGGGGTGAGGCGAACGAGCTGATGAGAAGGCAGCTCCCAGCAGCCAGCAAGGGCAGTGGCTCTGGTCAGTTACCTCGGGCCAGAGGGCCCTCCGACGAGCAGAATCCTGACTGGGCTGGGGTCCGGGGCAGGGCAGGGAGTCTGGGCAGGGCCAGGGTGGGGTCAAGTCTGGGGACCTCCCGCCTCCTCCCAGGTGGACCCAAGGCCCCACGCGCCCCCAGGAACTATAAGGGGTGAAGGAAGAACGGTGTCCTGGCCAAGAAGTGGGGATCCTGGGCGTAGGAGCTGAAATGAGAAGGAGGGGGGCGCGGGGAGGGATGGGCCAGGGTGGGGTCCTCAAGGAGCTGCGGGGGAGGTCTAGTCAGTGGAGTAGGGATAGGGCCAGGAGCCCATCTACCCTCCCACTGCAGCCCTGACACTGAGGGGCAGTAGCCAGGACGTCAGGGGATGGGATGGACATACCTGCAGGGTCCAGGCCAGCAGAGGTGAAGGTATCGCTGAACAGGACCTCCACGTGGGTGAGCAGGAACTCTACTACCACGGACTGCACACGGACCTCACGGAAGGCAGCTGCCCCACCCAGCCCCACTGACTCCAGCTCCATAGACCTGGAGTTGGGGAGAGGAAGGCCATGCACGGACTCCGAGCCTGCTAGGCAGTAGTATCGGGTGCCAGTGGAAAAGATCACTAGTGATAACAGTCCTGTTCCAGTGGCTCCCGCTGTCCTTGAACAGTCTTTCCTTCAAACCCACATTCAATCTGTCAGCAGCACCAAGTGCACTCGAACCTCCAAAAATCTACCCAGATTCTAACATCACCCTCTCCCCCAACTGCTGCTTCTGACCCCACGCTGCTTGGTGGCGTTTGGGAAAGGATCCCCTAAACACCCACATAATAAAGACTTGGTCCCCAAGGTGAAGATTGAGGAGGTGGGACCTGGTGGGAAAAGTCTTTATGTCACTGGAGGCATGCTCCAAAGACAGTTATGGGGTCCTGGCTCCCCCTAGCCCTTCCCATGTCTTGGCCATGAGCTATGCATTAATTCTACCATAGAGCCCTACCTTGTCACAAGCCCAAAGCAATGGAGTCAGTCAACTGTGGACCAAAATCTCCGAGACTGTGTTCTAAACAAATCCTTCCAGTTTGTAAGCTAGCCACCATTGGTATTTTGTTACGTTACAGAAAGTCTCCATTCCTCCCGTGGAAGTCATAGTCTGTCCTGAGAGAACCTGTCAGGCCTGAGGCAGTGAGGCTTCCCAGCTTAGAGGTCTTGCTTTTCCCTCAACCCACAGCGAGGTCCTTGCTGACTTCTATCTGGTCGGTCTATCTATCTATGACATCGTCTCTGCTCCCCACCCTTGCTCATTCACTCAATTACAGCCAACAGACCTCCCTCCAATCACCAACCAGGCCTGTCTGCTACAGGTTTGCAATCTGCTCCTCTGCCTGCTCTGATTCTCCCTGGATGTTCACATGGGTCCCACTTGGGTCTTTACTCATGTTATTTTCTGAATGGAGTCTACCCCATGGAGGGAAGCTTACCGTAGCAGGTTGGGTGCCCAGACAATGGCCAGGTTGCGGGCATGCATGCTGGTGTTAGCACTGTGTCTTGCCATGCGAGCCAGGTGCCTCAGCAGGTACTCCAGGGTCCTGGGGACAGAAGCAGTGGCAGATGACTATTTACTTCCGTTCTCTGCATCCTGAGATGCCCTTCTTGACCCTGCCCATTTACCTGTAGTGTGGTGGAGGCAGCTGCTGGATGACGTCATGTACTCGCACCAGGCGTTCTTCCTCCCCAGGCACTGACATAGCCTCCTGAGATGATGGACAGGCATGGTGATGCTGGGCCACATGCGGCTTCCCCCAGTCCCCGCTGCCCTAGCCAGTTCCCTTACTCACACTGAACTTCCCATAGAGCTGGTAGGTGAGCAAGGGGTTAGGCAGTTCCCGGAAGTAGAGCTTGCAGAGGGAGGACACACTGTGGATATCTTGTAGGAAGGCAGGGCCAGACAGCTCAGGGATCCTCTCGCTGTCAAACTCATGCCTGAGAATCATCACATCAAGGAGAAGTTAATCTGCCTCATCAAGCCATGTCCCCTACCCGTACCCACAAGTCCCACGGATGGATACAACAATCTTCCCTAGGCCCTGTGCAGGGATCCAGAGGGGAACATTATTGAATCTCCAATGACCTTGCATGGCAAAGACAAAGGAGCCCCTAGAGAAGGGGTATTGAGGCTCAGATGTAAGATGCCTCTGCCTGTAGCTACCCAAGGTGACTCCAGAGTCTAAGTATGGCCCTGCCATAGCCCCATGCTGTGCCATTCTCTGGCTTTAAGCAGCCACTGGGAAGTGACTCTCTGTTGGGCATCTGTGGTGCTTTCCCTCCGCGATTCCACTCAACTCACTGTCCCCTCAACTTTCCTGCTCCCGCCTTGTAGTCTGTTGGGATCTTGCCCCCAGTTCCTTCCCACTTCTATGCTTCCTTGGTTCAGAACCTTCTGGTGGTTCCCTTAAATAAAGTCCAAATCCTAAGACATCGAAGTGGCCCTGTGCAGGGGCTGGGGCATGGCTCACTGATAAAGCACCTGCCCAGAAACTCCAGGGAAGGGCTCGGGGCATGGGGCAGCAATGGAGTGCTCGCTTACCATGCACATAGCCATCCCCAGCACTGACGTGCAGGAAGCCCAGGTTGCCTGGGTGAGTTTCAGGACTGCCTCACGTGTTCCCCTTGCATAGTTAACTACCTCCACCATGGATGCCTTCGATAGGATAGCCCCTGCTCTCTCACTGTTTCCCATGAGGTCTGCTCCTTCTCTCACTACTCAAGAATATAAATTCTTAGTTAGGCAGTGGTGGCACACGCCTTTAAATCCCAGCTCTCAGGAGGCCAAGGGAGGTGGATCTCTGTGAGTTTGAGGCCAGCCTGGTCTACAAATCCAGTCTAGGACAGCAGGGATATTACACATACAAAAAACAAACAAAAAATCTCAAATACTCCATCCTAGTTTTCTTTTTTGGTGGTGGAGGATTGTTTTGGGTTTTTGAGAAAGTCTCTTCCATAGCTTAATCTGGCCTAGAACTCCCTATGTAGCCAAATACGACCTCGAACCCCTGATGTCCGACGTACTAGGATTGCTAGTATGGCATGTATTCCTTGCTCTCTCTTAGTTTATATCTATCCTTATTAGCGCAAATCTATTGTTCTCCATTCTACTTGTGGTAGTTTTAGCCATCTTGTCTGTCTCTCAGGGCCTACAATCCAGTATGTCATTCATTGTGGTGTCCCCAGTCCTAGAGGTAGTTCTGGCATGTGGTGGGGTCTATCAAACTGACTCTCTGGGGATTCTACTCCTACTCTCGCCTTCCAGCCTTAGCCTGGCTGTCACCTACTCAAGGAAGAAGCCTCAGAGCACCATTGCATTGTGCCTCCCTAGCTCCCAACAAATGTGACCCTGCATGTAGCATAGGGCTGGGACACAAGGTGCTAGTAAATGCCGGCTGTCAGTGCTCACCGAAGCCTCTGGATGTTGGAGGACACGCCTGAGAGCCGGTAGATTCCATCCACCACACCATGGGCCTCAATAAACTCAGAGCAACAGCGCAGCACTTGGGGCACTGGGAGAAAGGGGCAGGGTCAGGGCCAGAGCTGCATCTGAGGCAGGATGGGCGAGAGATCCCAGGCCTCACCATCTTGGCCTGAGTTGCTGAGATGCTCTCCAAGATCACAACCAAATACCCTCTGCCGCAGGATTCCCCGTTGGCGCAGCCGCTGGCGAGAGGGCCGAGAGCGCATGAAGGTGCGGAGCAGCCCTGCCAGCTTCCCACGAGGTCTGGGCACAGCTGTGGGGGCAAAGGCAGACCGTTCGGAGTCGGGAGCTCTGTTGGCTTGCTAGGGCCAGGGGCAGAGATCTGATCTCTTATTTCCATTACCTGAGGTCAGGGAAGAAATCCCCTGGGGAGCTGGGATGCCACACAGGGGACTGTCAGCATCTGTGGGTAGACAATGGTAGAAAGGACAAGTGGTAGGCCGAGGTGGGGGTCGGGGGGGGGGGGGGGGAGACTGCCCACTCTCCATGGTACTTGCCTGCCTTTAGGCCAGGCCCTGGCCTCTCTGTGAAGAGTTCCACACACTCACTGGGGAAGAAACCAACCTGAAGAAAAACCAAAGTGAGTAGCCGGGCCACCCTAGTGGGCAGAGAGCCCTCGTGCACATGTCCACCTCAGACCCAGCTCACCTGGAAGCCCCGTTTGCCCCGCCACCAACTTCGATCCTCTGTCGGTGGCATGTCGATCACTGAGACGATGTCTCCCACCTGGGAATGGGTGGGAGGAGAGAGGTTCAGAAGAGGCTGGAGAAGCGGGGAGCACAGGTAGAGTCCATCCCTGCCTCACCTCACCTCAAAGGATAGCTCATCTGGCGCCTGGGCAGTGTAGCGCTTGACCACGTGGGCAGCAGCCACGGCAGGGATGTTGAGGGAGGCTTCTTCACTGAGGAGCAGGCGCCGGCCGTGGTTGTCCAGCTGAGGTGGAGGTAAAACGTGGCAAGGAGACATCAGAAGGGGTTTGTAAGATCAGACCAGTTTCCTCCATGTCCAGTGAGGCCACCACCTGTCCCTCCCTAAGAGCATCTATCACTCAGGGCTACTGTCCAAAGCTGGAGAGATGACTCAGTAGTTAAGAGTGCTTGCTAGAAGACCCAAGTTCAGTTCCCAACATCCACATAGCGGCTCACAACAATTTGAAGCTACAGTTCCAGGGGGTCCGGGGCTCTCCTCCCACCTCTGCAGGCATGCATGTGGCGGACACACAGGCAAAACACTCACACACATAAAATACAAAAGTTTAAAGTCAACAAAATAACAGCAAGAGGAAAGAAGTTACCAGTCCTTCCCCACCTGACTTGTCCCAAGATTCTCTTGTCCCCCAAACCCCCAAAGACATCTGTACTTTCATCCTTCACAGCAGACATACACATTTTATCCAAAATTCATTTAGTTTAAGCCACTGTAATTCAGATGTACTGTGAATTACAAGCATCACATTTCTAACTGGTATACCTTTAAAGCTCTATAGCTACCAAGCTATATATACACACACACACACACACACACGCACAAAACGCACACCCATGCATACACACACACACACACACACACACACACACGCACGCACGCACATGCACACGCACACACACATGCACGCACACATGCATACCCACACATACCCATGCATACCCCCCCACCCCCCCCACCCCCCCCCCCACACACACGCACCTTTCTCTTGCAGGCATGCACCCACATAGACACTAAAATACCAGTGCCTCCCCACTTCCCCTGCTTCCTTCTTTCCTGTGCCCACACACTCCCAGGCTGCTTCTTGTGCCTCAAACACCTCTCAATAGATCCTAGCTCCAGGTTCCCCGTATGAAGCCCACCTCCATCCAAGTGAGCACAGGCCCACAGTTGAGGTTACTGTCCACCAGTCCTGACAGGGTCTCCAGGTACTGCAGCAGCAGTGGTACCAGCATCTGGGAGCAAATGGCCAAGGAAGGCTCCTGTGAATTGATGAAGATAGAGCCCCCTCACCGCCCCCATACCCTCCCACAACCCGCAAGCTCATCTCTCAGCAACGCTGAATCAGCCCAGATGCCTGGGCGTGGCTCAGCTGCAAAGCTCTGAAATGTTCCATCGTGCTGAGCTGAGCTCTGGAGTGAAGCAGATGTGGCTGTGCTGACCTGTGAACCTCCTTGGACCTTCCTATGATCCCCAAACTCAAAGGGTTCTCTAACATCATCCTGATGTATTTCTAAAGTTTCTCCATTCTGATTGGTTGGAACTCAGATCATACAATGTCAGCCTTACAAGTGCTGAGATTACAGGTTCACGTCAGCATGGCCAACTCAAGAGATCTTTATTACCTAGTCCCCTCGCCTTACTGGCTGTGGACATGGCTGATGAGATACCCTTGATTGCGCAGGAAAGGACTGAGGCAGGTAGGTTACCTGGGCAGCCCTGGCACCCTCTGGAGGTGGAGGGAGCTCTGGGAGGCAGGAAAATCTCCGGTCAAATATGCACCGGTGGAGATGGGCATCCAGGGACCGGAAATCGTCATAGCTCCGAAGAACTGGCCAAGAGCGGCCCTGTTGGGGCAGGCAGGACAGAGGGTGCAGACTGCATTACACAGAGCTGAGGACTACACTGGCTAGCTAGTCTTTCAGGCTAAATGAGAGGCAGGGGCAAACTCACCTGACAGGTCACCTGTACCCCAAAGACCAGCTCATTTTCTCCAGAGAGGCTGGGGCCTTCGCGCTCTGGAGACAGCAGGAGCTGCAGAGGGAAGCACAAACCCAAGGGAGGGCTTTAGTTTTGTTCCAGACCTAACTTTTCTTGGCTGCCACTATCTAGGGGTAGATCCACGTTCCCCTCTTGGACCTCCACAAGGACAGGGAGTGGCGATGTCACTGTCTGGGTACAGAGTCCTACCACAGAGCAGAGCCTATCAGAACACTGGTGTGGAGGAATAAATAGAAAAATGAATGAGACCATGCCCTCCCTGTCAGCTGGAGCCTCTGCTTTCTGCAAGTGTCTGCTCAAGCATGCAGGTGGCCAGGGCTCAGGGATGAGCTTCAGGGGTACAGTGACTGCTAACAGTTCACCTCCCCTCCTGAGCAGAAGTTCTCATACCTGGATGTGGCCAAAGTCAACATTCTCATAGTGGAAATGGGCACAGTCAGCCAGCCGGGGGAAAGGGCCTCGAGGAGCGGAGAGCCTGGAAGACAGGCAAAATATCATCCATGGCTCTCTCCTGGAGCTTCCCTCCTCCCTCGGCTAAACCCTCTGGCATCCTCTCACCTCTTCCCAGGCTTCCCCTTTGTACCCGGCCCCCCAGTAGGGGGTACGGGCTGCACTGAGCCCTCCCCTGGGCCATCCAGGCTGTCAGTGCTGCGGGCCTATAGAGCAGAGAGAAGAATCAGAGGCCCCCAGAGATGGGAGCAGGAACAACAGAGGCATTGTTATCTGCAAGCTTGGGCCTTGAGCCTGGAGGCTCTACACACTGTCCTGCAGCATGGGGTAAAAGGGTAGGTCAACAGGACGTGAGTGCTGGGCTGGCGACCAGCCTACTTCTTCCTGTGTGGTCTGGGATGAAGGACTGGAGGTGCAGGGACCAGGGGTGAGCAGGCAACAGGAGCGAGAGCATGCCAGTGCTGTCTGTTCGTGTCTAAGACCCTTCTGTAGCAGCAGTACAGCAAGGGTACAGTCACTTGCCACTGTCTGGACCTTCCCAGTCCACATCTCAGTCTTCTGTTCCCAATCTTTCCCCTCCTGGCAGGATGCTTTTCACAAAGTACAAATGTGACTGGTTTTCCTGCTTCCGTGACTCTCAGGAATTCTAGATGAGGTTGCAAGTCTCAGGTCTGAGAGCCAAACTTCCTTGAGCTGGGTTCCCTTTGCCATTCCAGTCCTGTCTCTCTCCTGCCGCCCCGATTCTCAGAGCTCTCAACTTTTCAGAACACAAGTGCCACCTGCTCGTTTCCCTTCTCTGTCTTTGCAAAGGCTATTCCTCAGACTGGAATGTGGTTTGCACACTAGGTTCTCTCCTGCTCACTTCTCATATGTGTGTTCCTCCGGAAAGCCCTCTCCGTCCATCTAGGCTGTTACAGACATTTGTCTCCATCCCCTGGGCTTCCTTCATGCCAGACTGCACAACTATACCTGAACTTATCCATCTCACTGTGAGATGCCTCTGGCAAGGAACTCATCTCTCCCATTGGAAGCAGGGCCCCAGGCTGAGCCCCCCAGCATGCCCAACAGAGTTAGTACAGTATGTGAGATTCTTCTCTGGGTCCCTGATACGCAGTGCCAATCCAGTTGCACAGCACAGACTAGGCAACTCTGATGAATAAAATAACCAGCTGCCAGATGGGGATTCAGGGATTTGCTAGACTGGGCTTTTCCCTCCTCCGTGTCCCTGCAACCCCGAGTTCATCCCTGGGTCTCACCCTCAGAGTCTGTCCCCTGCCAGCCCATGAAGTTCCCCAAGGCAGGATGGGATCTGACTGTTTCTGTGCCTGGAGCATGGGGCCTGCACAGAGGAGGTCTCAGTGAATGTCTGTGGAGTGAGGGAATGAATGGATGAATGAGCGGGAGCAGTATGGAGGAGGGGAGATGAAGACAAGGAGATGGAGAAGCCTCAAGGCTCAAGTGGAACGGAGGCGGGAGGCGCGATGTTGGCCTCGAGGGTAGAGTAAGGATCGGGAAGCGGCGGGAGAGACTTCGATAAAGGTTCAGATCGATGTCGGTGGGAGGATTGAGAGCGCGTGGCGTGGGGTGAAAATGAAGAAGAAAAGGGTCAGGCAGCGGATGGAGTGAGATGGGGGTGGGGCTCAGGAATGAGAAAAGGGATGTTGGGAGCAGGAGGTGGTGGTGGTCCGGAGGGTGCTGGGGATGAGGATGCTGAGCAGGGCGGTGGGATGGGGGCTGGTTTCCAGGGAGCTTCGGCAGACGCCTGCAGGGGGAAGCCCTCATGGGGCACGGGTCCTTCCCTGAACCAGCCCCCTTTCCTCAAGTCCGGGTCCTCCGCCACTGTCACCCCCTTTTCAGGGCCCAGAAGGGGGAGGGGGAAATGTGCGCTGAGGGGGCGGGGTCGAGGCCCGGGCTGCGACCCAGGACCACACCGAGGTGGAGACCGTAGGGGACCGCGAGGAAGGGTGAGGGGCGGCGCGCAGGCCGAGGGTTCGGGCGGGGCCGGGGGCGGGGCGCGCAGGGCGGGGCCGCGCGGACAGACTGCACGCGGACAGACAGACTGATGGCCCCGAGGGCCCCTCACCACCATGGTCGCGGTAGCCTCCTCAGACCCCGGCGGCTTTCGAGCCCTCGTTCGTAGTCCTCGCCGCCGCCGCCGCCGCCGCCATGGTGACACAAAGGGGAGGGTGTGAGGCGCGCGCGGGCGGCCGCAGGCTCCTCCCCTAACGGCTGTCGGGGGGCTCTGGCGCGCGCCCCACGAGGGGCGGGCCAGCGGGCACGCGGAGGCCCTTCTCATTGGCTCCAATTTTAGCCTGAGGGTTACGCCCCGCCCATAAGGCGGCTGCTTATTGGCTTTGAGTGCTGCTCTACCTCCCGCCCCCCTCCCTGACCCTGTCCCTCCATTCCCACCCCCGAAGTTTGACAGCGCCACGCCCATGGTTGCTTGGCATTGGCTGTCAGCACCCTCCTGAGATACAACCCGGTATTCTTTATGCTCCGCTGCCGCCACTTCTCTCCCTAAGCATCCTGCCCTTTCCTCCCGCCGTCGCTCCTCGGACGTGCTTCATTGGGTTCGCCTACGACCATCCCTCAAACAGCCTTTTCGAAATGCGGGTCCTCCAGTCCCTACGCTGTCAGTCCTGATCCTGACCCCGCCCACAAGCTTTTTGATCCAGCACACCCCGCTTGTGTCCCCACCCTAGGCTCTGTGCGACTTGGCCTTCCCCTATCCACTGGACATTTTTCCTTGTTTCCCTATATTCGCTTACAGGCTAGCCTTTGATATCTTTTTCTGGGAAAAGCTTCCATATGGAATGCTATGACATTCATGCCTCTCAGAAAACCAGGTAGTCTTTTTTATTTTTCTTTCTTTCTTTCTTTCTTTTTTTTAACGACAGAGAAGTGCCTAGAAAGCATTTCAGCCACACCCTTTCCGGACGGATGCTTTCACTGATCTGGACCTGAACAGGGCCCTCATTTCAAGAGCACGCCCCTGGTCCAGGCGTTTAAAGACTATGATCATTTGATTCGGGGATATACCAATAATCAAAAGAAAAAAAAACACAGCCTTACCCATATGGTAAGCTCAAAGGCTAATATGAATCAGGTAATTTCGTTTTTTTTAATCTCAGCACTGGGAAAGTGGGTGCAGGAGAATCATGAATTTGAGGCCA
Organism: Arvicanthis niloticus; assembly: GCF_011762505.2. Lineage (NCBI taxonomy): Eukaryota > Metazoa > Chordata > Mammalia > Rodentia > Muridae > Arvicanthis > Arvicanthis niloticus. The sequence continues at coordinate 8,950,344 of NC_047658.1, forward strand.
GCTTGAGCTGCATAGTGAAAAATCTGTCTCAAACACACCAAACTAGGGGCTGGAGAGATGGCTCAGCAGTTAGCACTGAATGCTCTTCTAGAGTACTCGGACTGCTACTTATTCCCAGCGCTCATATGACTATTCACCAACTCCAGTTCCAAGATGTCCAGAAGATGCTTTCTGTGGGCACTAGGTGCAAACGTGGAACTCTGACACATATGGAGGCAAAATACCTGTATGCATTAAATAAAAAATTTAAAACCTCCAAATCAAAAGCTTATGGGAAAAACTAATGAACAAAATAAATATAAACGTCTAGTGTCCCAGAGAAAAGCTAGTTGGGATGGTGACATGTGGAAAGAACATTTTGGGGGAGGCAGGGAATACACTTAGTTATTTTTTTTTAAGTGTTGGTGTTTTGCTTGCACGTATGTCTGTGTGAGGGTGTCGGATCCCCTGGAACTAGAGTCACAGACAGTTGCCATGTGGGTGCTGGGAATGAACCAGGGTCCTCTGAGAGAGCAGCCAGTGCTCTTAACCAGTGAGCCATCTCTCTAGCTCTCAGCTCCTTTTTGTTGTTGTTGTTGTTGTTTTTTGGTTTTTGTTTTTTTTCCGAGACAGGGTTTCTCTGTGTACCTCTGGCTATTCTGGAACTAGCTCAGTAGACCAGGCTGGCCTCACACTCAGAGATCTACTTGCCTCTGCCCCCTCCCCAAGTGCAGGCACTAAGGGCATGTGGCCCCCACTGCTCAGCTCAGTTACTTAGATTTATTTTTCCAGTGCTAGGGGGTGGAATCCAGGACCTGTCACATGACAAGGCATGTGCTCTACCACTGAGCTACCCCACAGCTCCAGTTACTTGCTTTGACCTACTAAACTTGCTAGCCCCACTATTGCAGGGAGGGATTCCTCACCCCTCACCTGTGCTCCTCCCTCTGCCTTGCATAGTCCTCCCCCATTAGCCCCTATGGCAGCATCCTTTGACACTCTACTCAAGCTTGTCTCCTGTCAGTTTGCAGAACTGACAGCTGCAGCCAACAGGGAGAAATGAAAAGCGCACCAGGTGATCTCCAAGGCTCTGTGGTAGACAGCAGCACAGGCTCCTTCTGCTCCCTAGAACTGAGAAGCCTCATCTGGAAAAAAAGTGACTCTTCTGAGGCTTCGAAGCCTTTCAAACCACTGTCCTGACAGCAGTGACCATACCATCTGACAGTCCTGAGTTCAGTTTTTTAATTTTCTCAGCCCTGATGCTGGATTGTAAGTGAAGAATTTCCAGAGGATTCTACACAGCTGCCAATCTTACTCTTCCCAGACATCACAGAATAGAGGCAAACTGTCTTTGCTGACTTATAGAATCTGTAAGTGTAATGAGTGTTTGATGCTACTAAACTTTGGGGGTGGCTTGTTACCCAGCCACAATAATTAAGATGGCCTCCTGTCAAGTAGATGATCTCAACTTTAGTGCAACGTAAGTTCTTCAGTCAGGTTTCTAGAGCTTTCTAGTCCTCCCTCTGCACTTGATCAGGATGTTATGAACATCTTATTTATTTATTTATTTATTTATTTATTTAATATATGTGAGTACACTGTCGGTGTCTTCAGACACACCAGAAGAGGGCATCAGATCCCATTACAGATGGCTGTGAGCCACCATGTGGTTGCTGGGAATTGAACTCAGGACCTCTGGAAGTGCAGTCAGTGCTCTTAACCGCTGAGCCATCTTCCCAGCCCCACGAACATCTTTTATTGTTCCTTGTATCTAAACAGCTTTTTCCTTCTTGATTCAATCAAGTGTGTGGTTTGTTCAAAAGGCTGAAAACCCATACTTACCTTGTTTCTGACATAGAGAATTGCCTGTTAGAAATCCATTCCATTTCTCTTCATAAATACATATATCAAAACAACACTGATCCCAGATTAAAGAATCCCAGAAACCCTGTCTTGAAAACCAAACCAGCCAACCAACCAAACAAAACCTTAACCTAACCCTGATCATATATAGTCGCCATCATTTTATTTATTTAAAGTTTCTAAGATTTGGAAAGTTGACACCCACATATCCATCAGTTAGCTCTTAGCTTTGAAACATTTCACTATAGTCACTTTATCTCACATCTACTTGGTACTTTATTCACCCATCCAACTCATCTTCATTTCAAAACAGATTAGGCTAGGTGGGCATGGCGACCCACACCTGTAATCCCAGAGTTTGGGGATATGAATGCAGGAGACTCAGTTCAAAGCCAGGCTTAGGTTACATAATGAGTTGGAGCCTAGATCTTGTAAGACCCTGTTTCAAGCCAGGCGTTGGTGGCGCACACCTTTAATCCCAGCACTTGGGAGGCAGAGGCAGGTGGATTTCTGAGTTTGAGGCCAGCCTGGTCTACAGAGTGAGTTCCAGGATAGCCAGGGCTACACAGAGAAACCCTGTCTCGAAAAACCAAAAACCAAAAACCAAAAAAAAAAAAAAAAAAAAAAAACCATTTCAAAAGACAAACCATTGCATCCATACTATCCTGGAATTTCTCTCATTTTCTTTTGTAAAAATAAATATTTGTACCTAAATGTTTTGATATGCATTTTTTTTCTGAGACAGAGTTTCACTATGTATCCTTGGCTGGCCTGGATTTTTCTATGTGGATCAAGTTTTTATTTTTGAACTCACAGAGATCACCTTTCTCTACTGAAATTAAAGGTGTGTGTGACTATGTATCTAACATACATAACATGTAGCTAACATGTATCTCCTTAGGTAGAATTCAGCATACTTTTCTTTTGAGGGAAACCATCACTGGGATTTTGATGAGGATGGCTTCATAGGCTCAGATGTTTAGATACTTGGTCTCTAGTTAGTGTAACTGTTTGAGAATGAATAAAGTGGCCTTGTTGGGGTGGTGTGTCCCTGGGGTTAGCTTTGAGGTTTCATAAGACTCCCATTCCCAGTGTGTCTCTGTCTCTACCTCGTGGTTGAGTCTCAAGATGTGAGCTCCATGCTTCTCCAGTGCCATGCGCCCTGCCCTGGTGGTCATGGACTCTCTGAAACTCTAAGCCCCAAACACTTCCTTTTTACATTGCCTTGATCACACTGTCTTATAACTGCAATTAAAAAGAAACTAAAACAACCACATAGAATGAAATTTATAAATCTCACTGAGCTCAGCAGGTGCATGCTTGTGTGTACCATCCCCAGAATAATGACTTTTTTTCCAACACAGGGACTTACTATAAGGGTGACCTTGGAGTCGAGATCCTCTGGCCTCAGACTCCTGGGATTACAAGTGTGTGCCACTGTGTCGAGCAATCAGATTTTATAGCAGGCTCTGAAAAGCATCTGAGTCACAGAAAGTAGAAGAAAAGGAGGAGGACAACACCCACTTTTCCGACAGAAGCCTCAGGCCTTCAGTTGCATTCAATTTGTTGAAAGGCTTAGTTTCAAAGAGGAGAAATAGGCTGTCCCCCTGGGTGGCAAGTGCATCAAAGAGTGAGCATATGTGTTTATAGTAACGTGCACAAACTTTCAGCCTACAGGTAGGAGGTAGCCTAGACTGACTTGAGGGCAGTGGAAAGCAGCTGGATCCAGATAGACTCTAAAGCAAGCAGAGTCAGCATCTAACTACGTGTGAGAAGGAGAGGAGTCAGGGTGACAGAAGATTCTGGTCCTGAGTAGGGAGAACACAGCTGAAGAATGTGAAGAAGGGGGAACAAACCTGGGGAAACACCAGGAATTTGAGCACTTGTGGGCATTGAGGCATCTCTTAGGCCCATGGATGGAGATGGCGACCAGAGAGGGAGAGATGCTAGCACAGGTGGAGATATATTGTTGTCCAACACTGATGTTTCTTAGGACCAGGTAACAGGGACTTTGTCTCCATCTGAGACATAAAAATTCACTTCTGAATAACTTGAGTCAGGAAGTCAGGTGCCCAAATTATCTAGAGCCGTGTACTCACCCAGAGAGAGGGGGAGGGAGAGAAAAGGAACGAGGCAGAGGGGGAGAGAAAGAGGGAGAGAGGAAGGGGGAGAGGGGAAAAGAGAGAGGAAGAGAGACATTTCCTTACTAGCACAATCAGCCTTTCTACAATAATCCATTTCTTAGAGATTAACAGTAAACTGGAAAAATGTTAATTGGGGACAACTTTATTTATACTGTGTGTGCGAGCGCGCCCCCCACAGATTGATCTTTGCCTTCCACCTTGTTTGAGACCCCGTTTCCATGAGCCAGTTGGCCTGTCAGCTATCTTTATGTGGGTTCTGGAGATCTAAACTCGAGTCTTCACACTTACAAGTTCTTTGCCCACTGAGCCATCTCCTTAGCCCAGGAAAAACAGAACTTTTCTAATTCAAAGTCGTCTGGCCTCAAGGGAAGCTCCTTCCCTCCTTAACCGCATTTTCGGGGACCTGGAAGGTGACCTGGCTGGAGATGAAGATTCTGGGTCCTCAGTGCGGTCCAAGAGGAGGGATAATTGGGCATCCACTTTCCTAGAAAAAAGTCGGGAGAGGACACGATAAGAACCTGCGACTGTGGTTCAGGTTCAGGAAAGGGGCTTGGAAGAGGCAGGCACCCGATAGGGTGTCATAGGACTCGGGCCCAGTATCTCCTGGTAATGGAGGGTCGTCACCTTTTCTGCTGCCGGAGCTCTGCCCTCTGAGCCCTTAGCACCCGTAACACAGGGTCTTCCTGAAACTCACTGCCATCAGAGTCTGGAGAATAAAAAAAAAGGCTGAGCTCCAAAAGGCGGCCACAGGTTTTGGGACCGCCATCATAATACCGGAGGGCCCAGGAATTCTCACCTTCAGCTGCCTGCATAAGTCTAGCGGCCTGGGACAGCAAGTCCTCAGAAGGGGCGTGGCTTGAGGCAGGTGGGGCCACGGTCAAGGAGACACCAGCTCCGGTCTTGGGTGCAGACGTCTTGAATTCAAGTGATTGGACCTCTGACAGTGTGGATGCCTTTGGGGCTGTAGCCGGCTGTGGATCCCCAGCTTCAGCTGAGAGGGTGACTTTACTTTTGCGGGACTCTGTCTTGGGCCCACGCCGAGACTCGGATGGAGGGGGCGGAACTTTGGCTTGAGGCAGGGTGGCCCTGACTTTCTGGGAATGTGCCTCAGATGGAGGTGTATCCTCCAGGCTGTCGGGGAATAGCCGAGCTGTCACTACCTGGCCCAGGACCCCCCTGAGCTGGGAACAGGGACTCTCGAAAGCTGCAGTGTCTGGTCCAGTAGTCTCCTGATGAGAGGAAGTGCTCCCCCTCCGAGGCTTGGGGCCCAGCTTCTTGGGCTGGACAGAGCTACTCAGCTCAAGGGTGGTTGGTCCCTGAGGGATGTCAGGTAGTGGGAGGGTGGAAGTGGTGGTGGAAGCGCAGGAAGGTGGAGCAGAGGCTGGGGGCCCTGGGATGGAGACCTGGGAAGCAGGGGTTGGGGCTGTGGCAGTTGAAGTGGAGGTAGATGGTACAGGAAAGGAGGCCAAGGGAGCAAGGGTAGAGGTTAGCAGGGGAGTAGGAAGCATCCCAAGAGGTACCCAGGGATTGGCCTGTGGGGCCCAGAGAACTCCGTGGGGGCCGGGGGCCCAGATGTGAGGGGAGGGCCCTGAAAGAGGTGGCCTCTCCACGTAGTAGGCCTGTGGGGGAGGAGGCTGGGCCACACCGCCCCATGGCGGAGCACAGTTAGGCTGGGTCCCCTGGGAACTAAGATTCACTGCAGAGACAGGAGGAGTCTGCAAGCAGAAAGGAAAAGGTGAATGGTTCTGTGTCATCTTCGAGTGTCCCTTATTACTGTCAGGCTCACTCTTCCAACTCACCTGAGTGGTGGTGAGGGTTGGCGTCCGAGGCGACACCCAGGTCCCGTCACCTGCACCTTGTAGAGACTGCTCAAGTTTCCTCCGCTGTCGCCATTGGTATAAAATGTCTTCCTCAGGCTGAAGGGTTGCCTGGGAGGAGGCTGGGCGGGGTGCTGGGATGACCTGGGATGCTACTGGAGCGACTGTGGACGGAGTAGAGAGAAAAGGGCTGAGGAGAGCACAAAGTGAATCCTGAAGGCCACTCTTACACTGTGCCGGAGGGTTGTGCAGACAGGATGCCCAGACAGACACCACCCAACTCCGTTTTGAAGTAGGAAGCGGTCTGGGGCTTCTTGCTCTTACAGTTTTACTTTGAAGCTTGGGCCGGGTTCAGACTGGCAATCCTCCTGAGTCAGTCTGGGCTGACAGGCAAGTTCACTACACCCAGCTTGTCGTTCTACTTGTATTTTTCCTTATTTGTTTTTTCTTTTCTTCTTCTATGATTCTTTTGAATTTGGGCACTTGCCTCTCTCTGCTGATCCAGCTCTGGTCCAGGTGCTGAGCACAGCCACAGGACCCTATTAACATTCAGAAAACAATGTGCCCTCCATGCTCAGAAGTCTCCTCACCAGGCCTCCATGGCCACCCTCTCCCAGCTGTACTACACTGCTCTATCTCTGGCTCTTGCCTAGTCTCACTATGTAACCCTGGCTGGCCTGGAACTCACTGAGTACTGGCTCTCCTCCAACTCACAGATCTGCCGTCTCTGTCTTCCAAGCGCTCAGATTAAAGAGGTGTGTTCTCACCTTAATCCCAGTACTTGGGAGGCAGAGGCAGGTGGATCTGAGTTCAAGGCCAGCCTGATTTACAGAGCAAGTTCCAGGACAACCAGTTCTATGCAGAGAAACCTTGTCTCAATACCACCTCTATCCCTGCCAAAAAAGACATGCTGTCTGAGACCTGCTTCCCTCTGGCTGGTGAGATAGTCTCACAGAGCCTATGCCTGCCTCAGTCTCAGGATGTAGCTGAGACTGAGTCTGAGCTACTCATCTTCCTGCTGGGGATGCAGCATGCCCTAGCATTTCCAGCTTCATCTCTCAAGTTTTCAGCTTTCAACAGTTTTTATGCTGTAGCTAAGTTGTGTTGATGTGTGTACAATAGACGTGTTTATATGCACTACAGACGTGTTTATATGCACTACAGATGTGTTTATATGTACTATAGACGTGTTTATATGTACTATAGACATGTTTATATGCACTATATGCACTAGAGATGTGTTTATATGCACTACAGATGTGTTTATATGTACTATAGACATGTTTATATGCACTACAGATGTGTCTATATGCACTACAGACGTGTCTATATGCACTACAGACGTGTCTATATACACTACAAACATGTCTATATGTACTATAGACGTGTTTATATGCAGTATAAATATGAGTTTGCAACAATGCACAAGGCTGGAACACATTGAGACTTAGCTAAGCCATATGAAATTGCCAAATACTCAACTATTTTTGACCTACAAAAAAATGGTTCATTGTGATATAAACAAGGCAAAACACACACACACACACACAAACCCAAAAACCACTGTGTAGTGATGCACTCCTGTAACCCCAGTGCTAGGCAGAGGAAGGCTGAGGCAGGAGTGCTGAGAACCCATGGCCATCATAAACTGCACATGGGTTCCAAGCCAGCTTAGGAAGCACAGCAAGACCCTGGTTCAAAGAAATAAAACTAAAATTGATAAAGTATAAATATTTCCTCTACTCTGAAGTAAGCCATCTGATTTTGGAGCTTATATGCATAATGGCAGGGGTATGTTAGCTGGCACACCCCTGACAGCTTCTGTTCACAGACATGTGGGGCCTGCCACATGCTCACGAACCCATTTCATCCTCACTGTACCTGTGAGTGAGGGATCCAGTCATGATTCCTGGTTCCCAGATAGAGAGACAAGGCCTGTAACAGATGAGATGAGATCTGAGCCTGCCTACCATCCATCCTTACCTCCCAGCACAGTATCTTTGGGACTAGAACTCTTGTTGGAGTCTGGATTGAAGGTCACAGAGCAGGGAGAGAGGCCATCGGAGCTGATGGGGAAGGAGGAGCCGCTGGCATCGTTGGGACTGAGGGAGGAGGAGAGGGAGGCCTTGCTGTGGGGAGAAGGCAGCAGTGAGAGAGCCGTGAGCATGCACAACTGCTAAGGGAGAGCATGGGAGAGGCATCACCTGCGCTTCAGCAGCCTGGCTGCCCGGCTTTGTAGGCTCAGTGTCTCCAGATCCAGCAGGGACGAGTTCCATGAGTTCAGACTCTGCACAGAGAGAGGGGCCAGAAGCTAGCCCCTACGCCAAAGGCCTGGGGAGCCGACATTCCTTCTGGTGCTTGAAGCTTACAATCTACTTCTCTACCTTGGGAGAGGCTCTCTTTCCTGCTTTGGCTTTTGGGGTTTATATCTTCGTGACAGGATCTAACTTTGTAACCCAGGCTGGCCTTGAACTCTCCATCCTAGCACCTCAGCCACCCCAGTACTGAAGGCTTAGTGGAGGAAGTGCTTTCTGTACAGGCCTATGACCTGAGTTTGATCCCTAGAACTTACACCAAAGTCAAAGAAGAGAATCAACTCCTAAGTTGACCTCTGACCTACACGCATGCAGGTGCCCCCCCCCCCACATACACACAGAGAGAGAGAGAGAGAGAGGGAGGGAGGGAGGGAGGGAGGGAGGGAGGGAGGGAGGGAGAGAGAGAGAGAGAGAGAGAGAGAGGGAGAGAGAGAGGGAGAGAGAGAGAGACAGGCAGGCAGGCAGACTTATACACAGACATGCACTACATTTAAATTTTAAAAAGGAAAGATCAAGCCTATCTTCCTGACCAGACCCTGCCTAATCAAAACATTCTATCATATAGTTCAGAGACTGATTCAAGGGTGACTGAATCAAAGACAAAGATTCGGGGGTTGGAGAGACGGCTCAGCCATTAAGGTAACTGGCTCTTCTAAAAGATCTAGATTCAACTCCCAGCACCCAGGTGGAAGCTCACAGTTATCTGTCACTCCACTTCCAGGAGTCTGACACCCTCTCCTGGCCTCCATGAGCACCAGGCCCACAGATGGTACAGAGACATACATGCGGGCAAAACACCCATACACATAAACATTTTAACTAAAAGAGAAGAAAGAGGAGAGGAGAGAAGGAAGGCAGTCAGCCAGCCAGTCCTTCAATCCTACTTTCCATGGTTATTATCTGAGTACCACAGGCATCGAGCAGCTGGGGACCCACCTTGGTTACTGTAAGGAGAAAGTCTGTGAACACTTAGACCGGGAATCCAGAACCAAGAGTTAGGTTCTGGATTCAGCACTGTCCAAACATACGGGTCTGACTCATGTGCTGAATGCTCAGTCCACAAGTTATGGTACCACTTTGAAGGCTATAGACTCTTTAGGAAGCAGGGCCTTGCAGGCCACTAGTATAGGCTTTTGAAGGTAAACCTGCACAGGGTTCCACGCTGCACTCTCTGCTCCCTGGTCTACTAAAACATGAACACCCCCACCCCACACTCCTGCACTGACAACTCCTGAAACTGGGCTTAGAATAAACCTTTCTTCCCTTCTTTTTGCCAAGTGTCTTGGTTATGGCAACATGGATAGAATGAATGTGCATGCACACCTACTTCTTTTTTTTAAAGTTCAAAGTTCTGGGGCTGGAGAGATGGCGCAACAATTAATAGCACTGGCAGATATTCCAGAGGTCCTGAGTTCAATTCCCAGCAACCACATGGTGGCTCACAGCCATCTGTAATGGGATCTGATGCCCTCCTCTGGCATGTCTGAAAGTTGGACAGTGTATTTATTTATTATTTTTAAAAAATGTTCAAATTTTTATTTAGCTAGTAAATCTTTTTGTTACATTTTTATTTTTTTTTTTTTTTTTTTTTTTTTTTTTTTTTTTTTGAGATAGGATATCATACAGCCCAGGGCAGCCTCCTGCTCCTCCTGCCTTTACCTCCTGGGTGCTGAGGTTACCACTATGTACCACCAAGCCTACTTTATGTGGTGCCCAGAGATCAAATCAGGGCTTTCTACCTGCTAGGCAGGCACCTTCCCAAATGAGCTCGATCTCCAGGTCTGCAAACCCTTTTCAGTTTGTGATGTTTTAAGTTGGTCATTGTCTCTGCTTCTGTCCCAGGACTTGTACTGTCAGTCCAGGCACAGAAGAGAGGGAGAAGATAACACTGTCACCTGCTTTATTTTCTGAAGAGGTGCAGAAGCCAAAGATGTACTAGACATCCCAGTGAGAGATGGGCCTGACATGGCAGATCCTCCTGTAGGTTCATCAGCTCCTGCCAGGAAACCTCCATTAAATGACTGGGACCAGGAAGAGTGGCAGCCTGGCTCCGAGCAGGACAGATTTTAGGTATACCTGCTGCAAGGGGACTGCTGAGGTCTGACGAAGGCTGCAGCCACCAAAAGTCAGCTGGGGTCGGGCCTGCAGGCTGGCGGTCCTCTCGGCTCGTGGGCTGAGCTTGGCGGAACCTGTTTATGTACCTGTGAGCATCGATGGATGACACGGCAGAAGGAGTGGGGGCGGGGGGCACATAGTAATAACAGTAACCATGGCAACAGCAGCAAGCACATCACACTGCCCTTTCTTCTGGTTATCAAGCTCCACGGAAAGGTATACTCAGTAGCCCAGACAAAACTAACTCTTTTTGCCAAGTGGGCAGTGGATAGCATACGCCTTTAATCACAGCCCTTGTGGGGGATTGGAGTGAATGGGGTGGGGAGGCAGGCAGATCTCTGAGTTAGAGGCCAGCCTAGTCTACAGTTAGTTCCAGAACATCCAGAGGTACACAGAGAAACCCTGTCAAAAAAAAAAAAAAACCTAAACAAAACAAACAAACAAACAAATAAGTGCTTTCTTCACATCTACCAAAAACACGCAATTGGCCTTTAAAATTTCTTTCTTATATAGTAATGTAATTTAAATTTTTTCACACTTTATTCTGCATGTGTGTGCACACATGCACATGCACACCCACAGACATGAGTGCACATGTGAGCAGGCACGCTATAGTACACAATTGGAGGTGGTTCTCAAGGATCGGATCCACCTTAGACTGTCATGCCTTTGTGGCAAGCACCCTTATCCAGAGTCAGATAGTCACTCCGATCTTAATTTTGTTTTAATAACTTGTTTAAAATTGGGGGGGGGGGGTTGTGCCCTTCCCCCAGGCCTGAGAAGGCTTGCAAGTCATTTACAATAGACCAAGCAACAGTAGGACCTAGGAGATGCATTGCATTACCAGCCTTGGCACCTTGGAGCCTGCTACCTGAGCTAAGAAGAATGGACTGCCTGCTGAGCTAGCCTTGACACCTTCCAGACTGCTATCTCCTTGCCCAGCCCCTGGGCTGAACCGCCCAGCCTCTGGGCTGAACAGAGAAGAGACTCTGGGGGGTGGGGCTTCCCCTTTATATGTGAAAGCAAATTATTAAACTTCAAGCCTTGATCAGAGAACTTTGTCTTGGCTTCATCTCTTCCCGCCCATTTCCCTATTCTCAGCCTCTCTTGTAGGTGAACCCGGTTCAATGTTGCTGCTGGCAGCAACAGAATGGCGCCTTGAACAGGGACATGACCTGAGGACAAGAAAGGGACAAGCCGAGGAACGTTGTCTTGTGTAGAGCTCTACGGAAAAACGGAAGAAGTTTTATCCTGCACACTTAGTAAGTAGCAAATGATTTTGATACTAGTGCTAGTTATGGTTAATTGTTGAAGGCCGTGTTTGCAGGAAGTGTGTTTGTCAGGGATAGGTTCTAGGAAATAGGTGTTGGCCCGGCGTCAATTTTACCTAGGTGCTGACAACGAATTATGGGACAGGAGAATTCAAAACGGCATTTCCCCGCAGCTTACAAGGATTGCTCCAGGCGGGAAGATCAGGGGTTTCAAATAGTATGTTAGAAAAAGTTTTGGCAGAGATAAATTCATACTGCCCATGGTTCCCACAGGAAGGAACCTTGAATAAGAGAACCTGGGAAACAGTTGGACAGGTTTCACGAACTACAAAGGCAGATCCTAACACCCTTTGCCTTTGGGAGCTTGTAAAAGATGCTATTGATAATCGAATAGGGGGTGACAGTGAGTTGGGGAAAGGAGAGTATTTATAGGCCCAAGAGAGGCAGCCTTAGACAGAGGAACTGGGTTTAAAAGAATTTGAAAAACAAAAGAGGGCAGAGCACTGAGCAGTATCCATAATTCTGCTTCTTTGTTTGTCCGTGGCATGCCAATGTCCACGTGTCTCATTGTATGAATGATTGGTCGTCTATGTTTTATGTTCTATGTTTAATGTTCAAAAGATCGTTAAAATTGCTTGATCCAACACTTGGTCTAGTTTAACTTGGTTTTCAAAGGCAGTTTTAATATGCAGAGCAGCAGCTGATAAGTTTGCTTAACACCTGTAGCTAAGAGTCCAGCTGAACTGGAAAAGCTGCTTTTAAAAGGACAAGCAGGTTTTTTGGATTAAATAAGGGAGTTAAGAGTTGTTTGTCGTAGAAAAATCTCTGTGACAAGGTGCTTTTATCTTAAAATTACAGCTAGAGAAATCGAGAAATTTTGTTTGGTTTAAATATATAAGATGTGTTGTCACTTCATTTTTGTTTGCAATTGGTTTTAAGGTATAAATATGTTCTACATGTCTTGGTTATAAATTATTGGCCTAAAGTTATTGGATATGATTAAAAAATTTTACAACCTTGGTAAAAAAAAAAAAAAAAAAAGGTTGGCTTAAGATTGATAACTCAGGGTTAGAGTCATTCAGAGAGCAGATGTATAAAGATAAGATTTAAGAACAATGTCTCTTTAGTGAGATATTAAAAGTTGCAATATCATGCATTCATATATAAGAATTGGCAGCAAAACTTTATAGCATAAAGGTAATCTACTTGGTGTTGATTTTAGAGAAAATAGATTGCTTACATCCTTAAAGATTGGTTTTGTTCCTCAAAATTATGGCTATACTCTAATGTTACAAAAGAGGCTTAAAAACATAGTTAAACTGCCAATATCCCATTGGCTACAGTTGGTAGTTCTATCGAGAGTTTGAGATTTTTTGATTTACCCATGTTTAGAGAGAAAAGATACAACACTTATCTTTTAAAGTTTAAAGTTTAAATTTAAGGTTAAAAAAAAAAAAAATTGTGCAGTTCAGGCCTAGCCAGGCCTCAGAGAACAGGCCGGAGATTAAGAGCATTTACATTTGAATTAAGACAATGCAGACTGAGCTCTGCAGAAGCTCAGAGGCCAAACATTCCTTTTATCCTGGGTCTTCATGACCAGGTCCTAGAAATGTGTTTACAGGAATTTGTCTTTTGCCTTGCTTGTTTCTTGCAGGGGAGGAGGGGTAAACCTAAGACCCAAAGACTTTACAACAGTCTGTGGGCCGAGAGTTAAAATTATGCTGGAGACATTAAAATTATGCCTACTTCCCTCCATGAGTTATAACTGTACCTGCTGACAAAAATACTGTTCAATTTGTTTTGATTCCTTTATATCCAAAGTTGTTAAATATGAGATGCTTTGGATTCCTCTAATATATGTAACAATTATTAGAGAATAAAGTTGGCTTTTATCTGATATTCTCACTCAGCTAAAAAAGATTGGTTATTAAATTAATCCAAAATAAAGTTTAAATTTAAGATTTATACAGCCTGATTTGCCTACTCCAGCTGCCATTCCAGTAAATACAAATAGAATTATTATAGATATAAAAGATAATTTTTATACCATCCCTTTACATTTCTGGTAAAGGTGGGAGGTTTACATTCAGTAAATTTGCTCGTAATTTTTTTTTTGTTTGTTTGTTTGTTTGTTTTTCGAGACAGGGTTTCTCTGTATAGCCCTGGCTGTCCTGGAACTCACTTTGTAGACCAGGCTGGCCTCGAACTCAGAAATCCGCCTGCCTCTGCCTCCCAAGTGCTGGGATTAAAGGCGTGCGCCACCACCGCCCGGCTTTGCTCGTAATTTTTAAGAGCCCATGAAGTGATATCATTAGAAAAGTTTGCCTCAGAGAATGGTTAATTACTTTACATTATATATATATTATAATATTGTTGTTGCTTTAATACAAAAAATTAAGAGGTTAAATCTTTTAGTGTATATTATTCATTATGTGATACTTTATTAGCGGATTTCTCTAAAGAAGTTTTTCTGCAAGCCATTGCTCCAATATAACGAGCTTTAAAAAATTTTTGGAATACTCGTTGCTCCAGAAAGGATTCAAAGACAGTATCTTTTCAATATTTGAGACCTCAGTTATATCCTAAGCAGACTGTGATATGGAAAATTCTAATAAAAAAAGATAGTTGGGGATAGATAGATGACTCAGCCATTAAAGGTTAGACTTAAAAATAGAGAAATTGAATTCCCAGCAACCACATGATGGCTCACAACCATTTGTGGTGGGGATCTAGCGCCATCTTCTGGCTTGTAAGTGTACATGCAAAAGGAAAATGGGTTACTTTTAATCTTGATTTGCGTTTTGTAATTTTTAAAAGTTGTTAAGAGATATTAATTGGCTAATACCTCATCTTAAGCTTACCATAGGAGGATTTAAACCTCTGTTTGATATTTTCAAAGGGATACAAGTCCTAATTTCAAGCCGGGCGGTGGTGGCGCACGTCTTTAATCCCAGCACTTGGGAGGCAGAGGCAGGCGGATTTCTAAGTTCGAGGACAGCCTGGTCTACAGAGTGAGTTCCAGAACAGCCAGGGCTACACAGAGAAACCCTGTCTCCAAAAAAACCAAACCAAACCAACCAACCAACCAACCAAACAAACAAACAAACAAAACCCAAGTCCTAATTTCCCTTGACAATTAACTATAAAGGAGAGATAGCTTTGCTGTAAATAGAGTAAGCTGTTAGTTATCAACAGATAAATTATATAGACTATAAAATTTGTTGGCTGTTTGTGCTGTTACTATTCATATGTCCACAGCAGCCCTTTGACAAAAGAAACCATTAATGTGGATTTATTTTTCGATATCTACAAATAAAGTTTAAACATCTTATTATAAAATTATAATTGTGTTAATACAAGATGATATGATAAAATCCTAAAAGCATTTTGGATAAAAGGTTTATTCCTTCATTCCAAATAGCAATTAAATTGGTTATTGAAAAATAATGATATTTGGCCTATTACATGGCAAACATTTTAGACAAATTTGATAATCATATGTTACAGTTTTTCTCTATGCATGCTTTTATATTTCCTAAAATTTACTACGCATGCAGCCCATAGAAAAGATATTTGCTGTATTTACTGTATTTATAGATGCCTCATCTATTGAGAAGACAGTATACGTAATTAAATCACATGTTTATTTTCTTGAGTTTTCCCTGCTTCAGCACAATTAAATTATATGTTGTAGCCACTGTTTGAAATGCTAAAAAAAAATCAAGCTTTCAATTTATATACTCATAGCCAGTATATGGCTCATGATTTATAATTGCTTAAAATTGTTTCTAGATATAGCTAATTCTCAAATTTTATTTATAAAAATACAGCTTAATTTATGAAACATTTACTGTTTCTTAACTTTATAAGACAATTAAAAGCTCATTGGATTGTCTGAACCACAGGACAATGCCAGAGCAGATTTATATACTAGACATATTCTAGGCCTTTCAAAAATAAATGGCCATACAATCTTATTCTTTACAACATCAGAAGAGTAATAGCTTGAGACAACAATTTGACATTTCTTGAAAGTCTGTAAGTTAAATTGCAAAAACTTGTTCTCAATATCTTCAATTTTTTTATATAATGGTCTTAAGCCTTGAGGACTTATATGTAATCAATTTTGGCAAATAGATGTTACTCATTTTTTATTTAAAAAAATTAAAATATGTACATGTGACTTGACACCTTTTAGTTGCAACTACTTTAACAAGAGAGCAACTAAAAATATAATTAGTTATTGCCTATATTATTTTCCTGTGCTTGGTGTTCCATATCAGACTAAGATAGATAATGGAACTGGCTATTACAGTTATTTGACTACAGTCAAACATTTGAGATGTTTGTTGACAATTTAATATTACTGATATTTCCTTATTATCCTCAAGGACAAGAAATTGTAAAAGAGAGATTATGAAACTTTAAAATAATATCTTCATAACTCTCTGAGTGTGGAAAAAGCAACTAATGGTGATTCTTCCTTGGTTTTACAGGTAATTCTTAAAAAATTGACTTTTTTAAACTAGAAAGGGGGAATTATACCACAAGGTCACCAAAAGCACACCTTCCTTTTGTCTTGTTTTAAATTTTCTGCAAACTGATACTAAAGTTCAGTCTGCAGAAGATTGCCACTGGCATCCAGTTGCTTCCAACTCATTTGCCAGGGTCCTGTGGAGAGACCTCTTAACAGTACTTGGTGTGGTCCCGATCCTGTTTTAATTTGGGATCGTGGGTCAGTCTACATTTTTCAGAAAAAGAAATCGGAGCCTGATGGCTGCCTAAAAGACTGGTCCATCAAGTGGACACAGATCTTGAGCCTAATAATTATGATTCTAATGATGAAGATGGCTCAAAATCTTTATCAACCAGCTGATTTAATAATCTCCACTCTTACTGGAGAGTGTTTTTTATCATTACTTAAAGCCACCCACCTGGTGGCCAGATTTTGTGTCTGATCCCTGCTAATTAGCAGTTGGATTAGATACTGAAATACTTCCACTTCCAACCTTATTTTCTACATTGTTTGGATAATCATGTTTCTTTTTACCTTTGAACCTTATATTTTAAGCAGACTGGTTGCCCTCACACAGGATCGTTCTCAACAAGCTCAGCTATTCATCATGGCAGTTACACATCACTGTGAAGAACTGAATCTAGTGCATGCACACAAGTCCTTTGGTCTGAATGTGGTCTTGGTCTAAAGAGTGTGCCAATGATGGCTGGTTAGTCAATGACGGGTAAGAGTGTTTTGAGCTCCTATAAACCTAAGACAGAGGCGTACATCATTATGCT
Organism: Arvicanthis niloticus; assembly: GCF_011762505.2. Classification (NCBI taxonomy): domain Eukaryota; kingdom Metazoa; phylum Chordata; class Mammalia; order Rodentia; family Muridae; genus Arvicanthis; species Arvicanthis niloticus. The sequence continues at coordinate 8,967,143 of NC_047658.1, forward strand.
ATGTATGTTTTCCTCGATGATGGGTAATTATAGGAGTAATTTTTAGCTCCCATAAACCTAAGACAGAGGCATACATCAATATGCTATGTATGATTTCCTCAATGACAGGTAATATAGGAGTAATATAAACGCCAACCTAAGACAGGCACGGTTGCCCAGCCACTCGAGACCCTAGATGGGATGAAATTGTGCCCCGTCCAGATATTGGCACTGCCATCTTAAAAAATTAAGGGGGGAACTGTTCCCTTCCCCCAGGCCTGAGAAGGCCTGCAAGTCATTTACCACAATAGACCAAGCAACAGTAGGACCTAGGAGATGCATTGCATTACCAGCCTTGGAGCCTGCTACCTGAGCTAAGAAGAATGGACTGCCTGCTGAGCTAGCCTTGACACCTTCCAGACTGCTATCTCCTTGCCCAGCCCCTGGGCTGAACACAGAAGAGACTCCGGGGGGTGGGGCTTCCCCTTTATATGTGAAAGCAAATTATTAAACTTCGAGCCTTGATCAGAGAACTTTGTCTTGGCTTCATCTCTTCCCGCCCATTTCCCTATTCTCAGCCTCTCTTGTAGGTGAACCCGGTTCAATGTTGCTGCTGGCAGCAACAGGGGTTCCTCCTGTAGTCCAGGCTAACCTCCAGCTATGCATCCAAGGACTGCCTTGAAGTCCTCATCCTCCTACTTCCACCTTCTAAGAGCTGCAGGTGTGAACCACCACACCAATCTTATATTTTTCTTGCTTTCTTAAAAATGATTTATTCATGTTTGGAAATGATGAAACTTGAATTTAGGGCCTCCTTGCATATGGCAGTGTATCAGTTAAATGCTCTCCCATGCCTGGTCACAAATCTTTAGCTATTTCTCTTTTTTTAGAGATTTGTTTATGTGTGTGCCTGTATATATGTGTATGCACCACATTGGTGCACAGAGGTTGCCTACGTAGACCAGAAGAAGGTGTCTGATCCCCTAAAACTAAAGCTATAGACTTATAAACCACTATGTCAGTGCTACGGACTATATTTGTCATATAACTTATAAATATATAATTAGATTTTTTTTTTTTCAAGACAGGTTTTGCCTGTGTATCCCTGGCTATCCTGAAATTTGCTCTATAGAACAGGCTAGCTTTGAACTCAGAGATCCACCTGCCACTTCATGAGCCACTACTGCCAGGCCACAATTAGATTTTTAAAAATTATTTATTATGGTTATATGTGTGTTTTGCACACTTGCTGTGTGCAGGGATAGCACAGACATCACAGTGTGTGTGTGTGCAGACAGAAGGTAACTCTGTGGGGTTAGTTCTCTCTTTCCATATTCATGTGGGCGTCTTGGGATCAAAAGCAAGTCGCCAGGCTTTTGTGGCAAATGCTGTGACCCACTGAGCCATCTTGCTGGAGCCTGGTTTTTTATTTGTTTGTTTGTTTTTTTCACACAAGGTATCATTTAGCTTAGGCTAGTCTTGAATTCACTATGTAGCCAAAAGTGCCCTTGAACTTCTGATCCTCCTGCCTCCACCTTCTCAATGCTAAGGCTACAGGCAGACATCACTATGCCTGCTTTTATGTAGCATTGGAGATCAAACCAAGTGCACTGTTCAAGCCAGACAGGCACTACTGTTGACCAACAAAGAATAAGGAAGAATGATTCTAGAAGAGTGGTGTCACTGAGAACCATTTTTGGCCCACGAGGGAAAGGACAACAGCCTGGATGTAGGACAGCAACAAGACAGAACCTATGCTCCTCACACCTTACACTGGGGCTGTCATGTCAGCCCTGGTTGCTTCTGTAACAATGAGACAGAAATAAATGTTATTGGCCATAATTATCTTAGGACCCTTTGTTATGGGATGTTTCACTCCTCTATCTTTCAGATCCAAGTACTTACTCTGGGATGAGTAGGTTTTATTTTTGTTTTTGTTTGTTTGTTTTTGAGACAGGGTTTCTCTATGTGGTCCTGGCTGTCCTGGAACTCACTCTGTAAATCAGGCTAGCCTCAAACTCAGACATCCTCCTGCTTCTGTCTTCCAAGTGCTGGGATTAAAGACGTGTGCCAACACCACCTGGCAACAGGTGCTCTTACAGATCACTGTATGGAGGAAGTGAGAATTCAAAACAACTCCAGTGCTTGTGTGTGATTAATAGTCCCAACTGAAGGAAACTGAGACCAAAGCAACATAGGGAATAAGTTAACAGGCAGGATTTGAACCCAAGCTCTATGGCCCTCAATAATACTCATGAAATGCCTGGTCCTAAAAAAAAAAAAAAAAAATACTGCATAAACAGCTCTGTCTCTGATGGTTATTATGGGATGCCTTCTTCCTCTCTTTCTACCCCAGGAATTCTGATACTCACTTGGCCACCACTGAGTCCTCGTTGTCAGTTAAGGTGATGGGTGGAGAGGAACTTTGTCCCTCGGTGATACTGGGTGGGGAAGGGGTCCCTGAACTGGATGGCCAGGACTCCTCAGACAGCCCAGCAGAACTGGCTGCTGTGACCTGGGGAGCTTGTGGCCTTTGAGATCTGGATGCACCCAGGATTTAAATAGGGAGAAAACACAAGAAGAAAAGATCAGGTCAGAAGGGTGACCCAATGAGGAATGAACACACATAGAGACAGTCAAAAAAAGGACACATTCCACACTGTCACCATTGGGAGGTTCAGTTAACTACCAAAGAGGGGCTGTGGTCAGGGATCCAGGTGCCAGAGAGCTGGATATTGGTAGGCCACCAGCAGTGGGGTAAGGGGTTTCTCTTTCATGCCTTTCTTCCCTCTAGTAGTCACTGACAGCTATTTGTTCGAGGCACAAGTATTCCCACCTTGCGGCTCCAGTTCTGGCTTCTTGATGGCCCAAAGGGTTGTCCACCTTGGGGAACATTTCCAAAGGTGCTGTCCCGGTAGGTGAAAACTGATAGGCTATGAAAGAAGCAAAGCATAGTAAGAGGAGGGCAGAAGCTGATAATTCCCGTAGGTTACTGGAAGAAATAGACTACAATCTGTAGGAAGCCGTGGTCAGCGGTGATACATTCGCCATTCCAAGATGGTGCGGACATAGTGTCCTTCCCACTAGTAAATAATGGACTGCGCAGGTGCAAAGGCAGAAAGCCCGCCAAAGTCACTGGCCAATCCCGAGGCGTAATATTGGGTGATGAGTGAACAGCCAATCAGAAGTCAACATGTCACTCTAGGGTGTATTTAAGCTGTGCCTCTTCCTGTCTTTGGCCCTTCCGCGGTCTTTCCGCTTCTGCTATTACAAGGAGTAAAGCCTCGTTTGTAGTAATACCCGATCATTGCCTCCGTGTCCTTTTTCGCGGGCGAAGGGGACACGAGAGGCGCGCGAAACAACAATCCCCATGAAGCATCACAAATCATATAATTTCCCTGAGCTCTAAGTTCCATGAAAGAGGCTTAGAAGACCCTAGAAACTAGTAGTTGGTAGTTCTCAACTCTAAGATCTAACCTAGAAGGAGCTTTTATTATTCATTTATTTTTGAGACAGGGTCTCACTCTGTATCTATGGTTAGCCTTGCACTTGAGGTGATTCTCCTGCCCCAACTTCTTGAGTGTTACGACTTTTAAAATTACAGACTCCTTCCAGACATGTAATGTTTGCCTGTAATCCCAGCACTCAAGAGGCTCTGGCTGGAGGACCCAAAATTCCAAAGCAAAGGCTGGGGAGATGGCTCAGTGAGTAAGGTGCTTGCTGCACAAACATGGGGACCTGAGTTCAAGTCCCTAGAACCCATGGAAAGCCAGATGTGGTAGCACAAGTCTGCAATCCAAGTACTTCTATGCTGAGGTAGATGCAGGAGAGTCCCCTAAAACTTGTCAGGTCAGCGAACCTCAGAGGTGAACATCAAAGAGAAAGAAGATCCTGGCTCAACAAGATGAAAGATGAGGGCAGACACCTGAGCCTGTCTGATTTCCACATGGTGCGCCCCCACACACAGAAACAAGTGCACTCATACACAAAGGTTACATAGAGAGCTCATCTCTAAACAAGAATAACATGTTACCTGTTGTCTGCCTGTGGATCCTGGTCCCTTAACTGGAGTGCCCTGTCTGGCCTCAGTGGGAGAGGATACGCCTAGTCCTGCAGAGACTTGATGTGAGAAAGTGGGTTGGTACCCAAGCACACCCCCAGGCTCTTCACTCCAGGCTGACAGAACTAGAACTGACTAGACAATGCATCTTCTCTACACTATTTAGGCCATTACAAAAAGATTTATTTATTTTTAATTTGTGTGCATGGGTAGAACCTGCGTGTGTCTGTGCACACTATGTGTGTGCAATGCCCTCAAAGGCCAGAAGAGTGTCCAATCCTCTGGAACCAATGTGAATAGCCATGTGGTGCTGAGAATCAAACCTGGGGACCTCTGGAAGACCAGCCACAGCTCCCAACCGCTGAGCCCTTTCTCCAGCCCCATTCAGTAAAAAATATGGTCTGTTGTATTGTTTTGTATTTTTTTTAAACTGACACTAATTGTACAAGTTCATGAGACACACAATGATATTTCAATGCGTGTATACAATGTGTTACAGTCAAATCAAGGTAACTAATTTCTACCTCTTTTAAACATCTTCCATGAAGCCCATTTCATGAAGCTCTAATTAAGACCACGAGGGAAAAAAAAACAGAGGCAGAGGCAGGAGTTCAAGGCCAGCCTGGTCTACAGAGCTAGTTCCTAAGGCAGGAAAACCCTGTCTTGAAGAACAACAAAACAAGTAATTAAAAAAAACAACACATACACAAACGCAAATGAAAAAAACAAAAAATGAAAACAACAAAAGAGAAATAGGCAAAAATAAAACACTAACAAAGAGTCATGACTAAACCGTACACAGTACGTTTCCGGTTAAACCTGTTAAGGGGAGGGGGAGGTGGTGGTACGATTCCCAACGAGAAACGGGTAGTAGTAGACTACAATCCCCATGATTCACTGGGCTCCTCCTAAGTGAGAAAGTTTAAAAACAATGCCTCTAGATGTCTGGGGCAATTTGGAAACTAACGAACTCAATTTCCAAATTTGTTTTAGACTCCCTTAGGCCCACCCCGAGAGAACAAAAGACTTGAGACACTCAAGGATGCTGGCGTACCCAAACTGCGTAGAATCTTGGGAGTTGTAGTTCTCCTGAGGTTGGGCCGAAGACTCCAAGTTCTTGTAAACCTGTATTGCCTTCCCCAGGCCTCCTGTGGTCTCTGAGAGAGGGCCCAACCTCACCTGCAGTCAGTCTGTCGGAATTTACTTCAGCCTTAGCGCCAGCTGAGCTCCTTCGCGGAACAGTCCCGCGCGTATCCTCCTCGCTTAGCAACGCCGTCAGCCCCGCCCCTTTCTGGGCGTGCAAAGCAGGAGCGCGGCCTCTAAGGCGACCAATGACAGACTAGAAAATAAAAGTACCTGGAACGCGGCCGAGGGGTGTTCTCTCTTGACGAACTGGGAGAGCGCGTGTTTGATTGGAGCGTGCAGCAGTAATTGGCAAGACTTCAGACCAATAGTAAGGATCGAAGGCCAGGCGGACGCTTGGAAGACAGCTAAGAGTCCTGGCTTCTACTCGGTCCTTATTTCTAACCGCCAGGATACCTACCTGTCGGAGCTGACGCCTGGCTCCAGCCTAACTACTATTGCGGAGCTAACCCGGGACGTCTGTCTTCACTTTGACTGCCATCCAGTCCTGATGGTCACCTTAACCACTTTCCTCTTGTTACTGAGCAGCTGGTCGTACTCCTTGCCAGGCCTGGGCTCCTGGCCCAGGTAGTGGGATCAAAACGAGCTATTTCGGGCCCCGGCGCACAGCCCCCCGGGGCCAACCTGGAGTATTCATGCTCATGCCCCCTGGCTGCTGAGCACCCGGGGCTGAGTCAGAAGCACAGAATTAGGCCCGACCTACTCTGGGGTAGGGTCTGTTCTGTGTCCTCCTGACAGCCTGGCATGGGTGCAGCATTCTCCAGGAGTCTGTTACTAAGACTGATGCGTCATCCTCAGAGCTGCCAGCCGGGCGGAGCTGGATTACGAGGGAGGGCCGAGAACTCTTTGGTGGACTTCTCGGGAGCCAGGGTCCCAACTGCCACAGTGATTAGCCACACCTATAAGGGTCTGCCTCCTAGACTTTAGCTTCCCCTTCTAGAAATGGAAAAAGGCTTAATGACATTTCCCTGGTGTCCTTTTCCAGGCATCCAGCATGCGTTTAATAACTGGCCAAGTAATTATTGAAGTTTCTAAATAAGGAATACTAATGGCCGAGTCTGGCCTCAATCCCAGTGTCCCTGAGAGGCCCACTGCAGGGGCGGCACAGGGCACAGTATAAATCGGAGACAGCGTGCGCTTGGGCACTGCGGGGCCCAGGGTAGCAGCGGAGGAGCAGGATGGAGATTCCCGTGCCCGTGCAGCCTTCTTGGCTGCGCCGTGCTTCAGCGCCTTTACCGGGTTTTTCCGCTCCCGGACGCCTCTTTGACCAGCGTTTCGGCGAAGGGCTACTTGAGGCGGAACTGGCTTCACTGTGCCCTGCTGCGATCGCCCCCTACTATCTGCGCGCTCCCAGTGTGGCGTTACCCACAGCCCAGGTGCCGGGCCTAGGGAGAGGGCCAATTCAACTACTAATCGGACAGGGGAGGTGGTTCACCTGGGGCGGGGTTGCGAGAATGTCGCCCCTCAGTGAGTCACGGGAAATCCCTTGAGTGTGGTATTCTGAAGCCCGGTTACTGATCTTGAGGGGTGGGGCAAGTGAGCCGGGAATCTGGGGGAAAAGGACAAGTGAGTCCTGACGGGCTGTAATGTCCCTAGGGTTGTGTATGTGGATGCTGCATCTCGTAGAGGGGTCCTGTGATTTGATGAAGGGGGTCTTGGGCACTCTAAAATGAGGGAAAGGTACCCGTAGGTCCCGTGACCAAACTAAGAACTCTGGCGATGGGGAAGTGGCATCTTGGCTGCTAGACTTGGTGGCTGTGGAGTCAAGGACATGGGGTGGGGATTATAGGGTAGGTATATAACTTGGTCACAAGAGGTGGACCCAGTGTCTAAAGGGGAGGGAGGCCAGCTATTGTGAAGCTGTTCTGGTGACTCCGAGCAGCAGCACTATAACCTATGTGAAGCCAAGCCCCTACCCGATGAACAGCCCACACCCATGCCGCATGCGCGCAGGTGCCCACGGACCCTGGGTATTTTTCTGTGCTCCTGGATGTGAAGCACTTCTCGCCAGAGGAAATCTCTGTCAAGGTGGTTGGCGATCATGTGGAGGTCCATGCTCGGCATGAGGAGCGTCCGGTAGGTCTGCATGCCAGATTGGAGCGGGGGTAAGCGGGAGGGTAGGATTCTCAAGCTCATGTCTCCCCTCACCCCACTCTCAGGATGAACATGGATTCATTGCTCGAGAGTTCCACCGCCGATACCGGCTGCCTCCTGGCGTGGACCCTGCTGCAGTGACCTCAGCACTGTCTCCTGAGGGTGTCCTGTCCATCCAGGCCACACCAGCATCGGCCCAGGCCCAACTTCCATCACCACCTGCTGCCAAGTAGGGGTCCCAGCATTACAGGACCGAACCTGGGAAGCCTCTTTAGGCTCTCTTTGAAAAGCCGATCTGACTCCACTGCCCAGCCAGATGTCCCAATCGCTGTCAAGACAGCCTTTCCCAACCACATCTAGATGTCCTCTCCTGAGAACTTTTCACCCCAAACCCTGAGTCTTAGTAACCTAGACACCCTCCTGAAGCCCTCTCCCAGCCTTCAGGCCCCACCCATGACACCTCTCTAGGGACAACACAAACACTACTGTCACCCCTCAGCCAAGGCTCCCATCAGACTGACCCCACTTTGGGCTTCTATCACCACTCTGGCCTCCTACCGCACTGGTAACCTGTAGAACACCCCACGGTGACACCAGAGTACAGTGCAGTCACCCAGACTACATGGGCTTTATATCACAACATCCAAGCCTGGTCACCGGACTCTAGATCCTGTTCCCGTAACCTAATGCTCCTCTGCCCCAGCCCACTTTCTGACTTAAAACTCCAGGCACCTAAATTCCTGAATACTACTCTGACCTCCAATGCTTGGGACACCTATTCCCAACTAACCAGGAACCCCAAACTCAAATTGTATGGATACTCCAACTTCTCCAGATGTGCTAGGCCAATGAACAAGAATCCTTGAGTTCCCGTCCTGGATCCTCATCTGCAGCCAGATGTCTGAGGGAGCCTCCTCCACATCTGCCATTTTCTAAGGTCATACCTTCATTGCCAACATTTCTCATCTCCCCAGGCCTTCCTACCATCAGTCCCCAATAAATGCACTTGATTTGTCAACTGCCTGTGTCTGGGCCAGGAAAGATGGGCTGGTCAGTGTGGCTGGGGCAGGTTTATTGGGGCTACTGGGAAGATCACTGCCGATCATACATCTCCCGTAGGATCTTCATACTTTCTGAGTAACGAAGCTGGTTCCGATGAGATGCCTCCTTCCACCTAGGAAGGGAGAGGGAGAGTTTAGCAACTGCTGCAGAGGACATTGGGGCAAGAAGCAAGTGAGGCAGGCACACTCACCTCTGGCGTATGCGTTTCCAACGTTGCATGTTGCGATAGATAAGTGTGGAAGGAGAAGGTTCTGGCTCGGAGGGCTGCATGGACAGAGAGGCCCAGCTAGGTGACCATGCCCTAGCCCTCCCAACATGCCCTGAAGCTCCGGGCTAGCCTTGGATACCTACTTCATCATCGGGGGTACCCTGGGTCTCAGGCTGCAATGGGGATGGAATTCGGGATCTACAGGCATCTCCAAGTGGTCCAGGGGCTGTGGGTGGAGGCAGCTTGTACACATCACGATTTTTGCTGTTGATGACCTCTGAACCCTGAGGAGACAAAGCCCATAGGAGGCCCAAGAGCCAAAGCAGAGGGGGTTGAAAGTACATGTCATCCCTCCTACCTTTCACCGTCCCCAGTGACAGACATGAGAGGTCTACCCAAAAACTTGTACTTGGAGAAGTCACAGTAGAGGGGACATACTTTTACCAGCTAGAGGATAGTCTTCCTGTTCTAGGGACCGTGTCTTCTTGTCAGCCTGAGAACCCTTGTCTACCCTTGCCAAGCCCAGGGAATTCCATCTATACCTGTCAGCCCAGGGGCAGGTGACGGTCAAGATGCCTTCTTTAAGGAGTTGTCTAGGGGGTATCATATCTACTTGAGAGTCCCAATAGTCAAAGCCACGTCTGACCCAGGGATCCATGTCTACCCTTTCAGGCCAGACGATTTCCAAACCCCTATGACCCTCCACCCGGCCTATAAGGTCCACAGTTGCTCACCAAGGCCCCATCTGGTAGCCACACAGCTGCTCACCAAGGCCCCATCTGGCAGCCACATCCATTTTCACTTAAGATCCCTGTTCGGCCCTTTATTTTTTAGAACCCTTGTTTCCTAGGAAGCCATATCTATCTGGTCTAGGGACCTCTGTCCATAATCCTCACCTAGGAGCAAATAGCTATTTGTCCTACCTGGTTCTCTATTCATTGAGGGGGCCCAGAAATTATACCTATCTACCACTAACGGGAGAGTTATTGACTTCTTCACCCACTGCTCAATCTGGCCTCCTGACACTCATCCCACCTCTCCATCCTCGGGCAGAGGGGGCAGTGGTGAGCCGGGTGAGCGCTCGCGCTCTCGCACTGTGGGGCTGTTGCGCATCCAGGCGCGGCAGATGGGGTACAACGGTGTGTTCTCACTGAACTGGGCCAAGTCCACACTCCGGTCAAACAGCTTGATCACATACGTATCTGGGGTGGTAAGGCAGGTGATAAATGAGCACCCTTGTGTAGTTCCTGGCTCCATGCCCACCCTCTCAATCCCCTCTCTACTCACTGGATCTCTGAGGACCCCCCTCAGCGAGCCCATCGTCCATTTCTCTCCTCTTCTTCCTCCGCTGGTGGGGGAAGCGGGCAGATGGCCTGTGTGGTTAAGGTGAGTGTCAGGCCCGGAGCTGGGGACTGGGAACCTGTTAGTGGGCTGAGGTCCCAGCCACCTTACCTTTTGCCAGTGGCAGCAATGGAACAGTCCCTGCAGGGAGAGACTTGGTGTCAGCAGGCTGAGCCTTTAATAGACATCTGCTCAACACTGCCCCTCAAGGCAGGAGTGATACAGTTCAGTAATACAGCACTTGCCTAGCATGGGCAAAAGCCCTGGGGTTCTATTGCTAGCACTAAAAACAAACAAAAATGGACATCCTGGGGATTGCTGGTACCCCCTGGGGATTGCTGGTACCCCTTGGGCCTTGTACCCCACAATCCCCCCTCCCACAAGATGTTAGCCACTTATGCAACAGGTATCTTTGTCTATGTAAGATGTTTAGGACTTAGCAGAAGGAAAACCTACCTAACCCAAACTCTCAGGTCTAAATCCCATCAAAATCCCTTACTTGTTGTGCATATCCGAGGGGGTTTTCCCAGCTTCTTCATCCAGGCGTTCCCTGGGAGCAAAAAAGCACTATTGACTTAGGGTACCAAGGACTCAGAGTGTGATGGCATTAAGTAGTCTTCCCATGAAACATGCCATCTCCCTAAGGCAGCCTCCAGGCTCCCATCCAGATCCTGTCTCCAACAATCAGAGTCGGTCCAAACAGTTCCCACCCTTGTGGTTCCCCAGGCTGAAGCAGATCCCAACCTGTCCATGTGACTCTTCTCCAGCAGACACTGAAGAACGGCATCCAGCTGGTTCCGGGCTTTGGCCATCTCCATCTCTGAGGGCAGAATGTAGGAGTCAGCTCTGTGTGCTGCGTCTCCCACATCCACTGTGGGAGGCGATCCTAGGTTCTGTCTGGTCCAGGTACTTTGAAAGCAGTTTTAGTGTCACTCAGTGGAGAGACCAACTAAAGACAGAACCAGGGTGACAGAGCCTTAGGCAGGGGCCAAGGGCGTAGCTGCTACCACTGTTCTTCTTTCCAACCCTTACTCAGGAATCTAGGATCTGGACACCATCCATGGACAGCCCTTAGTCTTTCCACTTGAGGTCTTCCTCTCTAAACCCACTCCTCTCCCTGGATTCCCCCATGAGGAGTGACTCGCCAGTCCACAGGCTCTGGACTCACCATGGGTACTCCTTTCCTGCCCGAGACTCAACTCACATGGCTTGCTGGCTGTCAATATATTCCCTCCCCACCTTGCCTTTTCCTCCCATCCAGTGGCTAGCCTCAGTCACCTTTTCTGATCTACCTCCTTTTATAAGGCAGATAACAGAACCTTCCTAAAAAAAGCCAAGCCTAGCTGGGCATAATGGCATGTCTGCTATCCCAGCACTCTGGAGGCTGAGGGAGGAAGATCAAGAGTTCAAGGCCAGCCTCAGCAATGAAAGATCCTCTCTCAGACAATAAGCAAAACAAAGAAAAACGCAAAAGCAGACAACGTGACTTTGATCTTCCCCAGCACAGAATCCCCAAGGATTCTACAATCCTGACCCCTGAGTACAGAAAATGAGGTCTGTACTCAGTCTGGTGTTTCCAAGCCCACCCTTGTCCTACCTGCAATAGTTGTAGGGAGGTTCCCTCCACTGTATATATATATATATTTTTTTTTTTTTCTTTTCCTCCCTTCTTCACTATGTAGCCCTGGGTTGGCATGTTATTTGCTAAGTAGGTCAGACTGGCCTTGACTTCAGAGATTGCTCCATCTCTGTTCTCCATGCCCTGGGATTAAAGGTGGCTGCCAACACAAATAGCACTCCCTCCACTAGCAACTGCTCCACTTAAGTTGTGTTGTAGGACTGTAGGGTTTGTTTTGGTCTTTTGCACTTTGGGGTGCATCTTTACCAACTCCGACTCCTTTTTTTTTTTTTTTTTTTTTTTTTTTTCAAGACAGGGTTTTTCTGTGTAGCCCTGGCTGTCCTGGAACTCACTCTGTAGACCAGGCTGGCCTTGAACTCAGAAATCCACCTGCCTCTGCCTCCCAAGTGCTGGGATTAAAGGTGTGTGCCACCACTGCCCGGCTTTCACTCCTTCTTCAAAAACCTCCCTAGACTACCCATTTCCCTCAAAGGAAAAGTCGAAAGTCCCTTTCTGGACCCCACAGATCTGTCCTCCTCCCCGCCCACCCCCACCCCTGCCTCCATTTCCTCACTGCTCCAGCAGCCCTAGCTTCCCGGCTGCCCGCTTTGTTCCCACACACTAACACTTCTCCCACTTTGTCTATTTTCCATCCATCACCCTACACCCTAAGGTTACTGGAATGCAACAATTATTGAGGATTGATCCCCTGTACTTCAGGTACACACCGCAATTGCTGACTCATGCCCACTGTCAGAAATGGGAAACTGAAGTAAAAAAAGAAAAGGACCCTTCTTTAGAGGGTCCTGTCATGTGGGCTGCAGAGAGATGTCTCATATTCCGCTTTTTCACGATTAACATATCTCTCGGGTGTCCTGGATCCCCAGTCCTCACCTGATTTCTCCACTTTCACCTTTACCGGGAACATGATTTGGGTCCAGGTCTAATGCGCTGGATCAGAAAAACTTGGAGGAGGCGGGGTTCAAAAGCTAGGCGGAAGGCGGGCAGGAAAAGGTCAAAGGTAAGTCTGAGTACCACTGGTCCTCGGGCCTGAGCACTGTCCAGCCACGATTGCCTTGGCTTCCAATTCCCTTCTTTCCCTTCTGTAGGCGGGCCCCTTTGGCAACTGCTTTTTCCCACTAGTTGATGAAAACGTCAATTTCATTTGCTGGCCAATTGACAGCCTGTACTATTGGCTCCCAGCCTTAAGTTCCACCTTCCCGAGGCCCTGTATCCGGAAACAAACCAACGACAAGCCAGGCACCTGGGGGGCGGAGGGAGTGGGCTGTGATTCAAACTTCCGAGGCTCAAGGAGGAAGTAATGCGCCTGTGCCGCGCAGGGCACTATGGGAAACAAAAGATTCAGACACACCAAGGCTTCTCGGGATTTGTAGTGTTATATTTTAGTATTGCCAATAAACCTATTTACAGCTTTGAAGTAACTATCATAGTCACTGACATCCCTCACAGAAAGGCCAATCTGGAGATGGACTGGCTCCTTTCTTACAGAGAGCTTGATAGATGTCTTTTTGGGCAAAATCTCATTCATTTAAATATTAAAAATGCCAGGTACTCATCCAGATATTGAGTACGATGTAATGAGCAAAACAGGCAAAAATTCTTGCTGATAATGTGTCTTAAGGTGTAGAGAATAGAAGACAGTCAACAAACAAGCCAAAAATTCTAAGTGAAATGTAAGTGGAACACAAAATTATGCAAAAATACTCATAGAAAATATCAAGGTGGGGACTGAGACTTTATCATTATTTATTTATTGCCTCACTCTAGCTCAGTCTAGCCTGAAACTCATTATGTATGTGACCCAAGCTGTCTCTGAACTCTCAGAAGGCCTCCTGCCTCAGCCTCCCAAGTGTATGATTAACAACACCAATACCATAACTTGCTGGGTGTACTCTTTTTTTAACTTATTGGGGCACACACGTAGCGGTCAGAGGACCACTTACAGGATTTGAGGATCAAACGCAGGTCAGGATTGGCAGCAAGTGTCCTTACCACTGAGTTATCTCACCAGACTCTCTGCTGAAATTACATTCAGACAGGGTATCACTACAAACCCTGGCTGGGTTGTAATTCACAGAAATCCACTCTGCCTCTGCTTCCCAAGTGCTGTGGTTACAGACATAAGCCACCAAAATCATAAAATTTTGAGTAAGAAGCTCAAGATGCCAGAGAGATGGCTTACTCGTTAAGCTCAGTAGTTAAGGGAACTCACATGATGACTAACAACTATGTGTAACTGCAGTTCCAGGGGATGATGTCCTCTTCTGGTCTCCAAGGTCACTACATAAAGGTACACACACAAGCACATGCACGCATACACACATAACTAAATCAAGAATAAAAAGTAGGAAAGTCAAGGAAACTTTCCTAAGGAAGATCCTGGATATTTCTCTTGTTGAAGACACCTCCTTCAGAGGGAGAAATGTCTTGGCTCAAGTGAATTCTTCCTTGGCAGAGAATACTAAGGCCTAGAACAAGAAAATGATTATCTTACTTGGTTTGTCATGCTGGGCATCGAACCTAGCATCCTCCTCATGTTAACAAAGTGCACTTCCAGTAAACTACAGCTCCAGTTAAGAAAGCTGTATTTTTAAATTCACAACTACCAGTACAGGATGGCAGCCCCTCAAAGTGGGAGCATCATTTCTTTCTTCTTCATCCATAAGACGGTTCCAAAGCAGGAAAGTTCTTATTTCAGAAGGAGATGAACAGTAGTTAATGAAATAAAAATTCATACAGAGCGTGAAAGACTAACATGTAACACAGTCAGTAAATGCTTTTGAGTGTTAGCCATCATTTTATGCTTCTGCCTCCGAAAGATCCCAAGAACTCAAAATATAAAGTTAGGGTCCTTTATTGGGGCAGATGGGAAATGGGAAACAAATGTCTTCAGGGTCTGAGAGAAAGCTTAGAGCAGAGAAGCCCATCCTGGAAGAAAGAACAGATCACCAGCTTATGAAGTCGTCAGGGAGTGCCCAGGGGAATGGTGAAGGAGAGGTAGTCCCCAAGAGCACCCCAGCGGGGCCGGTAGATCTGGAAGATGGTGATCCAGGTGGTGAGAACAATCACCCAGAAGAGGAAGCCCACAGCTGAGCGCCAAACATCTATAATGAAGGACAAGGGTGGGGGAGTTGGCCTCCAGCTGCTCTGGGGGATAGGGGGAGCTGGACTCCCCCAGAACGGCCCTTTCATCTCTGACACAAATCTCCTAGAGTTCTGGAGCCTCCATCATCCCTTCCAACCACCACCCGATATCCTTTTTTTTTTTTTTTTTTTTTTTTTTTGGCTGGTGCCCTAAAACTCACAGCCTTTGATTTGGCTCTGCTCTGTGTAGGCTGGGGCGAGGAAGGCCTCTCTGAAGAACCAGAAAATGTTGACCAACCAAAGAAAAGGCAGGAACGCAAATCCACCTAGGAAAAAGATATCCACATTTGGTCAAACAATAAGGATCTTTCCTAATCTCCACCTTAGAAGGCCCATTTGGAAGGTCCTCTCCCAAGTTCAACTGGAAATCCCTGCTGTTAGGGCCTGTGGGGCTCTGGCCGTCATCTAAGGACTATCTCCTCCCAGGCGTTCTTTCTTCACTGTTCACTGGGACTCGCCTGAGACCTCAGCTTCCTCCTTCCCCTTCTCTGGGACTAGAGTCTGCGTTCCCAGTTGCGTTACCACGAATCCTATGTCCTCTTGCCTTGGGCGCTCTAGTCCGATCTCCTTTACTACCCCCGAAACCTTAGGGGACCGGCCTTACCAAGATAGTACTTCCGGCACAGGTTCAACTTCTCCTCATTGGACACCCGCTCCAAGTTCATAGTTGCGCTGGAGCCTGGTGGTCCTAAGGGTCTGCAGGGCAAGACCAAACGACAGGCGCAAAATCACGAACAACCACGCCCCTATTACGACAAATTAGAGGAGCGCTGGCTATGCGAAGGGTACCTCCGAACGGGCTTGCGGGACGACGAAGTTCCTTATCTAGCTAGGGTATACTAGACGACTCCCAACTCACCAGTGGGGTTTATCCCTTCTGCCTGGGATTCCTTTGCCAGAGATGCCGCAGGTTTCTGTAGAGTTTGTTTTCTTTTTTTTTTTTTTTTTTTTTTCCCTGCCCCCCCCCCGCTACGTTGTACGCATGCGCCCCCAGGAAACACGCGCTTGACCAGGAAGGCCAGCTGGCGTCCAACACGCGTGCGCAGTCTCGCCACAGGCAGTGACGAACTACATTTCCCAACGCTCCCGAGCAACGGAAGTGACGCAAGGAGCAGGCGCGTTGGAGTGTTCGGGTAAAAAAATGGCTGAATATTTAGCTTCGATATTCGGGACTGAGAAGGACAAGTGAGAATGGTGAAGGGAGTGGCCTCTCAGGGAGCCGGGGCACTTGGGTCCCTACGGGCTGGACAGACAGTGTTCGTGGGATGCCCGGCCTTCCCGGCCCTCGGTTTACCTCTGTCTTTGCACCTCTTCCAGGGTTAACTGCTCTTTTTACTTTAAGATTGGGGCCTGCCGGCACGGGGACCGGTGCTCCCGACTTCACAACAAACCGACTTTCAGCCAGGTGAGACCCAGATTCACGCCTCCCCGCGCTTCATCTGCTGTCCATCATCTCGGGGTCCCGCCTCTTCCGGATTTCTAAAGCCAATCCTACCCCTGTTTGCTTTCTGACCTGGCCCTCTGGGTAGACCCTTCTTCCCAGGGACTGGACCCCGCCTCCCTTGAACAGCGACCACGCCCCTTGGCTATCTAGGTAGTTTTGGCTTCTCTGACTCCACTGACTCCTATCTCTCTCTCCCCAACTTTATACCCACTCTGCATGCAGCCCTGCTTTCTGTGCTCAGGTCTCTTTTAAATTTTGTTCAGACCATAGTTCTGCTCAACTTGTACCGGAATCCACAGAACACAGCCCAAACTGCAGATGGATCGCACTGTGAGTAAGAAACTAGATAGTTCAGAGGCTGGGGAGATAGCCCCCAGCAGTTTACACCCTCATTTCACACTCTGTTCCTCCTCCAGGTCACGTGAGCGATGTGGAGGTGCAAGAACACTATGATAACTTCTTTGAGGTGAGGGTTGCCAGGGTAACTGGGTTTCCTGTGTGCCAGACCTTAGCTGAGCTTTCCCCCATCTTCTGCAGGAGGTATTCACAGAACTGCAGGAGAAGTATGGAGAGATTGAAGAGATGAATGTGTGTGACAACCTCGGGGACCACCTCGTGGGCAATGTCTATGTTAAGGTGCCTGTTGCCCCCTGCTTAGAGCCCAGAACTGGAAACATTTCAGTGCCTATGGCCACCACTGAAACCTCACAACCTGAGGACTATCGATAAGTTGAGTCCAGCCTCCGAGCTGACTAGTCCCCTGAAGATCTTGAATTCCACAGCCCATGGTCACCCACTTTCCCCTCAGTTCCGGCGGGAGGAGGATGCAGAGCGGGCTGTAGCAGAACTCAATAACCGCTGGTTCAACGGGCAAGCTGTGCATGCTGAGCTGTCTCCTGTCACTGACTTCCGAGAGTCATGCTGCCGGCAGTATGAGATGGGGTAAGGTAGTATAAAAGTAGGTTGGCATCGGAGTCCCAGATGCTTGAGTGTTTGGTAGGGCGTTTTCAGTGATGGTGGCCTCCTCTGTTTTTAGGGAATGCACCCGAGGTGGCTTCTGCAACTTTATGCACCTACGACCCATATCCCGGAACTTGCGCCGGCAGCTCTATGGGCGAGGACCCAGGCATAGGTACCTCAGACCCAGGGTGCCATGTTCTGTATCCTAAGATGAACCTGATGCTAACTTGTAGGCCTACCATCCCAAGGCTCTTGTGCTCTAAATAGTTCTGAGCCCTGCCTGGGGAGAAGTACCTTAGTCTTAGTGCCCAAAACAGTGTGAACCCACCCCCACCACCAGCTTGTGTACCTGTCCTAAAATGACATTGACAGCCATCTTATCCCTAAGAGACAGGCCTGGGAAAGTCTTGACCACTCCTAACTGTTCTTGTCCATCTCTGTCCACTCCTCTTCCCAATTCCTAGGTCACCTCCAAGGTCCCATACAGGTCACCGTCCCCGAGAAAGGAACCGACGTCGTTCCCCGGACCACCGGCATGGTCGATTTTGAAACTGGTGCCCTTGCTCTTCACCCAAGGGCACAGACGGCCTGTCCAGCGTCCCTTCTCACAGTGCCTGCCCTGTCCAGTCCCATCATCCCCAGGCTTCAGAGCCGCATAATATAACCGTTTAACACAGGGACCTTCTCCTCTTCTCCCTCCTCCAATAAAGCTTAAGAAGTTTGTCAACCAAGGTCTGTGGTTTCCTTCCACCCCCACACCTAAGAAAAGATATATGCTAACCACAGTCTCAGCAGAGGAACTTGGAACCAGCTTGGGGTGTGGGTCTGCACTGGTAAGTTGGGACTGCTTTTATACCATAACCTCAGATTGTGTATTTTAGGTGCCTTTAAGGGATAGGTGCCTGTTTGTGGTAGGCCAGAGAATTCCTAACAGAGATGAGGATTAGAAAAGGACAGGAAGAGAAGGTTAGGTATTGGTGGGGGTTTATAGTAAGTTAGGCCTGGTAATTGAAGCCCACCATACCACCCTGAAATGAAGGCACTAATAATACCTAACACTTACAAAACTTTGAATTCAGTTTTACTATCTGTTAGGTACTGTGGTGTTTGGCTTGTTTGTTTTGTTTTTGAAGCAGGGATTTACTAGCTCTGGGTGGCCTGGAACTCACTATAGAACCATGCTGGCCTCAAATTCACAAGAGATCCTCCTGCCTTTACTTCATTCGAGTGCTGCAATAAGTGTGCATACTACACCTGACTATTGTGATCTTTTAAGTAGATTTATTATCACACACACACACACACACACACACACACACACACACACACCCTTCACCCAGTGAGACATGTTCTGTTACCCCATTTAGAGATGAAAATGAGAAGGCAGGTATGTAAAGTCACAAACAATCTGGTGATCCACATCAAGTTCTTTATACACCTTGTGCCTTTGGGGTTGGGTATGAGTACGCCAGCTCCCAGAGGTTCTGGAAATCTGTGCCCCCACATCCACCACTTTCTTCTGCCTTGGACTTCCTGGAATGTGCTGCAGAAACAGTGTGGGTGGAAGTGGTCACAGCCCTCAAGCTGCAGTCTCTGCTGAGATGGGGCCCAGCTGGCTTCTCTGGACAGTGGCGGTAGCAGTGCTGCTTCTGACTCGGGCAGCTTCACTGGAAGCCTCTCAGTTCTGTGGCTACCTTGAGTACTGGAACTCCGACAAGAGGTGCTGCAGCAGCTGCCTGCAACGCTTCGGGCCTCCTGCGTGTCCTGGTGAGCAGTGACTGGGTGTGCAGGAGATGGTGTGGAAAGGGTGCTAGGAAGTGGCAGGGTTGGTGCTGGCCTTGCAGGGTTGGTGCTGGCCTTGCAGTGGGCTTCCTTGAGGGAGTGTATGTGCTGGGTCTTAGGCAGGTAAGACTGTGGGGGTAGGCACAGGTAAGCTTGTGCAGAAAAGATGGGTTAGAAGGGGACACCAAGAGCAAACTTTATCTGAGTGGAGGGCATGGGGAGGATGGATTTAGGTAGGTTTTATTTATAGTGTGGGTGGGCCTTAGTAGAGTGATGGGGGAAAGGGGTAAGGTCCTCATGAGGATTTGAAGAGGAATGGTCTAGTGGGATTAGAGGGAGAGCCTGTGCTCCATTGTCTCCCACTAGATTACGAGTTTACGGAAAACTGCGGTTTCAATGACTTCGGCGATACTGTAGCACATCCTTTCAAAGAGTGTTCTCCTGGGTATTGCAACCCCAATGGCATGGAGCTGTGTAGCCAGTGTAGCAGCGGAGCCGCAGCCCCCACTCACATGGAGAGCCCTGGCAGAACCCACAAACAGTGTAGAAAGGTGCTAGACTCCTGGGGTATGGATCAGGGCTTGCCTGTGGGTTTCATGGGTAAAGCTTGGGTCAGAGGGGGAGCCTTACTTACAAAAGGGAATGGTGAGCACAGCAGAATCCCCAAGGGAGTGCCTTAAGAGGGTGGATGAGGCGGGGAGAAGAGGTAGCTCCATTTAAGGACCTAAAGGATGGGAGGCTTGGGCTGATGGGCCTGCTTGTTTCACCCTCAAACCTGTTCCCAGAAGCCCATCCCTCCCAAGGATGTCTGTCCTCTGAAACCTGAAGCAGCAGGCGTCTCTAGCTCACCTGGGAGGTGGAGCCTTGGGCAGACAACCAAGAATGAAGTCTCCAGCAGACCAGGTTTTGTCCCACCCTCAGTGCTGCCCCTGGCAGTGTTGCCACTGTTCCTGGTGCTGCTTCTGATATTGGTAGTGGTCTTGCTCTCTTTGTTCAAGAGAAAAGTCCATTCTCATCCTTGTTCCAGCTTGGCTTTTGGAGACCCCAGCACCTCTGTACATTGGCCCTGCCCAGGTACCCTGGAGGTACTTGGAAGTAGAAACAGAGGGAAGACATCTCTGCTGCAGCTCTCAAGCTGGGGTTAGTACCAGACAGACTACCCAGGAGGGAGGGTGGCCTCAAAGCTTCCCCTTCCTTCTCTCACTCCTCCCTGGCCTTCCAGAGCTTCAGGGTCTGGCCTCTCAGCCCCTATCTCTCCTGCTGGATGAGCTGGAAGTTCTGGAGGAGCTGATTATGCTACTGGACCCTGAGCCTGGGCCTAGTGGGAGCATGGCTTTTGGTACCACAAGACACCTGGCTGCAAGATACGGGCTGTCTGCCTCTTGGTCTACCTTTGCCTACTCACTGCGGCCCAATCGCTCACCCCTGAGGGCCCTGATTGAGATGGTGGTAGCAAGGGAGCCATCTGCTACTCTGGGCCAACTTGGTATATACCTGGCCCAACTAGGTCGCACAGATGCACTGCAGGTGCTGTCCAAACTTGGCTGAGTCAGGGTTTGCTGGGGCTTACTACATCAATAAAGTTTCCCTTGAAGCCAGTATCTGCTTGTCCTCATTAAAGGGGTCTTCTTGATGTACAATCTTGACTGGGCCCCAAGTCAACAGACATCCTTTCCCATAAAGGGTGCATTCCAGTATAAACAGGACCATGTTACCTGTCTGCACTCAATTGTGCAAGGTAGAAACTAGCACACTTGCTCTGATGCCTTCACAGACCCTGGACTTTGAGGCTGGATCTCACGTAGCACAGGCTGACCTTGAATGCTGTATGAAACTGAAGATGACTTTGAACTCCTAGAATCTAGAACCTGGATCTGACTGCCTTTACTTACCAAGTGCACACCACCTTGTCAGTTTGTGTGCTGTGGATCTCATACATGATATGCAAATATATCAACATTCCTAGCCCTGCCCCACCCACTCTGGCCTTATTAGTGCTTCCTTGATCACAATGGCTACAGAAAGCGGGAGCTCCCACCTGGCTCCAGCCCCATACAAATCAAACCACCATGGGTGACAAGACAGTTCATTGGGCAAAATCACTTAACACATGAGCTTGCAGACCTCAATTAGATTTCTGGAACTGACTCCTGAAATTGCCCCTGACCTCTATGGGCATGAGATGGCACATGCACACTCGTGAGCATGCACAAACACAACCACCACAGTAATAAAATCACAGAAAGACCACTTCTCCAAACGTTGACAGACTTTATTGTCGGGGGGGATTCCCACCTGGGACCCCGCCCTCTTAAATAAAAAAGTGCATAGAAAAGAAGGGATTTAGAAACCTTTGTACAATATCTACATCCTGGGTCCCCAGGGAGAGAGGAAGGAGGCAATGGCTGTGTGGGCAGGAGGGGTGAAGGCAGGACTCCTGCCCCACTACATGCCCACATCCACCACGGACAAGAAGGTAGGAGGGAGATACTGAGACTAGGGAGCCACAGGCCAGGGTGAGATGGCAGCGGGCACATGAGGAATCTGGGGCAGCCATGGCCTCAGTTGAGGAAGCGACGGCAGCGCTTGGCGCCACAGTTGCAGGGCAGCTTGTTGCTGGCATCCTCGATGGGAAACTTGTAGTCATAGGTGAGCTCCTCACCTCGCAGGATGCGGCGCAAGGCAAAGATGACAATGTGTTTCTGACCTTCCACATGGATGACACGAGAGAAGCAGTTGGGCTCACATGAGTGGTTGATGAATCGAGCAGCATTGCCGTGCATAGTGGCATCCACCACATCAAAGTCATCCATGCGGAACATGTAGCACCCAATACCCTACAGAATGGGAAGAAGGAATTAACTTTCTGTCAAGGTCAGCCCACATCCACTCACCTCAAACCCTTACGGCACTTACCTTCCCATCATAGAACTTCTCTCGCTTGTCAGTCAGCACAGAGCGAATGACAATACCAGAGTACTCAATGACCATCTCACCAGCATCAATGTTGCGTTTACAAAACAGGCCTCGTCCGTGGATAGCTGATCTGCAGGGCAGAACAGACCACAGGGAACTCAGGGGGCAGGGGGACAGACACCAGGCAGCTCCTCATCATGGCACCTATCTGTCCACCCAAGGGGCAACCCCCCCAACCCCACTAACCTGTAGACACCCACAGCCTCTTTAGACGTCTTTTTGAGATGACGAAAACGCATGGCCATAGGAAGCTCCAGGCTGGTGGCACGTCTGGTAGGGAACAAAATACCACAAAGCAAGCTGGTATCCAGGGACAGTCAGTCACCCCCTTTAGGACCCTTTCAGACCATGCCCAGTACCCCAACTTGTTCTGCATACCTGGTGGACCGAAGCTGCACCTCATCCTCTTCTTCATCACAGGTGGCTCCCTCAGGGAGCACCCTGTGCTGGGAGGCCAGGAAGTTGAACATGTCAAAGGTACACTTCCTGCAAGTGAAAAGGAAAGGGTCACAGCCATTCCTTCAGAGATGCTGCCTGGCTCTTCTTTGATTAGTGTCACCAAGGACTATAGGGCTGAAGACAGCAGAACAGAACATGAGTGGGGTCTACTCTTCTGGCATGAAGCCTACAGATTATTTTTGCTGTAGCCTAGTGTCTCTGTTTCAATCTTTCTATACTTAATTCCCACCCCTGTGCTCCCCAACCACTAACCGGAGATAGACCTCAGCACGAGCAGCCCCATGGGGATTCAGAGGTGGCTCCTCCTGGCCCTCTCCCTGCTGGTGGTATCGGAACTTATAGTGCTGACAGCGCTGGGCCCCAGGCAGTTGTTCTGCCAGGAAGATGACAGCATCGTGGTGGATGCCCAGGAGTCGTGCTCCACTCATTCCTGAGAACAGGACGGGAGGGACATAGCAATCATATGGAGGGCTGGCCCACCTGGCCCTGGCTCCCAGGATTCCTGGGGATACTTACCACTAAAGGAAAGATGCCTGAGCCGTGCATGCCCTCGAGCTTCTTGCACTTTCTCAATCAGAGTTCTCCATGCCACTGGAAGGAGGAGCTAGAAGTCAGGATGAGGGATGAACACTCTCCCCGACTGCTACTGCTTCTGTTACCCCCAACTCACCCTCCAAGCTCTCTGCCTCCACACTGAAGCCATCATCACTGCTGATCTCAAAGCGCAGGTGCGGACCAGCTCGTTTCGGAACCTGGTTTTCTTTGTCCTCTGGGGATGGAGGCTCTTCCTCAGAGCTTGAGGCCTCACCTGCTTCCATGGGGAAAGTAAAAAGTAGGAGACGATCACCTTCCTGGACTCAAAAGCCACTGCTGCCAGGCGAGCGGAGCATGCATTTAATCACAGCATCCCAGAAGCAAAGCTAGGTAGATCTCCGTGAGTTTGAGGCCATTCTGGTCTACTTAGCGAGTTCTAGGACAGCCAGGGCTACAGAGAGACGCCTTGTCTCAAAACAAAAGGGGGGTGTGGGGGAACAGACCTACTGCCCCTGATTCCCAGCTGACATGAATCTCCTTGGCACAAACATACAGGAGACAGATGGTCCTCTTCCTGTTTCAATTACCGAGTGAGTCCTATGGCATTGATTTGAACGTTCTAAGGGGCCTGGAAAAACTTTTCCACCATAGAACAGCTGCATGAGACCATGAAGGCCTGGGCTCTGCCAGCTCACTGAAAGCTAGCCCACCATGTACACCCTGTAATTATTCTGTCCCTGAAACAGACTCTATAGATATTGGAGAATTACTTATACACAGTTAAACAAATAAATAAATAATTGGGGGAAGGACTAGAGTTGAAGCCAGAACCGTGAATGTGCTAGGAAAACATTCTAGCACCAATTTATACCTCAGTTGAAAATACATTAAACACTTATACAATTTAAAATGTATAGACTTGGACACATTCAAGTACATTTATAATATTACAAACCAGTAGTTCTCAACCTGTGGGTTGTAATCCCTTTGAGGGTAGCATGTTACGTATTTACATGATTCATAACATTAGCAAATTAGTTATGAAGAAGCAACAAAATAACTTTATGGCTGGAGGTCACCACAACATAAGGAACTATATTAATAGGTCACACGGCATTAGGAAGGTTATAAACTATTTTAGGGACTTCTTGGACTGTCTGTATTTATTCAGTTTTGTTAAGACAGAGTCTCACTACATTATTCTGGTTGGCCTTGAACTTCTGGACTCAGAAGACCTCTCCGACTCAAGATTAGCTAGGATCATACAGATGTACACCACCTTCAGGAGTCACAAATTGTAAAGATAAAGCAACAGGACTCCTGATGTAGCATTCTCAGTAATTGTGAAACGGGTAAGGGTAACCCTGAGGTGTGAGCCTTAGACACAGTAGAGTGCCGTCAACTGCCATAACGAGGATAAGGACTCTTTGGAGCATGCTAACTGAGCTGTCTCTCAGAAAGCAGGTGGGGGAAGTGACACAAACACAAGGCCCAGGAGCCTGGGACAGACAAATCGGAAGGCATGACCAGAGGAGGTGAGAGGAAAAGTGTGGAGTCCTGGAAGCAAGTATTTCAAGGAGGGAAGTTGGAGAACAGATGCTGCCACCAGCATCTGCAGTGGACACCAAGGCCAGCCACTGTCTCTACGGCAGGGGTGGAACATGACATAGGAGCAAGATCCACATGCTCCATCAGTCACCACAGCCTTTCTCTTGCCAGCCTGTCCAGCACCCTCTTGTCAGACAACCCTGACTCTGCCACAGAGGTCAGTTCATCTCCAGGCTCCAGGGCCTTCCACTCCTCCTCGCTTCATCTACTGAATAGACAGGGGCAGCTAAAGAGCCCTTTCCCATATTCTTTCTCACACTGCTTATCTAACCTGAGCTACAGAGTGGACATGTCTGGATCCCCCGCCACAAACAGTCATGTGTCTGTCATCATCACCATCACACCCCAACACCAGCCAGACCAAAGCCTCTCAGCTAAGCAGCCTTAGTCCACCTGGCTCAAATTTGGTGCTTAGAGCCTACCTCTATGTACTGAGAGAACCCAAACACCTGGGTAGGGCCGGGTCACTACAAACCCAGTTTGCCTGCTAGATTACTCAGCTGCTCCACATGAGTGACCCCAGAGGCCAACAGAGAACCTCACTTCTAGTCTCACAGTCTAGCAGACAAAACCACTTGAGCATTCACTTGTGACTCAACCAAAGGCACACCTGCCAGACCTTTCTCCCATCTCAGGAGTCACCTGCTCAAAGCCAATCACTATTCTCCCATGCGCTTTTCCTCAACCACCACCCTTCCCCCTCTCCACAGCTTTGAAGTTGCAGCCCTCATCATAGCCTCAAGCTCTCTGACTGGCGCCCGACCTCTTCCTGATCCTTAGCTCAACTTCTTGGCTAGCTGCCTGGGTACTGCTCTGGCTCGTCACCAACCACTATCTCCAACATCCTACCCGCCCCATGCCACCTGCTCATGCGCTCTGCCAATCCAGGACTCACAGGCCTGGGCTGGTGGCTCACTGTGGCAGGTGAACTGCTGACAACTCCATTCCTGGTCCCAGAACACCAACCTTTTCTAATCTTCCTACTGTTCCTGCCCCTCACTTGGGTTTTAGGACTCCAGCCTCCCTGGGTGACCCTGACCTTTTGGCTTTGTGAGGCTTGACCACTCTGATCCCACCCATCAGATGCACCCCTACCCCACCCCTATAGCTTCACAAAGCTCAGCCAGTTAAGCTTCTACATAGAGCTGTTTTGTTTGTCCTTGGTATTCTGTTTCCTTCTGTTGTGAGATAGGGTCTCACTATGTAGCCCAGACTACCCCCGAATTGGAATCAAATCTGGCTCAGCCTACAACTGTAAACATGCATTACTAAATCTGATTTCTTTTTTGGTGTTTTTGAGACAGGTTTCTCTATGTAGCTCTGGTTATCCTGGAACTCCATCTCTAGACTGGCCTCAAACCTACGGAGACTCACTTGCCTCTTCCCCAAGTGTTGGTCTTAAAGCGTGTGCTACCACCTCCCAGATACTGATTTCTAACACCAATTCTGCTGTCCTGAGTCCAGGAGCTCCCTAGCAGTATGTAACTCCAGCACCTAGCCCTGGGCTTCTACCCACTGAGTGTTTGTTGGGTTTTTGTTGTTTTCTAGGGTTAGAGAATGAACCCAATTAGCCCCTGGGGTGCACTGTGTTTTGAGTGAACCAATTCAGGTTCTGTCAGTCACCACTGGGCCAAGCACAAGGAGGCAGTGAGAAGAAAGCTGGTCTCTACCTGAGTAGTGATGCCACTGGGACTCAAATAGTAGGTCTGAGGAACCATCAAGGGCCCGGGAAGGAGCTTCTGGGAATGGCAGCAAAGGACACCGGTCCTGGGGGCGCCTGTCAAGAAAGATCTGTCAGGAGGCAAATATTACTGGGGGGGTGTGGGGGGTCCACAGCCTCCAGGGAAGGGACCTGGTTACTCACCCAGGGCTTTCCTCCTCAGGGTGTTCCCCAGGATTGTTCAGGTCCAGAACTCCACGTACTGTGGGCGTTTTCATCCGAACGCGACTGACCCTGAAGAGAAGCACAGAACGCTCATGTGTCTTCCTTCTCCTGTCTAGCTCCCCAGGCTGCCTGCCAACCCCAGCCTTAGACCCACACTTACCCACTGCCACTGATCCCTGCCACAGGATGGGCATCCTCCAACGACTCTCCAGCTTCATCCAGCCGGGGAGCTTTGTTTGGGGGAGGAACTGGAGGGGACCGGCCAGAGAAGGTGGATACCCTCTTGACACGGATGGCCTGGCGTGGTGGGCTGGGGGGCCCACTGCTAAACACCAGTGTTAGTGGGGGTGGAGGTGGGGGTGGGGCAGGCCGGACCACTCCTACCCCCACCACTGGCAACACACTGAGCAGGGGTCCTGGGGGCAGAGTCCAGGAGGTGGGGGCTGTTGGGGGAATGATAGGGGGCAGAGGCGGCTGCTTTACTGGGGGTGCAACAGGCTCACCCTCCCCTGCCATCTTCACAAATACTTGCCCCAGCTTGTTGACAAGGATGATCTTGGATGTGGCAGGTTTAGGGGGCTCTGGAGCAGGACCCAGACTCAATACCCGGACCCCTGGAGCTCCAGGGAGCCAGGCAAATGTCCGGGTGGGGTCAGCTGTGCTAGTGGACAAGCTTTGTGGGGGCTGGCTGCCATTAGCCAAGGGAGGGGCTGAGGGAAGAGAGTCTTCTCTGGGACCAGCAGCCCCCTCCCCAGGACCCCCTAGGTTCTTCAACACGAAATCCACAATTTCTGAAGGCAGGTCTTCAGGAGGCCGGGCTCTGTCACCTGCTGCTCCGAGGACCCCTCCTCGGCCCACTCCTGGTCCTGAAGGAGGAGTTCCCTGTCCCCGGGGTTGCTGGACAGCCTCGGCCTCACTGTCTGTGCCATCATCCACTCCGTCCAGCTGCTCAATTCGGGGCGCCCCAGCAAGGGAACTAGGGGCCAGGGCAGGGCCAGACACCACTGTCACAGGGAAGTGGACATAGCGAGTAGTAGGGCTGGTCTCCTCCTCTGAGCTGTCCCCTGGGCCTCCCTGGCTGCTCCCCACTGCCCCAGCAGCCACAATCTCTTCCTGGAAGGGCTCAGTCCCCAGCAGGCTGGCTGCAAAGTCCAGGTCAGCAGCACTTAGTCCTGACACCACCTCCATGTCTTCAAAGTCTGGGCCCAGGTCTTCAGAGGGTGGTAGGGGAGATGGGGCCAGGTCAGGGGGAGCCAGCTCCCCTGAGGTAGGTGTGAGGGCTGTGACTGAGGTAGACAGGGGCACCCTGAGCTGAGGGGAAGTTCTGAGAGGAGAGGAGGTCCTCCGGGATGGTGGTGGCCTGGTGGCCAGGGGGCTAGGACGTCGAGATCGTCTCGGGGGAGCTGGAAAGTCCGAGTCTCCCACAGTAGGGATGTGGTGGGTCAGAGAAGATGGGCTTCCTGTGAGAGGAAAAAAAGTCAGTATCAGTCAGCAACTCCAGGTTTCCTAGCTAGCTCTACTCTTTTTCTTCTTCTTCTTCTTTTTTTTTTTTTTTAAAGGCAAGGTTTCTCTGTAGCCCTGGCTGGCCTTGAACCCTCAAGAGATACTCCTGCCTCTGCCTCTCAAGTGCTGGAATTAAAGATGAACACCACCACTGCTCTACCCATTGTGCTTACCTGGGGAGGGCAGAGGACCAAATGAGACACCCCCTAAGGGCCTCCGAGATGGTGAGTAGTTGGGCACTTTGATTCGAGCCCCTGAGAAGGAGCGGGGGGTGGGAGGAGGGCCATTGCTTGAATCTGTCCGAAGTGGGGGATCCAGATTCTGAATGGGTGAGTGGTGTACAGGATCTCCAGGAATCAGGGAATCTGTATCTGGTAGGTCATCATGATTGGGGGGCTCTGAAAAGGCAAGAACAAGGGAGATTGGGGGCCCTGTACCAAACCCCCCCAACGTGTGCCCCAGCAACCATGTCAAGTGGCTTACAACCACCCAGCTCCAGGGGAGCTGATACCCCTGGCCTCTGTAAGTTCATGTACACAGTCTGGGAAACGAGTACATGTAGGCCCAAACCCTGACTGTACCACTGTTACTGTAGAAATAAACCACCTATGTCCCTTGTACACAATGCAGCACGATCTATGTATCCACAAGACCAACCAGACCTTATGAGAGCACACAGGCCTCAGGAAGGCGGCTGTCAACATTCCCGTTCCCTGTGGCTGGTAGCCTGTGCTCCTCCCTCACTTCCTGTGAAATGCTGAGCACAGCCCCTGCTATATGCTTCAAAGTCAACTACCATTGCTTCTATCATTTACAAGAGAGAAAGACGAAGTACATCCTGAAGTTTCTCAACACATGGAAGGTATAGAGGTGGGGAAACAGTTTTGTGAGGTCCCCATTTGGAGAAGGGGATGAGGCAGTACCCAAGTGCTACCTGAGGAAGGGGTTGGGCTATGCACAATGGTCTGGTTCTCCTCTGCTGCTTCCAGGTGAACTGGTTCCTCCCTTGGCCCCCAAGGGCGATACTCTAGAATTCGGCACCGATACCAGCAGCGCCTCCGAGCATCCACTGTGCTCCAGTACAGGCGGGAGCACCTGGAGCAGACATATGGGACAAGAGGGTTAGGGAAACCTAGAAACAACATCCAGCCCTGGAGTCCTCCTCCCCTCATCAGCCCTGGAGTGCTCACTGGTAGCCAATGGGGAAGAGCCGACCCTCACAGTCTGAGAGATCAGACAGGGTGCCCAGGGAGTTGATTCGGATGGAGCCTATGGTACAAAGAAGATGGTCAAGTAGGGTAGGGCCAGATGAGGTCAGAAGCAGTAAGCAAGAGAGCAAGCAGCTTACCAATGAGTACATTGATGACATCTGGTTCAAGTCCAGTCAAGAACTTTCGCTTGAAGTTGATGCCCTCAAAGTCCACATAGACTCTCCGAAGAACATCAAAACCATCAGGGGTCACGATCTCCTGGGAAGCAGAAAGCAAATGGGGGTTGCTGAACTGGTAGAGGGTTGAAGAGCGTGAGGGCAAAGCTCTGTAGGCTGTCAAGGGCTTGGCCTATATGACCATAGGGAAGCCTGAGATGATAGGGGAGTGGGCAGGGGATCCCCAGCAAGCATCCTGGCCCACCTTGCCATCTAGGAGGTCTGTGTGTTTCTGGCAGAAAACCTTCTTGTCATCCTGGAAGATGCAGTAGCTGGCCCGGGCACACATGAAGTGGAAGTTGCTGAGACATGAGGACAGGCAGCAGCCAACTGTGGCTCCAGGCTTGAGGCAGAGCTCACAGCGCTGTGGGAGGAAGGGACTGCTGAGGTGAGAACTCTGTGATTCTCCATCACTGATAACACTGCACAGGTCCTGGCTGGTCTAGCACCCTACACAGCCTAGGTAGGAAGGAAAACCCCTTCCCTAGTTATGCCCAGGGCCAGGAGCACACCCAAACTACCTCAGAAACATACAGCAAGGCCTGGAGAGAGCTCTCAGCTTTTACTGATTGTTACTTGCCACCTTCTTCACATTAGTTGTTTTAACAGCTCCTGCCAAGGGTAGAGTCTTCTCCAGGACTCCACCAAGGAACACAGTGAGGAAGGATTCTTTCTTTCTTCCCTTTTTTGAGGCAAGATTCTTCTAAACAGCCCTGGCTGTCCTGAAACTCACTCTGTAGACCAGGCTAGCCTCAAACTCACAAGACACAAGAGATCATCCTGCCTCTGCCTCCCAGAGTACTAAGACTAAGGTGTATGTCATGCCTGACTGAGAACAGATTCTGAAGCTGACTTGACTGAGTCAAGGAGACTGCCTGGTGAAAGAAAGATGACACTGTATGGAAGGTGTCCTACAAAGGTACCATAGACAAGGTGCATAAATTCCATCTTTTGGGATACAGGCCCAGATCTAGCTAGAGAAAATGTGATGCCAGCCATCACTGCCAGGGTTGTTTTTTTTTTGTTGTTGCTGTTGTTTAAGATTTACTTTATTTATACGTATACACTGTCACCGTCTTCAGGCACAACAGAAGAGGGCATCAGATCCCATTACAGATGGTTGTGAACCACCATGTGGTTGCTAGGAATTGAACTCAAGACCTCTAGGAAGAGCAGAGGGTACTCTTAACTGTTGGCTGAGCTATCTCTCCAGCCCAGTGCCAAGGTCTTGACACAACCAACTAGGTACCAAGGGAGCCAGACTCAGGGCACACACCTACAATCCCAGCACTTGGGAAGCAGAAGCAGGAAGATTACATTTGAAACTAGATTGAACTACATATGAGTACCTGGCCAGCTAGGGCTCATGAGTCACTGTCTCAAAAAAAGGGGGTATGTGGGTGGGGCGCTGAGAATATAACACTGCTCAGAGGTTGAACACTTGCATAGCATATGTGAGGTCATGACTTCAATTCCCAGCACAATAAGAGTAACAAGGATGAGCAGGGGAATGGAAGGACATGTCCAAAGATCACCATTTAATAAAGAATTAGTTTAGTTCTACACTGAAGGAAGTGCCAACCTGTGACCCCAAGGGATACCCGCCTTTCTGGGCCTATGCCCTTACCATCTGCCTTCCACGTGCGACAGCAGCATGGACGTTCTTGAGGGAGCCATCATTCTCCTCAAACACTTCAGCTGACCAAATGGCACAATTGACATGTGTCCACTCATTTTGCCCAATGTACAGGAGCCGCCCGGCCTCCTACGGGCAGAAGAGGAGTGGCATAATGGGAAGTTCCCAGGACCAGGTCCCACAACCTAGAGCTCTGTGCAGTAGCCTTTACCTTAGAGTCAGCATCCCCATACTTGAGACAGAGTGCACACTGACGAGGGTCATCCAGCTGTGAGAAAGCAGCTGGGTCCTTGCTCTGGAAAGCTGCAGAGGGATGGGAAGGTGAATCTAAAAGAGTCCGAATCTAGAGCACGGCACAGCAACCAGGGTTCAGCCCTTGCTTCCATTACCTGCTGAAGGATCCCCTGGAGGTTGCCCAGATTCTGGGGTCTCTGATTCCTGTTGTCTCCACTGAGCATAGACATGGTCCAAGGATGGAGGCAACACAGCATTGGGGAGGACTCCACTGTGGAGACAGGGTTAACATCTGGTGTGCTCAACAAAAGCAATTCAGCTGGAGTCTACCCATGATATAAGCCTTAACATGCCCTGACTCCTTTCTTTCTTTCTCACATGGATTTCTCTCTCTGTCAAAAGAAGCCAAGCTCCTGTGTCAGTTACATGTGCTGTTCTCCATGCTCCCAGAATATTCCATGTCAGTTCAGATGTCACTCCTTCCAGGATACTTTCTCTTCTTACATATCTAGGCTCCCATAACCTCCTGGGCTTCCATGTCACCACTCTGATCACCTGGGCCATCAATGCCTGCCTAACCTCCCCAACAGGAGCTCCCCAAATGCCTTCAAAACACAGAAACAAAGACAGAGCTAACGGCACATGTACATCTTTGCTAGCCTAGAAGAAATGAGGAACGCTCACCCTGGCTCCATCATCCTCTTCTCCAGCCCTGACCTGAACCTTACCCCTTATCCCAGCCTCATCCCTGGAATCCCAAGTGCCCTTGCATTTGACCTCACTCCTTGGTCCCCCCTCCAGGTACTCAGCCCCGCTCACTTTGGCAGCCGTGTACTCCGTCGCCAGTACTTAGGGTCATGGGCGTCGAACCAGCAGAACGCAGACTCTAGCAGCTGGGAAATGGGTTAACGGGATGAGAAGAGCTGTCCTCCCTCAAGAATAGATGAGGGCAGGGTCTAAAGGACACATTCTTTCCCCCACTCCCCACCCCCACTAACTCAAGTCATCCTTCAGGCACCACTCCAGCACTCACCTTCAGTAGGAGTCCTTTCATCTGGCTTCCAGCCCGGCGCTCTGGGGGCTCTCCTTCTTCTGAATGCCTCATCAAGATGGCCACCACGTCTTCCATGAAGCTGTGCTGTAGGTGAGTTTCTCAGTGTCTGAGCCCTTACCCCACACTTCAGCCCCAGTCCGACTCTGCTCCTTCCCATGCCCTACTCACCACAGACTTATAGTGACCTTCCTCAAAGCGCTGTCCCACAGCTTGTAAATCACAGGGTCCTGGGTGGAGCTGCTTCCCATCCTGCCCACACTGCAAATGGGGGGAGGTCAGAAGGGCTAGGGCTGAGCCCAAGTCCACCCACCCTACCTCAGGGCCATCCAGACCTGGGTGCACAGCAGCAATGGGCCTGCCACCTTCGAGCTCAACAGGCCCTGGAGCACCTGACGTAGGCCTCCCTGCAAGGCCCCACTCAGGGCCTCTCGCCAGCGGGGCTGTGTCGCCCCAGCACATGGCCCACACGTGTACAACACCGAGTCTGGCAGTCCAGAAAGGATCTCGTAGTCTTCATCTAGAACAGCAAATGACAAAAGACACAATGGATTGGAGAGATGCAAGGGCTCCCAGGAGCCCCCAAGGACCAAGGACAGTTAGTATATATGTCACCCTATAGGCCTGTGGTAGGGATAGGGTCCCTGAAGGGCTGAAGCTGTGCTCTTAGGTAATCTTCTCACCCGAGAGTCCCTCACACTTGGCATGCACCCAGTGGTCACACTGTGCACATTGCATCATCTTGCTCTCATAGTCGTTGTCTTCATAGCAGCGTGTGCAAATTGGGCAGTAGTTCCCTGGGGGAAGAAGTTAGAGGCAAAAGTCAGAGCAGCCAGGACTCATCAATGCCTGAGTCCTGTGCAGAGGCTGTACAAATCATTTGACAGCTACATAAGCTGTCTCCCCTACACCTGTCAGTCTAAAGAGTTGTTTGTGGACAAAGCCTGTTTTCTCTGTAGCCCTGACATCTTCCAAAAGAAAAGGCACTGCACGGGTGAACAAACGCAGACAGTGCTGTTCAGTGGGAACTTGGGGTTCTTCCAGGAGGGATCGTAAAGGAGTATGTTCCCAAGCCCTGTACCTGCACTACTCCTGGAGGACTCTGCTCTGGGCTCATTATCGGTATACTGCAGGACTTTGGTTGAACAGTACTGAATCAACTGAATCAAAGGAAAAGTTCTGCAGCTCAAAGGCAGAAAGCTCCTAGAATCTCTTCCTTTTGGTGCTGGAGGCCATGAAGGAGTCCCTCGTCCAGAGCCTGGCCCATTCTACCACAGTCCCCCAAGCCCTGTTCTCCTGCCAGGTCCCACCTTTCTCATAGAGCTCGGTGCACCTGGGGCAGAGGCTGTAGTCTCCAGACCACTCGACGTCCCAGTTCTTGCCTGGAGTTGCCCCACAGCTCTTACATCGCACACAGGCTGAACAGATCTGGGGGAGCAGGGTTAGAAGAAAGCTGGACATCAGGCTGAAGCAGGCTGACAGGTAAGACGGCGGGGATGGGTAGAAGGAAACAGATGAAGAGGAACCAGTACAAGAAATGATGGTAAGAAGGGGGAGGGGAAAGAAAGGGGCAAGAGTATGCAGCTGGGGGCACTGAGCCCATGAGCTTCTAGAGACCACGTGTCCATCCACAGCTTGCCTATGTGCACACTGTACAAAGGGAATGCTGCCAGTCAGTCTCAGAGCAGTGGGCAGCCCTCACATCTCTATGAGAGCTTTGGTCAGGTTAAGTCTGAGGGTGAGGAACAAGTAGAATGCTAGAACAAGAGACATGGATGCATCTCTCACCCAGTGGCGCCGTCTACGTGTGGCCCTGGTTGGGTAGCTAGGTCCCAGGCAGGCTGGGTGGTAAGCATGGCGACAACGTTCACATTCCAGGAGGTGCTGAAGGGCAGTAGAGGAGAAAGGTGTGTACAATATACTGCATAAGAATACCCCACCCCCAGGCTTCTACCTGCCCAGGGCTGCCAGTGCCCCACCTTGGACCCTCGGCCTTTGCGCCCACAGACATGGCAGAACTTGCAGCGCCTGCAGCACCAGGTGTCACGATGCTGAGGCAAGGGACGTTCGGCCTCCTCCAGACAGAAGGGGTGGAAGGGATCACAGCAGACTTGGCAGAAGACCAACTAGGAGGAGTAAGGAAATGATAGACAGTAGGTAAGAGGCTGGGCAGCCAGATGAGCCCTGGCTGAGAGGTCAAGGTCAGGAAAGGCAAACGGACACTTGGAGGCCAGGACTGTCTTCTTGCATTTGTTTGTTTTTAAAAAGGGCAAAGCACCAACCTCATGGAGGCCTTTGCTAGCACACAGCAGACACACCATCGGTGGCCCCCCTGGCACGGAAGTAAGCACACTGAGACCACCCATAAGCCACACGTTCTCTAGGTCGCAATCCTCCTGGGGTAAAAGAGGACATGGGATTGTAAAGCAGCCAGGAACACAAGTCAGATCCATGTTGAAAGCTCTGGTTACTCTCAACACAATCAAGAAGTTTCTTCTACTACAGGCTCTACAAGTGGCCCTCAACTCTGTACCTTAAAATCTACTCGGACCCGGTGCACACCATCAGGAGACTTCTGCTTTCCAGTCCAGCCATTGGGAAAAGAGGCAAAGGAGCCAGGGGCTAAAGTATCCTAAGGAAGGACATGGGGTTGTCAAAAGATGTCAACCCCACCCCTCTGCAGACTCCTCACTGGCCTCCCCCAACCTGCCAGACCCTGCCTTTTGCCCAAATCCCACTTGGCTTTCCAGAAAGGCAAGGCCTGCCTCATCCCTCAGGACCTGTCCTCTGGTGAGGACACACCACGACACTCAGGTGTGCCCATCACCCTGACTTGCCAGGTAGCTCCTGGAGAGCAGGAGCCATGCCTCACACAGGGCTTGGGGTTCTCGGAGCGGGCCGTGCTGACCTTGTCCAGGCGCCTTCGGGCCTTGAGCTGCAACACAGGCTGCAGGGTGGGTTTGCGGGGCCGGCTCTGCTCCTCAGGTTCTAGCACTGGCAGCTCTAGGCAGGACACAGGACAGCTGACCCTTCCTATGCCGGGTCCTCTACCCACCTGCACCTATATTCGTTCCCAAGACACTTCCTCCAAACAGGGCTCAGAAGGAAGACCTTCGGTGAGTATGAACACACCAACTGTGTGTGTTCCCCAAGAACAACCTCCTCCTTCATTCTCAGCTACCCTCTTGGACAGACTAAAGAGTCCTGTTCCTTCTAAGCTTAAGACACAGAGGGCCCTGGATTCCACCCCAAGAATGGCCAAAAAGAAAAGAGTCATAAAACAAACTTCTTAACTGGGAACATACCATGTTCTCTGGGGGTACGACGTCTTGGAGCAGGGGGACCCCCGGGCTCTGAGTCATCTGAGTCCTCGAAGACATCATAGGAGGGCCGCTGTTTGACGCAGCGTCGGGCTGACTTGCGCTGTAGTAGGAGGGAGTCCTGCTCCTCGGGCCCGGGAGTGGCCCCCACCTCCTCCCGGGGCCCCCCAGCTCCCGCCCCCCGGCGTGGGCCTGGAGGACCAGGGGAGGCCTCAGGAGATTCATCGGAATCCCAGGGCAACAGCGTCTTCACTATCGTCCGGCCTGTGGGAACAGGGGACTTGGTAGGATTTGAACTCAGCCAGGGACATGGGCACCAGGACAAAGGAAAGCCAGAAAGTGCAGCACAGAAGAAAGAATGCAGGACAGGTTTAGGCTCTGATAGAAAAGGACGTGTGTCAATGCAACGGCACAAGTGGAAAGCAAAGAAAACATGGCCTCTGCCACCCCACGATCTACATAAGGTTTTGTGAAGAAACACTCTTCAAACCTTATTACCTTTTTTTGCCAGCCGCTCCATTTTCCGAGCCTCTATCTTGTCACACTTCCGGTATCTGGGGAGGGGAGCAGCACGTCACCAGGGTAGGGGACTGGTGGTCTGGGGGAAGAGAGGAAGCTCTCCACAAGGATGCCAATCCCACTGCTCTGGCTGGGCAGAAGAGGGGCTGGGACAAGAGGCTCAGGTGACTTGCCCACCCCAGGCGGGACCAGAGGCCACACTCCAGTTACTTACACACAGCACTGCTTCTTAGTGTTGGGACCCCCAAATTTAGGTTTATCCAAGCAGTTGACACAAGAGCCACAGTCCTGCACACGCAAGCAACCCCGACAGTGCCCACAACGAGCCATTCTCATCTTCTTGCCATGGTGGGATGGCAGTGACCGCCGTGGTGTGTGGGCCAGGGCCCCTGCAGACCCTGTAGGCTCCGAGTCTCCCCCAGGCCCTGCAGATTCCACCTTTTCCCGCTGGGATCGGGAAGGGACACTCTCAGTCTCTGATGCTGATGACGTATCTATTGCAGCAGATGGGAGGGGAGACAGAGCCACAGAGCCACTAGGTATCCTACCTCACTTCCCTACTTTCCCTCTGCTTTTCCACACTGACCGACTCTAGGTGTTCTGGACCTAACCAGGTTTGTCCACGACCTAGCAACACTACAACCAGTCTTTCCCCTAAGCTCCATCCGATCCCTCTGCTCAGCTCCCTGGTGCTCTCGCTCATGCAGAAACCTTACTTTTCCTCAAGCCTCCCACTACACAAGTCCCCTACCCTCAGTGGCGAGGTCCTGCCGATCCCGGAGAGGGAGAGCACTGAGGCGGGGTACGTCTTCAGGCACCATGGCCCGAGCCTGACCTAAGGCCACAGCAGCATGACGGCAGACATGTTTGATTCGGGGGCCTTGTACAGGTGACTCGGGGCCCTGGGAGAGGAAAAACCAGGAAGAGATGTGGGAAATGGCTCCATATGGTCCTGTAGCCAGCCTTCTTCAGAAGACCCTCCTTTCACTGCATACCGAGGCTCGATCTCTCTTAGCTTCCATGGATTCATCTTCAGACCTGACACAGCCTCTGTCTGGGGTCTGTTTGACAGTTCCCACAGCCTCCTCGGTTTGCACTGCAGGGCTTGGCTGGTAGAGGAAATTAACAGGGTCAGGGGCTGCAAAGCGAGGACCAGTGAGAACAAGGGAATAGGAGAGGGAAGGGAAGGGATCAGGGTAGAAACAGATGGAGATAAAAGGGAAACTGGTCCTGTGTGTTCCTGCTAAACACTATCTAGGGAGGCAGCTGTACAGATTGAGTGCAGGGACTTGCTCAAAATACCACACTCACCGGCACTGAAGCGGCCACTTTCTGCTGCTGCTGCTGATCGATCTTGAATAACTGCACCTTAGCTCTCTTAAGAAGGCTAAACATTTTTTCCTCCACCCCAGATAGTGGCAGGGGACCCAGACTTGCAACATGGGCCTTTTCCAGTTGTGGCGTATGTTGTGGAGATGGAGGTGGCTGCACTTGTGGTTGCTGTGGTGGTAGTGCCTGGGGTAGGAGCTGGGTCTGCAAGGCTTGAGGGGGCTGCTGGAGCTGAAGCTGCTGCCCTTCGCTCTGAGCTGGAGCTCCATGGGGGGATACCTCAACCTTAACAGGAGTGGTGACCACAGGGACAAAACGAGGCAAGCTGAGGTGGTTGGTCCGCCCCACTGCCCTAGGCTCAGGCTCAGCTGGAGAGTCGTCAGCAGGAGGCAGCTCTGGTTCAGGAGCTTCAAGAGCCCCAAGAGGAGGAGGGGTAAGCACCGATTCATAGATCTTCAGGTGGGCTTCACTTGGGGTAAACTGAGGGGCCCGAAGGAGCAGGGGCCTCCGGGAGGGAGTGGCAGGAGTAGGTGGTGGAGACGGGGCTGGTGGAGGAGCAGGTGGAGGCGGCGGCAGCTCCCGGGTTAGTGAAGTCCAGCGAAATGTGGGTTCCCTTAGGATAGACCGTCTCTTCTCAGGGAGTGGGACTGGGGTAGATGGGGGAGTTGGGACACGAGGCGGAGAGGAGACTGGTACTGGTTCCTGGGGAGCAAGTGGGGAGGTTGCAACAGGAGGTCGAACAATAGAAGCCTCCACCTTTGGAGGTTTGGGAGGGTCTTCGTCCATAAATCGCCGGGGTGTTTTGATAACACGGGAGGAGCGAGCACTCACCACAGGCATAATAAACTGCCGTATATTCTTTAAGAAGGTGGTACTTTTGGGGACCACAGTAGGACTGTCTTCCAAAGGGCTTCCTGTGGTAGTGCTGGGGTTTGGAGTGGGAGAAAGGGTGCCCTCTGGTCCTGACCGAGCAGCTTCCCGCTCTGCCCGCTGGCTAGGAGTCAGGGGAGGCCTGCCCCTCTTCCTAGAGCATGTAGCTGGGACAAGAGGAGGAGACTCTTCCTGTTTCTCTGGGGCTGGATATGGGAGAGGGGAAGATGGGGGAGGCGGAGAAACTGGGGGTGGTAGAGGAGATGCTGGAGGTGGAGATGTTGAAGGGGGTGGTAGAGGAGGAGGTGGTGAAGGGATGGGAGGAGTCAAGGGTGGCGATGGAAGCTTTGCCTCTTCCTTCTCCTTGGCTGGCATCCCTTCTTCCTCGGCCATGGCTCTCTCGGTCTCCTCCTCTTCCTTTTGCTTGTTGTCACCCTCACTGTCATCTTCTTTTTCTTCCTTCTCTTCTACCTCCTCCTCCTCCAGTTTCTGCTCCTGCTTCTTTCTACATGAGCCCCTTTCCTGTTCATCTCCATCTCTTCTTTGGGGGGCATCCTGCCAGCTTTCCCCACGTTGACCATGACCCTGACCTGATTCTAGTCCCTGGGACAATTGTCCCATCTTCACTTTCTCGGCCTTGGAAACAAACTTGATCATAAGGGGAAGTCCGCCTCGGCCTCTGCCCCTGCCTCCACGGCCTCCTCTCCCAGGCTGTCCTCCACGTTTGGGGGTTCCAGGTCCTGGACCAGGTCCCTCCTTGCATTTCCAACTGCCAGCTTTGTTCTTTACTGGAACCACAGGAGGCGGAGGCTCAGATTTAGGGATTGTCACAGCCGCTTCTGCTACCACTACTGCTTGCTGCTTTTTCCGGCAGGGGCCAGCTGGCCGTCCTGGGGGTCTTCCCCGAGACCGACGGGGAGTAGAGGGTTCACGTGCCCGTGCCCGGCTCCGGGGGGGTTGGGGTGCTTGGGCCCGCCGGAGAAGTTCAGTCAGTGCCTGCACCATCCGTTCAGTGCCCTCCTCACCCCGTTTCCGAGTAGGGGCCTTTGGAGGGACAGGAGCCACATCTGCTAGGCGAGGAGGAAGGGGGGCCGTCTTATGCTTTCGGCCCCGACCCCGGGGGACTCGACCTAAAAGGAGAACAGTTGTGGGGAGATGGGTCAAGCTGGCCCTGTAGTATTAAGGAAAGCACCCCAGAAGGGCAGGATACTAAGTCTTACTGGTCTGCTTTCCCCCACAGCCCAGGCTACCTTGTACTGAACACAGGACACACTCAGTAACTGGTCGAGACTAGCTGAACACAAAGGGCAAGAACCTACCCAGAACACTGGAGAGGTAGAGTTTCCCCATCACTCACCTCGCTGGGACCGAAGCGCAGAGCGCAGGGAACTGGGGGCCACATCTTCATCTGAATGAAAACCCTGAAACTCCTGATGTAGGGGACCAAGGGTGAAGGGGAAGAAACAGTGGTCAGTGCCAAAGCCCTGGTTCCACCTGGGTTTCAGGTGTTGTGGATATGTTAGCTTCCATCTTAACATAATCCTCCTTATTTATCAAAGAACTTAAAAAACTGAGGCAAGGTCAGAAGGAATGAAGGTACAAGACATTCTTGAATCAGACCATACCAGCACAACCATCAGTAATTCACCTGCCCAGAAGAAAACACTAGAAGGTCTCCTCAAGTTAAGCAATAGGCATTGCAATGAGGGCTAATTCCAACTTAAAACAAAGTAGGTCCTCCGTTTACACCCTTGCAGGGCATTCCTAAATGGGGAGTGTTTTGGGGGAGACGAGAGATGGAGCAGATGGTTTATCATATTAGAATCCATTCTGAGGCCTCAGAGGACAGCTAGCTCTCCTAAGCAATATAATCCACACCCTCCTGCCTTTTCCAAAAGGCTGAGAGAGAGAGATAAACCATAACTGCACTCACTCCAGACTCAAGACTCAACATTCATTCTATCCCTGTTCAACCCGCGCCTAAGAAGCCTCCACCACTCTACCTGAGAACCAAAGAGCAACTGGGGCACTGGTGAAACCAAGGGTATGTCGCGGATTTTAAAGGCCAAGAAGATAGCCTGTAAGTAAGAGCCCAGGAGGCTCTAGCCTTGGTCAATTAAGGCCACGCTGCTGCTGTCAACCACCACTGGTCCGGCATGCAATCCCTATGGCCTCTTCACCCACTCCTGTCCTGCTCTGCCATTGCTACCGCGAAAGATCAGCTCAGGACACCAATAGGGCTTGCCTGGAGCCCAGGCGTCTAGCTGCAGTCAGGGATTCTCTGACCACTTTCAAAGGCCCCAGCCACCCGAGAGCTCCACGCAGCCTGCTTCCTTCATGCTTATTTCCAGGAGCCCCGAGAATCCCACTTGTCCACAACACCCTTCGGAGCTATCCCGAGCCCTGCAAGCCCCTGGCCTCCGCCCCACCCGGCGCTGGAGACACATCCGACCGCCTCACCTCCTCCTCGGATTCCCCGTCACTGCTCTCTTCCTCCGGCATGCTGCCTCGGTTCGGGCCCCAGCCCCGGCCCCGGCCGCGGCCCCGGCCTCGCTGAACGCGCGCACCAGCCCACAGGCGGCGGAGCCGGCGCAGGCCCCGGCGGAGACCCAGCAAACGGAGCAGGGCCGTGTCCTCCCCGGGCTCGGCTCCTCCCGGCCCCGCCGCGCCGCGCCGCAGGGCTACCCGCACTCTTTCGGCTCCGCTGCCTCGGCCGCCGCGGCCCCCGCCCCCGCCGGAACCCCGCGGCCGGCCCGGGAAGCGGCCCCGTGCGGAGCCAGGCCCGGGGCAACTGCCGCCGCCCGCCGCCGCCGCCATCTTGGCACCGTGAGAGGGGCCGGGGAGGCGGGGGGAGGGGCGGCCCGTGCGCAGGGCCGGGGGGAGGGGAGAAGAGGAGGGGCAAAGCGGGGCGGCTGCGGCTCACGACAACAACCAGCGCCGCTGTGGGGCGGGCAGGAGCCGGGGGCTGGGCTGGCCACGCGCGGGGCACCACGGGAGCAGGAGTCCTGGGCCGGTCGGCCGTCACCCTCAAGCCGCACCTGAAGAGCAGACCCCGCGTCGCGGCCGGAGAGCGGGAGGCGCAAGGTCTTCTGGGAAATGTAGTCCAGTCGCCTTGCTCCTTCCGCCGACAGCTGGGGCGCGAGAACTGGGAATACCGGGTTGGCGACAGAGACTAGGAGAGCCAGTTCCTGGTCTCCAGGAGGTGTGGTTCCCGGCTCAGACTCCTCCCATTGTTCTAGTCGGAACTAGCGACCTGCATGGACTACCATTCCCAGGGTACCGTTGGCTTCGGACCCTGGGAACCCGACGGACACACAGCAAACGAAGTTAGCTACTGCGCTAGGCGTGGGCTGAGGGAAGGGTGGTGGTGCTCGGTTAGTCTCACTTCCAAGCGCAACCCAGTAGCCGCATTGCCCGGCGCGGAGGGGAGATGCTGGGGAGGCTGGTCTCCATCCCTTACTCAGAGGAGAGCAGACGGGTGGTCGAAATCGGGACTTGAGCCTGCGCTCCTCTCCAGCCCTAGACTACGCGCGCGGTGTGTTGCTGTGGAAGGAACCAGAGTCTTGAGGAGCCTCAAAGCCACCTTTCCCCTCCCGCAGGGTCTGGAGCGCCTTTGCGGCGTGCTGCCCTCGAATTATGCGAAGCCCCCGGAAATGAAAAGTGTGACCCTCTGTTTAGTCTATGGTGAATGGCCAGCAGGGGCCGCTACAGGGCAAGAGTGGGAACCCCCTAGCGCAGAGGAAAAGTCTGGACTCATCCTGACTGGAGAGCACAGGAAACTTTATTATAGTGATGAAATTGACAGCCCCCAGTTAATCTTCACCAAGTTAACTGTCCTTAACTCGGACTTGCCAGCTGGCCGAGGCTTCTGCAACTCGCTCATCCGGAGAGGGTTCGAAGCTCCTGTCCAGCAGCTCTTCTGCGGATAAATTTGCCAGGCCGCCCTAGCGACAGCGCCGCCAGCTGAACTCTTCTGCCTTTTAGTCTATTCTTTGGTTGGAGTCTTGTCAAGCCAGAGAAGCTACCAACAACGGGTCAGGTGGCAGCGGAGGAGGCGGAACTACTGGGAGAGATGGAGGCCCGTGTTGGCCTCGAGGAAGAGTAGAGGAAGGTAGAGCGTATGGTCCATCCAGGAGGCAGCCGGCTGGGCGAGTGGCCACGCATGTGCGCCTGCATGGACGCCTGGCTAGGGCAGCCAGCCCTGCACAGAGGGCAGCGATAGGGAGCAGCCCCATGTGTCCTCAGGTGCTTGGTCATGGCAGAGAAATCCCGGGAGCGCTGAGGACAGAGGCTACAGGAGAAGGGCTTCTCTCCTACAGGTGGAGGAGAAAGCCAGAGAAGGAAGAAATGGGCGAAGGCTGTCCAAGCTAGGGGTGCATCGAGCAATAGGGCAAGGGAGGAGCTGGCAGACCAGCGATGGAAACTTAAAAGACAAATTCACACTGGGCAGGATGCCCATACCTGTGTGGACTCGGTAATGTGTCTCCATCTGATGCTTGAGTGAAAACCGCTTTCCACAGACAGAGCAAGAAAAGGGCCGAGAGCGAGCAGGAGAGGGTAAAGAAGGGCGTTGGTGAGATGGGCAGTTCAATGTGCGTTCTTGACTCACACAGGTTGCCAGTGTGCCTGTGTGGACAGAG
This sequence comes from Arvicanthis niloticus, assembly GCF_011762505.2. Classification (NCBI taxonomy): domain Eukaryota; kingdom Metazoa; phylum Chordata; class Mammalia; order Rodentia; family Muridae; genus Arvicanthis; species Arvicanthis niloticus. The sequence continues at coordinate 9,009,989 of NC_047658.1, forward strand.
AAATGCCATGACCCAGAATCCCTGAGGCTGAATCAATACAATGTCCAAACAAGAAATTAAAAGCTTTGCTGAGGGGAGGCAGCAGTTTTCACCCTACTTACTTACCTGTGTACCCTTGCCCAGACTCTTCTATCTCCCAAGGGCTGAGTTTTTCAGTGCCCTGGGGAAAAGATCCTGGAAACAGAGTGAGGTAGGGGCCCTGCTAAGGCTGGACTCCTGGAGCCCAGCTGCTGGGCAGAAGCCCTGTGCTTCCAGAATACTGAGGGGCTTACCTGGAGTGGGGCTAGAGGAAGCCAGCTGATTCTGACTCCAAAGACCTTTGGAGTGGCTCAAGGTCAGTGGGATCCTGGGTGAAGAAGAATTACAGCCTTGGCAAAGCCTGAGAACCTAACCAACTCTGGCCTGTCTTGTGATGAGAATATTTTGTTGTCTCTAACTCAGGAAATGTACAATGAGCATAAGAGATGTGGTACCCTTCCACCCATTACTGCTGCCTCTCTGGAGCCACTCCCTCCCTGCCTAGATGTACTCCTTTAAGCCCTTCACTCACCTCTGATCTGGAGGCCAGACCTGCCAGGCCGCAGTGATGGGGGTACTATGGGAGAAGGGAGTGCCATATCTGGACGGCCACAATAAGATGCTCCACAAGGCAGGCTGGCCCTCCCCCAACCATGGGGCTTCAGCCCACCAGGGCCTGGGAAGGAGGCTAGTGAGGAGGGAACCTGGTGGGGAAAGTGGACCCGGACACCCACGAAGACTCTCCTCAGAGCCATGGTGGCTCGCTATACCTTTCATGACCTCTGCTTGCTTTGTTTCTGCTCCTCTGTAACCCACAGGGGCTGGACTGAGTGCCTCCTCTGAGCTCATCATCCTAGTTACTCCTGCCATCTCAGGGCTCTCTCCGGGTGCTTTGTGCTTGTGTGACATCTCCTGTTCTCTCTCCTTATTTCTAAAATCCTCTGGTTTCTGTTTCTCTCCAGGACCCCCCAGTCCTCTCTCAGAACCCCTCATGAATTCTGATTGCTGGTGCCTCTTCAATCCTGGATCCAGCTCATCATCTTTCTTGCTCCTTTGAGCTCTCTTACATGCCTCTTCCAAGGCCTGTACCCCCAAGGCTCTGGCTGCCTCTTCGAGGTTCCCCAGCTCCCCAGGCTGTAGCTCTACACTCTCTCCGTATACAAAGGTCAGAAGCTGAGCAAAGGTAGAAGGGCTTATGCCTTCAACCAGAGCCCACCTGCCCTTGCAACCCAGCCTTGAGCTTGCACCTGCTAACACTAGGCTATGGGCAGGGAACTCCAGGCCCCCTACAGTGATCAGGGTATCACACAGTGCTGGCCGGAGCCTAGCAGCTAACTGTACCAACCTATCAGAGCCATATGGGCTGATTAGTCTTGTGGGAGTCTGGGGCATTGTTCCTGGCTAGTCTACCAGTTTCACAAGCTCTGAGAAGAAAGCCACAATGGGTGGTCCATGGAAGAAAGGGGAGGGAGAAGCCGCATACTCTCAAGCCTGTGGAGGGGAAGGGAGAGAGGGTTGAGTGTCTGGGCTCAGATTGGTACTATCTGTCCTGAATGAATCAAATGACTAAGCCAAAGGCCAGCTGTGGGGATGTCACACTACGAGAATGCACACTGGGCCAGGGGTCAGGTTTGGGGCCTGACGAGCTACAGCCAGGCAGTTAGCAGAGGTATCAAGTAGTGGGCTCAGGGCTGCTATAGTTCGCAAACTCCCAGCTTAAGAAAGGTTTTGGCTTCCCCAGGCTCTTTTGCAGGGAAAGCCTCTGAGCACCCTGGCTTTTTCCTCACTTTGCATAAACCCTGGCTTTTATGAATGGAGTAAGATCTAGCTTTTGGGTCCTCCCCCATTGTGAGCCCAGAAAGCCAGAGAAAGCATCAAGACAGCTCACATGGCAGGAGAGCAGACTCTAGGGCGTAACCCAATTGTCTCTGCAAGACTGAAGCTTCTAGAACACACCCTCGGAGAAGGAATTAGAAAAGAGCAGAGATTGCCACCCAATGAGTTAAGGGAGCCACATAAGAGTTTTAGAGAAGGCTTTGATGCCTGAGGAAGTTAAAGGGAAAGGAGACTGGAGAAGGGCAGCTATTTCCTCTCACAATGAGGATAAAGAATGGTTTGAGTTATGTTTTTCATAAGCCAGAAAACGAAGACCCAGAAAATGCCCAACAAATCAAGAGTTTAATCACACATCAAAACCATCATGGCACAGGTGACCCAGAATACTGGAGCCCAAGACAGAAAGAGATAGCCTAAGAGTCTTAGCATCTAGCAGGCCTAGCTCTGTGCAGACCCTCCATGAGTAAGCAGCATGTGGGGGGAGGGGGAGGGGAACTACTTGGACACCTTGGGGTGAGGGATGCAGGTTGCCAGAGAGTGGACAGAAAGACAGTTGGAGTGGAGGAAAACCTCATCTGGGGAGAGAGAGTAACTCACCTCTGTAGCTGCCTCCTAGTACCGCATGCTCTCTACTGCTCTTGGGGCTCCTGCCCACCACCCCCAGCTAGCCCCACCCCTGTCCTCAGTCATCCCAAGTATCAGTCTGCCAGAGTCCCCCAGAGGGGTGTGGCTTTACTCTGTCTCTGCCTAAGACCTATAAGAGAGACTACAGATCTACTTTTAACAACCCAGACTGCCTCGCCTCCTCACCCTAATTCAATCGTGAGTTCCTCATAGTCAAAGATGTGAACCTGTGGTGACAGGGACTTTGGGACAGTCAGAGTCTAAGCCTCATCTGTGCCATTTACTAGTTGTCTTTGGGCAAGTCATCCATCCCTCAGTCACCTCATGCATCAAGTATCATGGTCTCCAGAGGCGGGGGTGAGGATGAAGTATCATGCATGAGGAAGTGGTCTGTGAGCACAACACAGCATTCAGCTGCTATTAGTTCTGCATCCTAGAGGTGGCCATAGCATGGAGTAGCTGGAGAGCATTTCTGATACCTCAGAAGTATATGGATAGAAACACAGAAGTTGAAGCAGAAGGGAAAAGGCCAAGCCTCTTCCCTTTCCCCCTGGCTTAGTACATCAAGCCTCACTCTGTGAGACTGACCCTTGTCCTCTGGACCACAGCAAAGACTAGGTGTGTGTGACTCAGATCCTCCCAGCAGACTCTGAGGGGGCAACCCCAGGAAGCCTGTGGTGGTCTCTAAGAGAAAAATCTCCTTTTCCTGGGCTTATGACAAATGACATTTCTCTGAAATCAAAACCAGGGGTTTCTTTCATTTTCTGCTCAAGGGGTCAAGGTCCCTGAAGACTTCCACCTCTTTTGACACCTTTAGCGCCTCTCTCTCTCTCTCTCTCTCTCTCTCTCTCTCTCTCTCTCTCTCTCTCTCCCCTCTCATGTCTTCTTCCTGTGTAGCTCGAGCTGGTCTTGACATCTCTACCATCCTGTCTCAGCATCACCACTGCTGGCTCTGCTACTCTTTAATTTGAGGAAGGTATAAAAAGCCTTTGAGACTCAAGTTTGTTTGTTTGTTTCCTTTTATTATTTTTTTTTTTTTTACCATTCTATCAATCTGATCCTTAAGCTGATTTTTTTCATTTGTGGTGGGTGTCTAATATGTCATACATACGGAATAAATAAGGAGAGGAGACACAAGCCAGACATTGGCTAGGCTGCTGTGATGCCAGCATAGGCTGAATCCCTGGAGGTTTCTCCCTAGCGTCTGGCCCCTCCTAGAGCCAATAACTGACAGTCAGACCTGCTTTTCTCCCTTGGCTCCAGGACTCTAAGGTGTTCAGTTCAGCCTTCTATTACTCTCTCCCTCCAGACCTAGGATGCCTTCCCTCCCATTCTAGCTTGGGTACAGGCAGGTGTCAACCCTCCGAGATCAGACAGGGTGTGTCGGTGGGTGAGGCTGGTGAAGGGTTAGTAGGGTGGAGATAGGGGAAGATGAGTCAGAACGAAAGGGAAAATGCAAATGGCACCCTGTGTTCATCTGCTCCTCTGAACGTTAAATATTTTCCACTTCTGAGCTTTCTAATTCCTAGCATCATGCACTCGGGATCATTCTAGAGACTGCTATGTCAAAGACATACTAAATGCCAGTCCTTCTGATAGATGTGCAAACAGAAACAAACCTTCCTCCAACACAAAAACACACAGTCTCTAAAAACAAGAAGTGGGGCAAAGCCACAGTTGTAGAGGAAAAGGCGCTGGGGATCTTACAGCAGCCAAATCGCCCAATGGAGGAAGCCCCTCCCTTCTCCTGCCAGTGACTCAGCTGCCCCATTAGTATGCTTTACCCACTGATGACCAAGAAGTAGGGGCCACTCAAAGATAGTCAGTCCATGGGGACTGACAGCAGGCTTTCAGGGCACTGAGAAAAGAGCCAGGGGGTTCCCCACTGAGTAAACAAAAGGCCCCGAAAAATAGGAAACCCCATCTTGCCTCCCACTTGGTGTCTTCCCACAGTGAGGCTACCCCCTTAGAGAACGGGCCCTTAGAAGTATTTTTAGGGCCCTTTGCACCTGAGCCCTTATGCTGGTGACACTGGGGGTTCTTCCTTGGCCTCTTCCTACAGCCATGGAAAAGCAATCATGGACACTTGGCATTAAGCAATGACAAGAGAAACAGATCCAACAGTGAGCACTTTGATTTGCAAGAGTAGGGACAGTATCTACTGTTAGATTTCAGACCCTGTAGTTGCCTTTGTCCCTTGGACATTTAGCCACATCCCCTGCTACTCTCCTGCTGGCTCTCTGGAATGGAGTTAAGAAGCCCTGCTGTGCTATGGCCTTACAGAACCTCCCCTTTGCAACTGCAAGATAAACTCCATCTAATACCTGGCTCCGTGTAATGCCAGGAGTCGTGTAGACCATGCTAAACTAAATCACATGGTATGGAACTTCCTGGTACCTTATAAAAAAAAAACCTAGACCAATCTGAAAATCCTCTGGGATCAGATGCCTGTTCTTCAGGACCCCCACTATGTGGCACACGGAGGCTCTCTCTCCTAATAAAGTACCTCTCTAGGATTTTGAAGCAAGGCTCTCCCTTCAATACCTCTTTATTCTGATAGTATGATGCTACATCTCTCATAATGCTCTCCCACTGCAAGACCCAATCATACCCCCAGGGCAGCAAGTTCAGTCTCCTAGTGAAGCTCCTGGTGAAGGGTAATTTCAAGATCAACCCTTTCCCAAACTAACCTGTTGCTTCTGGCCTCTAATTTATAACCTGACGTACTGCTCTTGCAGTGTCCCCCATCTCTGAGAAAAGTGGCATTTGCTGGTAATCCTAGCACTCAGGAGGCTAAGGCAGGGGGACTGAGTTTGAAGTCAGCCGGAGAAACGTAATAAAACCCTGTCTGAAGCCATCAAAAATTGTTCGCATTTCCTGCCTCCCAGGCTCATGCAGAGAGCATCATCTCCCTGGCACAGAGTCTAGAACTCACAGGTTAGGACACACCCTTGTCCAGGCAGAGGCTAAAGTGCCTTTGGACCTATGAATGGAAGAGAAATATGTGGGAAAAGGAGGGATGGTCACCGTTCTGTTTTGTTGTTAGTTTGTCTTTGTTCTTTGAGATACTGTCTATAGCCCAGGCTGACCTCAAACTCATGGAACTCCTCCTACCGTAGCATTCCAAATGCTGGGGGTTCTAGAAATGAGCCGTCGTGCCCAGCTTTCTCTGTTCTCTTTAATATCTGTATTGCCGAGTCAAGCTTGAGGTCTGACATTTTAGTCCTGCCGGTAGGATTGACCAATTAAACCAAAGGACAATGTATGAGGTGCTCACTCTCCGTGTAAAATCAAAGCTTAGATTAAATGCAAAACTCAGCGTAATATAAAAATGTAACAAGTACTGATTCTTTGTAAACATTACAGTTAAACTCAGACTATCACAGCATGCCAGGGGTGGTTGCTTTAGGAAAAATGTTCTCCTTTCATTTTCTTTCACCATTTTAATTTTTGAGGTAGAATCTCACTGTCAGACTGCCCAGGCTGGTCTTCCATCAATACTCCCACCTTGGCCTCCCAAAAGCTCTGAAAACCCAAAACCACTACACCTCCCTTTGCCCCAAGTATTTTAAATATTGAGTCTGCTCCCCAAGCCAAGCTGAACAGAATTCAATTTAGAAAAAACTGTGTTAGAACAAAAATCTTCCCAAGAGCACATTTCCCCTAAATGAAGGTCGTCCACACACTCTTCACAGTATTTACACGTGTTAAGACCAATTATCCAAATCTGAGAGGAACTTTTGAGCTGTTCACTGGAGTCAAGTACATCCCACGCATACCAGAGCAGAGAGATACCTCTGGTGAATTCCTTTCTTCCCTTAAACCAGCACATGGGAATAAATAGTAAAAGAAAAAAAAAAAAAAAAAAGTACCGGCTCTCAGCTTAACCCAAGAACAAAATATACTCAATACCCGAAGGTGCTGAGCTGGGATCATAAAGACCCTGGGATAGCTCACCTTCTGTGGATTAGATGACAAAGGGACTGGACTAGCCGTCAGAAACCATAGGCACCAACTCATTTTCACAATCCCTTCTTCAGTCTTATTATGGGGCTAACCTCTCCCCAAATACTCAGCCGATTTATGGGGGTGGATTCAAGATGAGTATTGGATATCAATATTTACCTACACCCAAGCAGAGGGCCCCACTTTGGCCTCCTTGGGCTATGTTCCTTCTTGTGGGCTGAAGAATCCCGGAGCATCAAGGAAGTACCCACTTGTGTGCTAAGAGAATGCCACTATGTACACATACTCATTTACACATGCTCATACACAAACATACATACACACACATAAACCTTCACATACACACGCTCACCCATACACATGCTCACACATACATACATACATACATACATACATACCACACACACATACACCCCTAGACTATATTCTGGGATTCCAGAGTCCAGAGTTTACTGAACCAAGTGATGCTTAACCCACAACCTAGGTTCAGATGGGCCTCAGCTGTCCACCCATGAGAGTGGACTATCTGTAAACAGATATACACACTTGAGGTCCTGTATTGACTGGGGATGGATGTGCAAGTCAGTATATGAGACCTACAGCAAGCACGGGGGGAAATGGATAATTTGTGGTCTCGCCCAGAATCTGCACATAGTATGGAATAAAGTCTGCTCTATTCCAATGGTTCTTAACCTCTCAGGACCTCACCATCCAGACATAGGAGCATTGAACGTTTCCGACACCCATACCATTTCACATATGAATAAATAACGCAACGAATCCCACAGAAGGCTGTGCAGCCCCTGCCTATTCTCATCGTCTTTGCAATTCCTTTAGCCCTCTTCCCACTAAACACACACATGTGCACACATTTCCTGGTGATTTTCAAGAGCAAACAGACCATGGAAGCCCAATCATGGGACTGTCGTCCATATCTACCTTCTGGATATAACCCGAAGAACCCCAGAGACCTTAACGGTACTAAACAGACAAGTGAAATTATGTATCAGCATACTGCCCCACAAGTTACAACAACAACAACAACAGGGTCAGTGACCCAGGAATGGAATGAGGCTCTAATTCAATCGCCAGAAGCTGAGGCAGGAAGATCATGAGACTGGGGCCAGACTAGAAGTACCTAGCAAGCCCCTGTCTCAACCAAAATTAGTAACTTAAATCATCACAGTGAAGCACAGAGGATCCCACAGCTCTCTCCTCAGGCCAGCACAACTGGTGTGCCTGCTCTATACTTATAGGTCAAGAACATGGGAAGGTTTGGGCACCCCCGAATTTTGAGAAGCCACAGATCCAACCGAGGAAGTATCAGTTCCTATTGGGCAACAGGCTTGGCTGGGATTTAGAGGCTTTCTCCCCAGAACTTCCAGAGAACCACTGGGCCAACATCCTGGTCACATTGTCCACTCTGGAGCCAATGCCGAAGCACTTCAACCTCAAGTCAGGAAAGCAACCACCTATGAGGCCTGGAAAAACAGACATGGATAGTTTCCCAGTGCGCTTTCAACCTCATGAACATTCACTCCAGTACAAGCTGGGTCCAAAGATCCCAGAAAATTTGTCACCACGTGACACCAGTGAACCAAGCTTCTGCCTCCAGTTGCCAGAGCCAGACAGTGATGGTGGCTTTTCCCACCTCAGCGTAAGCTGGCCTCTGGGACCATAACAAAAGTCGGAGGCCATGCTGCCTCTCCTGTCCAACCTGGGCCCCAAAATGACCAAGAAACACACGACCTAAAGCGATTAACTCTCTGTTCTGATCCTCGGCAACGTCCCTCGAGGACACTCCCACCTCAGCCCTAGCATTCTCTGGGCTAGGCCCAATATCAAAGAAAAAAAGGAAGAAAAGCCGTAGTACTCACCAGTTTGGTCTCCTTCCACATCAATATCACCCACTTTGAAGACAGCTCAGGCCAGAGTGGCCGTTAGAAAGTGGGGATCGACGCAGGGCCAGGAGCTCGAGGCCAGCGCGTGCAGAGCCTCTGCGCGCTTGATCCTGACACGGACACTGATTGGCTGCAGCTCTGGCCCTGCTCTCTTCTTATTGGTGCCTGTTGGGTGCTGACCAGCCAGGGACGCAACTGGCTTCTGTTTGCAGCTGATTGGCTGTCGAACTCGGACCTTGAGTCTGATTGGCCTGGAGGTGTGTAAGCGGCAAGGCGTGAGCTAAGATGCCATATTGCCTTGTAGCCAGCCAACAGTGTTGATTGGCTACAGATTTTTCTGCCCTCTCTACTGACCTTTCTGTCACGGTTAAAGACTTCAAAGACTCCTTCAACACAAACTTAAGGAAACTACTATCTTTCTTGTTTATGCCCTGCTATTTGAGCACCTCCAATCTGAAAATTAAAGCTTTCTTCTTAACCCCTTACAATATGCGCAATATTAGCAATGTTTTGAGAAGACGTAACCTAACGCAAGGAATTCGTGTCTTGGTGAGTGCAAAGTCCAAATAAATATAGCCGTAAATAAAGATTGGAGAAAGTTTTATTTTCTGCAGCAGACGAGGAGAGCATGGAAATAATTTTTAAGGAACTGTCCATCAAAAGAAGGATAAGGAATTTATTAGGGAGGCTACACATACCCATTTGGAAAGGGTACATTACTGCACATGTCCAGTTTGTACCATAAATTTTTACCTAAAAATAAAGTAAAGCCCCCCTTCCCCCAAAAAAAGACTTATTTTCACTCTGGAGGCAGATCTCTATGAGTCTGATACCAGCTTGGTCTACATAGCAAGTGCCAGACCATCCAGGGCTACATGAGATTCTCTCTCTCTCTCTCCCTCTCTCCCTCTCTTCACCCATCCATCCATTCCCCCCTCCAGAGCAAGAAGATACCCTTAGAAGACAGGTGTTAGACCCACTGGAGTTGGAGTTACAAGCAGTTATTAATTGCATGACATGAGTGCTGGAATCAAATAGGGTCTGAAAGAAAGCGCCTTACACCCTTCAACACCATCTCTCTAGCAATCCCAGGCAAATTTGAAGGTGCCTTAACACTCACCAGCACGTTAGACCCTTCAAGGTATTTGCTTTGCCTAGTCACTAACAAAGTGAGGGAAGTAGGAAGAGAATGTAGGAGGCCACCACACTAAATTGGAAGGGGCTCAAAAGTCAGTCCAGCTGCAGGTATTGGGGAGCCCCCTTTCCTGATGCTCTTTCCCTAAACCACCACTGACTGGATGCATGACTAGCCTGCCTCATTATAAAGTATTCCAGCAGGGAGGACGCCAACCCCAGCCATGGGTGTGGGTAGTGGTGCCTTGACCCATCGTGATTGGCCTGTTTGAATAAACACTTCTATTGAATAAAGCACTTCTAATTCTCCATGACTTGCCGGCCTACTGAGCCAGCACTGCAGTGCCTAGAATCAAGTAATCCCTGGATCTCCGCCACGGAGGCACCTTGCAAAAACCAGTTCTGACCCCAGCCGGCGGTGGCACCGCTCATTGGCTGTCCCTGAGCTATAACCAATGAGGCACGAAGGCGCTCTCAAAGAGGCAGACCTTGATCTGCCGCTGCCGCTTTTGATTGGTCACAAGGCTGCTCTCGCTGTTGATTGATTAGCGGGCCGGAGGCGTTGGAGCCAGCCGCTTTTCTCCGCTAGGCGCCTACTTTCTATCCCTAAGCCCTCGGAAGAGCTGCGGGGAGGAGACAGAAGGATGAGCAGGATGAGTATCCTTTTAAAAAAAAAAAAAAAAAAAAAAAAAACAGCACACGATCCTGGCTCAGTACCCACAAAAGTAAATGACCCTCCAAGGGTTGAAAGAAAGCATTCTAGCATTGGCAGCGGCTGAATCAGCCCTTTCTACGGATCGCGTTGTGCACGTCGCCCCTGAGCAGAGGATCAAGCCTCTATCAGTTAACGTCTGAAGGTTAGAGAGGTGAAACCCACTGTCTCAAGTCTCACAAGCTCAGTTGTTGTTCTCATGAGAGTCCGGCCTCCTAGCTACAACGTGTTGAATGGGGAAAGATGGGAGTTGGACTGTAATCCCAGAATTTAGGAAACTAAGTAGAAGAATCTTAAGTTTGAGGCCAGTCTGAGCTGCATATCCAGATCCTGTCAGAGAGAAAAAGATAGACAAATTAACAAAACACTATATTATGATTGAACACAGTTGATCTTGTAGATGTAGAATAGGGTCTGGTTTGCCTTATCTACAAATGGGGTGTTGCGTTTTTTTTTTCCTGCTCTATGATTTATTATGACTTGTGTCTTGTTTTTTTTTTTTTTTAGAAAACATTTTTTATTATTTTTTTTAAGAATTTATTTATTTATTTTGTGTAAGTACACTGTAGCTGTCTTCAGACACCCATATGAGGGCATCAGATCTCATTATGGATGGTTGTGAGCCACCATGTGGTTGCTGGGATTTGAACTCATGACCTCTGGGAGAACAGTCAGTGCTCTTAACCACTGAGCCATCTCACCAGCCCCGTGTCTTGTTTTTAAAATATACTTTAATTAATTCTTTGAGACTTTTGTTTTTTCTTTATTTGTTGGTTGGTTGGGTTTTTTGTTTGTTTGTTTGTTTGTTTGTTTGTTTGTTTTGTTTCCGAGACAGGGTTCTCGGTGTATCTCTGGCTGTCCTGGAACTGACTCTGTAGACCAGGCTGGCCTCGAACTCAGAAATCTGCCTGCCTCTGCCTCCCAAGTGCTGGGATCAAAGGCGTGCGCCACCACCGCCTGGCTTCTTTGAGACATTTGATGGATATTTTGATCATTCCCTTACCTCCTTCTGGATCCATGCCTACCGTTTGATTTCACAAGAGACTGCCATGCGTATTTTACATATCCAAGCAGACCTGGCCTCCGCATTCTCTCAGCATCTCCACCTGCCATACCTTGCCCCAGCCCTGAACTTTCCAGCCTAGGGCTGCCCTTCTCCCAGAGGCTCTTCCCTACATAATGCAGACATTTTGGTCCTTGTCTGTCTCTCCTCTCTCTGCACCTGAGCCAGTGATTTCCCTGGCCTCAGTCCTTGGGGCCAGTGAATTCACCCAAGAGCAGCTTCCCCATAAACCTGTGTTTAATATAATCTGGCTTGAATTGGCTCGATTCACTGCTGGAGAAATAATTTATCACCTACCACCCCCTCCCTTCACCTTTACCCCACCATCCTAAGAGAATGTCAGGGCTCCTTGCTCTCTTAACTTTTCCCTTGACACAGGTCTATCACCGTTCCTGGAGCTAGGCTCCCAGCTGGCCAGCCCTAGCGATCCTCCTGTCTCACCCTCCTATGCTTACCCCATAGTAGTTGGGTTGTAGGCACAGCCTACCACCACTGGCTTTTTTACAAGGGCTTGGAAGATTTGAACTCAGGCCCTCCTGATTGTACAATATACACTCTTACCCTCTTAGCAGATATCTCTCTAGTTATCACTAGTTATCTAGTTATCACTGGTTAGGTTTTTGAGTGTTTGGATTTTATACTTGGATCTAGTCCTGAAGAATTGGCATAATCAGATTCTGGAGAGAGAGAGAGAGAGAGAGAGAGAGAGAGAGAGAGAGAGAGAGAGAGAGGTTTCTCCCAGGATGCTTAAGAATGAGGACCGGAAGGATATAATCTTCAGTCCTGGTGGCACTTGTGAGGTGTAATGGGATCATAAAAACACTCACTTCGTTAATGGATTAATTCGTTGATGAGTTCATGGATGATTTGACTATGAGGTACTGAGTCCTGGCTATAGGTAGTGGGTCACTCGGGGTATGGCTCTGAAGGGCGTATCATACTCAAGTTGTCAGACTTCCATGGTGTGATGTTTTGAATAAGAGGTGTCCCCCACAGGCTTGGGCATTTGAATATGTATCCTTATTTGATGGAATTGTTCAGAGAAGTTATAGGCAGCTACAGCTTTGCTGAAGGAAAGACAACACTGGGGGCAGGCTTTGAGAATTTAAAGTCTCCCCTCAAATTTCCAGCTGGAGATGTGATGTCTCAGCTTCTGGCTCTGGCCAACATGAATACCATACCTCCCTCCATGACAGATTCTTATCCCTTGAAACCAAAAGCCCAAATAAACATTTTCTTCTATACACTGCCTTGGCCATAGTGCTTGGCCACAGCGACAGAAAAGTCATTTACACATACAGCAAGCTCCTCTACCCACTGAGTCATCTTACTGACCCATATGTCTCCTGTTTCTGTATTGGTGAGGGTCCAGCCTAGGGCTTTGTGTATGCTAGGCAAGTGTTATAATATGATCACACACACACACACACACACACACACACACACACACACACACACACACTTTTTTGGCCTTTTGAGACCAGTTTCTCTGTGTAGCTCTGGCTGTCTTGGAATTCTCTCTGTAGACAAGGCTGGCCTAGGAACGCAGACATCCGCCCCTTTTAATGAGAGCCGGTATTCTTATGCAGCCTAAGCTAGTTTCAAACTTGAGATCACCTGTTTTAGCTGCCCAAGTGCTGGGATAATCAGCAAGTATCATCACACCCGGCTTTGAAAGTAAGTTTTATAAAGGGAGAGACAGGCCGGGCGGTGGTGGCACACGCCTTTAATCCCAGCACTCGGGAGGCAGAGGCAAGCGGATTTCTGAGTTCGAGGCCAGCCTGATCTACAGAGTGAGAGTTCCAGGACAGCCAGGGCTACACAGAGAAACCCTGTCTTGAAAAACCAAAAATAAATAAATAAATAAATAAATAGATAGATAGATAGATAAATAGATAAAGGGAGAGACAGGTCTGGTTTGTATTCTCTTGGGTCCTTAAAGGCAGAATAGTATTTGTCTGTTTGTCCCTCTATGTAGCCTTGGCTGTCTGGGAATTCACTATGTAGACCAAGTTTGTCTCACACTCACAGAGATCCACCTGTCTCTAAAGACAAGCACCCCCGTAGGCCCCACTAGTCCTTGTTTTTTTGAAATAGGATCTTCTTGTCTCTATGTAGGCCAAGGTGGCTCCAAACTCCCTATATAGCACAGACTGGTGTTGACCTCCTGACCCTCCTACTTCTGTCTCCTGGATCCTACCTTAAAGGTGTGTGCCGCTACACCTAGCCAGTCACCGCTTTTCAACGACCTGCTTGTGAATATGTACTTGTGCACACTTCTGACTATTCGGGTTCACAGCAGAGGACCTGGCTGGGTAAAGGGATGTGAGTTTTACATTTGAATGCAAACAACAACCACCACTACCTAACTTACCTTCACAGGTGAAATAGAAAGGGTTTGTGCCCTGCTTGGGTGCTATGTGCCATGACATTGTTCTTTCTCTTCTATGAGTTCCCAAGATGCTCAGTGGGGCAGGAAACAGAGATAAGCATGGGGAAGTGGCAAGGGACCAACCCACATGGGCCCCTTCATGTCAGGTGAGGAATTAGACCATGAGCTGAGGGAGCCATAGCAGGTTAGAGGTGGAGGAACAATACAGTCATGAGAAGGTTGGAGGATTGCAGGACACAGACACCGGGTGGCTATCTGTCCCTCCTAAGATCCCTGTTCTGACCTGGCCCTCACCTCTCTTCTCCCCTCTTACCCACAAGCACTGGTTTCTGGGCCAAGGGCCAGGAAGGAGAAACCTGTCCCACCAGCCCAGGCTGTCTATCATGCCGCTTTGCTGTCCATCCAGCTGAGCCACTCAGCAGGTATGTGGACAAGAGGAGCCAGAGAGATTGGTGGCACACCCTGAACAGATATGGGGGTCTGCCTGTCCCCCTCCCCCAGAGGCCAGGGCTACCCTAAAATTCCCATCTATGGCAAGGCCTGGCTTGTCTGAACTGCTTAGGGCAAGCTCAGAAATGCTTGGCAGAATAATTTTTCCCTCCATGTACATTTTTCACAACCAACAATGGCAAATTAAAAAAAAAAAAAAAAAAAAAAAAAACTCCTTAAAACGTAAATGTTTGGCACTGGACAGATGACTCTCCCCAGCACCCATACAAAAGCTTTAAAAAAAAAAAAAATGAGGGCTGGAGAGGTGGCTCAGTGGTTAAGAGCACTGACTGCTCTTCTAGAGGTCCTGAGTTCAATTCCCAGCAACCACATGGTGGCTCACAACCATCTGTAATGGGATCTGATACACTCTTCTAGTGTGTGTCTGAAGACAGTTACAGTGTACACACATATATAAATAGATCTTTTTTTAAAAATTGAAATGCCTAAATAAGAAATAAAATAAAGATCTCCATGTGATACCAGCTCCTGACATCTTTGGTTTTTCTCACTGGACTGGGTGGGTCTCTTCCTGGGTAACAAAGCAGAAACGAAGATGATTGGCTGAACAGCATGCGGGTGAGTCTCAACTCACTATCCTTTCTTCATCTCTGGGAAAACATGTATGTACTACAGTGCCCATTGATCAGAAAGAAAAGTCTTGTAGTCTTATTTTCTACGCTTTTGTATTGGTTTGAGATAGACCCTTATGTAGTCCAGGCTAGCCTCTAATTTACTCAAAACCTTAATTCCTGGCCATTCAGCCTCCACTTTCCAAGTACTGGGATTTAATAGCTGTGTGCCACCACATGCAGCTTCTTTCTGCATTCCAAAGGTGGGTTGAGAGAAATCCTTGATTTGTAATAAAAAGTCTACAAGGGGCTGGAGAGATGGCTCAGTAGTTATAAGCACTGCCTGCTCTTCCAGAGGACCTGCGTTTGGTTCTTAGCACCCACATGGTGGTTCACAACCATCTGCAACTCCAGTTACAGGAGACCTGACACCTTTTTCGGACCTCCATGGACACTGCATGCATGTGCGCAGACATACATGCAAACAAAGAAGCCATACACATAACATAAATCATCTAATAGTAAAAATTATCTGGAGGTTGCATCCAACATCTTTAATCCCAGCACTCAAGGAAGCAGAGGCAGGCAGATCTCTGAGTCTACAATTTCCAGGACACCCAGAGCTATACAGAGAAACCCTGACTCAAAAACAGAACAAAACAAAACAAACAAACAAACAAACAAACAAAAACAGCAACAAACCAACCAAACAAAAATAAGTAAGTCAAAGAATAGTCTTTAATCCCAGCACTTGGGAGGCAAAGCAGTTTGAGGCCAGCCTGGTCTACAGAGTGAGTTCCAAGACAACCAGGGATGTTATAGAAAACCCTGCCTCAAAAAAAAAAAAAAAAAAAAAAAAAAAAAGTGATGTTGATCGAGTAGGTACAATGACTGTGCATAAAACTGATCAAACCACGGGACAAACAGCTGAGGTGCCTAATAACATATTGAAGTGTTGAGACCTGGCAGCCTGGTCCCCTCAGTCCCTACCTGTTACTGGGTATGGCTATCATACCCTGCCTCCTAACCTAAACTTCTCCAGGCCTGTGACTGGGCTGCCCTTCCCCCAGCTGCCCTTGCCTAGACAATCCAGCCCACGTTGGTTACCTGCCCCCTTTTTTTAATCTTTGCTCTCTGGGCTTCCCTCCCTCTCTCCTCACGGGCCTCAGGATCATGTCCATCCCGACTCTCCCAGATAGGCATCTCTAAGTGACTATAGGACTATGCTCACCTTTAATCTATGATAAACTTTCTCCTCCACCATACCTGACAGCAATCATCTCCTTCCTTTTTCTTTCTTTCTTTCTTTCTTTCTTTCTTTCTTTCTTTCTTTTTTTAAAGAACCTGAATTCGGATCTCATATTTAAAAATCAGTAATTCCAGTACTGGATGTAGAAGAGAAGGGAGGGTGTGCAGGGCTTCCTCTCCAGCCAGTCTACCCTGGGGGAAAACTGTTGGGCTCCTGGTTCCTTGAGACTCTGTCTTAAGGCAAGAGGGGGAAGGGCAAGGAAAGACACTCCTCTGGCCTTAGAGGCGCACACACACACACACACACACACACACACACACACACGAGCACACACACGAGCACACAAACACACAAACAAAGAGGAAAGCTAAAAAAAACTTTCTGGAAACCAAGCCTGCACTCCCATATCCAGCCACGCCTGAAGCCAGCCATTTTGAACCATTGGCAAGGGCCAATAGACCCCATGTGGTGACTCATCAGGGTCAGCTGGATGTCGGCCACTCCCTTCCTCCCTTCTGAAGTCTTATTCGCTCACCCTTGTCCCCAAAAGAAAACAAACTCAAGCTGGGCCGGAATGCTGCATACCTGGAACACCAGCATTCCAGAGGTAAGAAGGAAGGGGAGGAGGTTGTGAATCACACCTGTAACCTCTCAGTGGGGAGGCTGCTGCAGTGAGACCATCTTGGCTTCAAGGCTAGCCAGGAATCACACACACACACACACACACACACACACACACACACACACACACAAACTCCAGAGACAGTTTGGGCTTCAGAGTAAGACCTCATCTCAAACAGAACAGAATAAACTCCTCTGCTCATTCAGCCAGCCAGTATTTATTAGATATCCGGCCCATGTTCAGACACATGTTGGGGTGCTGATGGGGACCCCCCACAATGACCACACCCTCCTCTTATAGCAATCTGGTCTATAAGAGCTTATACAAACTACTGAGGAACAGTAGCTACACCTGCAGGAAGTTCTGGAAGCCACAGAGAGGTACATGTTGGGTTGCTAGGAGCATCGAAGGGCCTCTGACGACAGGATATGTCGTCAGCAGGGCCAAGAGGGTCCAGGCACACAAATCCAGGGCCAGGGGCACAGTGAGAGTCCAGGGCAGCTCCTACATCTAGAAAGGGATGTTGGGATTGCAAGAAGGGAAAATGGAGGGAGGTGGACGGGGTAGGTTGTGGCTGAGGTACATGAAGGTACATGAAGGTAGGTTAGGGAGGAGCCAGAGGATGTCCAAGCACAGCAGAGAGGCAGGAGCTTCTGGCAGAGGGCATCTATGGTCTCCCCTTCCTCCTCAGAGAGTGGTGTAGAAATACATGGCTATCAGCATCACAGGAAGCTGGGTGGGCAAAGGATAAGACTGGGCGCTCTAGTCCAAACTCACGTATCCCCCAAGCCCACACCCACACCCCTGGACACCCACACAGCTCCCTCCCCCACAGCCCACAGGTTCTCACTGTCCACATCAAGATGGCAAAGCCAAACCACGATATGCCCCACGTGTAGCTGTCAATGGCGTGGCCGATGTGCTCGAAGCAACCCTGGAGAAAGAGATAGCAGGGGCTTGTGAATGTGCCACACGAGGCCGGTGGGTGATGGAGAGTCACCATGTGTCCTGGGAGACATCCTTTTCTTCCCTTTGCCTTGGTTTTCCCATCTTTGCAATGGGAATTTTGGCCATGTCTGCCTTCTGGGACCTTCAGCCAGGAAAGTGCCGTTGAATCCCCCAGCCCTGAGGCAGCTTTCTGAAATTCTGACGGCAGCAGTTGGTATGAGCTTGCTTATGTTCAGCCTGGCTTTCTGTGCTACCCATAAACCCCAAGGGTTTGAAATCCAGCTTTAGGTTTCATCTACTTCTGATACCTGCTCAGTATCAGAGACCAGGATGAGCGAGGCCAGAGTCCTATACCAGAGTCACCTTCCTGGACCCTGTTCCAGCCACGAAGCAGCTGAAGCAAAGCAATTCTGGAGCTAGCTAGCTCTGCCCTTGGTAGAACAGGACACAATTCTGGTTCGCTGAGCCCCAGTTTTACAACCTGCTAAGTCCTTGCGATGGGGTGCCCTGGGACACCTCCCCTCTGAGCCTGATTTAACAACCTGACTTGTGGCCACAGGTACCACCGAACACACAGCTGTTATTGTTTTTTATATTGCCCAGGGTGGCGCCACCTCAACTGGCAGCGATCCTCTGGAAGTGAGAGTACAGATGTGAGTCCGTGGGCTTTCAGCTGTTATTTTTTTGATTTCCGTGGTACCAGGGAAACCCCGACCTCCCACAGGCTTAGGAAAGCCAATCTCACTAAGCCACGCCCTCGGCCCCTCACCGGGGGATGCTAGGTAGGTGTTCTACCACTGAACCCTAGCCTTGGTTCCTTTTTACTTTTGAGGCAGGCTGGAACTCTCGAAGTTGCTCAGGCTGGCCATGAACCAGACTGCCTCAGCTTAACAAATGGACAGGATGACAGGCGCGCATGCAAGGCCCAGCTCCAGCAACTGATAACATTCTTGTTGCTTCTCTCATTCCCAGACAACCAGCTGCAGACATCCAGTCTGAATCAGCGCGCCTGTGCATCCTGTTGACCCGGACAAAGAGCTGGGAGGACCAGGGAGAAGGGAAAGAAAGAAAAGGCCAGAGAGGAGAGGCGGGAAGACAGAGGGTCAGACAGACAGTAGAAGAGGAAGAGGGAGAAAACAGAGGGCAAAGAGACACACCTTGGTAAATAGGTAGTCCATGTGGCCCACTCGGCAGCCATCTTCATTGATGGGGATGAAGTTCCCTGTCCGACGGCAGCACAGTGGGGGCCACGGGAACACCACTTCCGGGGTGGCTTCCCGGAAGGCTGATGTGTAATTCACCCAGTCCATGGGGCCAGATGTGCCACAGCACTCTTGCTGGAGAAACAGCCAGGATTTAGGTAGGGCTAGAGGTGAGGAACGCACGCGAGTGTGTAAACCAATAAGCTAATAGATTTGGCCCAAATCATTGCTGATAACCGTGCTGACAAATTAGATTTCGGGGGTGGGAGGGCAAGCAGTTAAGAGCACCTGCAGCTCTTCAAGAAGATCCAAATTCGCCAGGAGGTGGTGGCGCACGCCTTTAATCCCAGCACTTGGGAGGCAGAGGCAGGTGGATTTCTGAGTTCAAGGCCAGCCTGGTCTACAGAGTGAGTTCCAGGACAGCCAGGGCTACATAGAGAAACCCTGTCTTGAAAAACCAATAATAATAATAATAATAATAATAATAATAACAAAAAATGATAATAATAAATAAATCATGCAATCATAGGGGCTGGAGAGATGGCTCAGTGGTTAAGAGCACTGACTGCTCTTCCAGAGGTCCTGAGTTCAACTCCCAGCAACCACATGGTGGCTCACAACCAACTGTAATGGGACCCAATGCCCTCTTCTGAAGTGTCTGAAGACAGCAACAGTGTACTCACATACATGAAATAATAAATCTAAAAAAAAGAAGAAGACGATCCAAATTCAGTTCCCAGCACCCATGTTGAGTGGCTCACAACTATCTGTAACTCGGGTTCCAGAGGATTGGATGTCCTCTGACCTCTGTAAGCACCCCCACACAAGTATGCATGTACACACAGACATGCGTATGCACATAGCAAATTTTAAATCAAATTTTATGAAAGACAGCTGTATGGTGTTTCTCAACCCACTGAGTCGTTTGTTGTAGTTTTTGGGACAGGGTCTCATTGTGTAACCCAGGCAGGTTTCAAACTGGGGGCTGCCTGCCTCAGTCTCCCAAGTGCTAGGATTCCAGCCGTGTACCACAATGCCCAGCTCAAAAAAGTATTTCATCAGAAGCCCTTAGCTTCAGCTCTTAGCTGAGGAAGACAAGTGTGGGTACCCTTCAAACATAGTTCAGTTTCTGGGCCCCTGTAGACTTGAGCTGAACTGAGCTGGGATTCTTCCTCCTCCTCCTCTTCCTCCTTTTCTTCTTCTTTTGCAATATTATGTTGGATGCAATTACGACTGCAGTTTCACCTTTAATCCCAGTATTCGGGAGGCAGAGGCAGGCAGATCTCTAGGCCAGCCTAGTCTACAGAGTGAGATCTAGGACAGCCAGCAGAGACCCTGATTTGGAAAAGAAAAAGAAAGGAAAAGAAGAATAGAGAATGCAGCTTCTGAGGTAACTATGGGTGTGTCTTGTCTTAGAGACCTGGAATCCCTGAACTGAGGTGGAATCAGAAGAACAGGGATTTCAAAGTCATCCTTGGGTGAATAAGACCCAAGGACTGACCTGGACTACAGGAAACTGTTTTAAAAGTGCTTTGAGGGGTGGGTGTGGCAGGATATGCTTGTGTTGATTCTGTACTTGAGAGGTTGAAACAGGAGAATTAGAAGCTCAAGGCCAGCCATGGCTTTGGAATAAGCTTCAGTCTAGGTTATCTATGTAGTGAAAGTGTGGCTTTGTTTGTGTTGTTGTTGTTGTTGGGTTTTTGTTTTGTTTTGTTGGTCTGGTTTTTGGAGACAGGGTTTCTCTGTGTAGCTTTGGCTGTCCTGGAACTCACAGAGATCGGAGTGCCTCTGTCTCCCGAGTGCTGGCATTAAAGTTCTATCCCACCATGCTCAGCTTGTGTCATTTTGGTTGTTTGGTTGTTTGGCTGGTTTTGGAGAGAAGAGTCTCACTGTGCAGCCCTGGCTGGCCTTGAATTTACCAGATCTACCGGCTCTACACGCTGGGCTGGGCTGAAACACTTGTCTTAAAAAGTACACAGGGCTATTGAACTGGGTCAGAGGTTAAGGCACTCTTGCAGAGGACCTGGGTTCTGTTTTCATCACCCACATTAAGAGGCTCACAACCACTCCAGTTCCAGGGGATCCGATGCCCTCTTCTGGTCCCAGGGCACGGCATACACAGGTATACAGCATGCATGTAAAAACACTCATGCACATAAAATCGGAAAAAAAAATTCTTTTTTCTATTTTTAGTGTATCTCTTTGTGCAGCTTGTGTGTTTTTGCGTGTGGGGGGTATTGCACATGTGTGCATATGCATGTGGAGGTCTTAAGTTGAAGAACCATCCTAGGACGATTCTTCCATCTCATTTATTGAGGTAGTGTGTCTCTATCAACACAGAGCCTTCCGATTTGGCTAGTCTAGTCAACCAGCTTGCTCTGAGGTGCCCGGGGAGGGCGTGTCCTTGGCCTCCACCTTCTGAGGTTGAAATGACATCCCCAGCCCTTGTTTATCTGGGTTTCTGGAGATCTGAACTCTGATCCCCTCATTTGTAGAATGAACACCTAACCACTGAGCCATCTCCCCAACTCTCAATAAATAAATATTTTAAAGTGCAATAAAGAAGCTTCATGTGGTGCAGCAGGGCTGTGATCCTAGCTCCTCAGGAGACTGAGACAGAGAATCACATGTTCAAGGACTGCCTGGGCTACATAGTGAATTGAACGGGAGCCCAGATAATTCATGGTGACCCTATCTCAAAGTTAAGAGAGAGAGAGAGAGAGAGAGAGAGAGAAAGAGAAGAAGAAGAAGGAGGAGGAGGAAGAGGAAGAGGAGGAGGAGGAGAAAGAAGAAGAAGAGGAGGAGGAAGAGGAAGAGAAGGAGGAGGAGGAGGAGGAGGAGGTAGGGTAATGAACAGGTAAGCAGTAGAGCCCTTGCCTAGAAGGTATGAGGTCCTGGATTCTATCCCTAGCCACAAATGGAGGCAGAAAGAGAATAATAGGCTCAAGTCTAGCCTGGGCTACCTAGTAAAGGTTGTTTTGTCATTGTTATTATAATGAGGAGAATCACCTTAATGTTACAATGCAGACAGCCCCACCACTTCCCACCTGAAAGGGGAACTTCTTTTCTGAGTTTCTTGTCTACAGAACTAAAGTGACCAAAGGCACTTCTACCCCTCCTCGGTCCCCAGAGTGGAAACATTCATTCTGCCAGTGAGTACACGGAGCACAACCCACCTCAATCATGATCCGGTCCCAGAGGCGGGTTAGCTCCTGGCCCTGGTCAGTGTCTGCACTGTAGTAGGTCAACATTTGCTTGGTTATCAGGGACGGGTTGGACACCATCTGAGGAGGAAGGACAGGGAAGAGCAGGAGCCAGCTGGTTAGGGATGGGGGCCTACTTCCTGTATGCCCTGCAACTCTAGGGATGCCCTCACCATGGTGCCAGCTCCCATAGCATTCTGCCCCCCCCATGCCCACCCCCACTCACGTAGTCTCGGTGGGTGTAGGATGTGATGCAGGAGGCACACTCAAAGATGTAGACAATGAGCAGCAGCAGCAGGTACTGTGGAGAGAGCGAGGCTGGCCCTTGAGACCATGTAGACCTCGATGGTAGCTTGGAAACCACTACATGTAGACCAGGCTGATTTCAATTTTACAGAAATTTGTACCATCTTCCACACCACCAAGAGATGGGATTAAAGATGTACCATTACTCCCAGCCCCAAACCAGCCCTTTGTTCAGAGGGAGCTTGTATTAGATTCTGGGTTCGGTTCCCAGCAGTGTATGCACGCACACCAAACACACACAAAGGTGTGTGAGGTGAAAGATTAGAAACTCGACACTCAGCTGGTTGGTACTGGTTCACACCTTTAATCCCAGCACTCAAGGCAGGGGCAGGAGATTTTGGAGTTCGAGACCAGCCTGGTCTATAGAGGAAGCTCCAGGGCAGCTGGGGCTACATAGAAAGACCATACCCCAAAAGAAACAACAAACAAAAAAAAGTAGTTAGGTTGACTTTCAGGCTTTGATTAAATTACTATGACAGAAGTATGTGATTGAGACTGAGGGAGAAAGGAGGGAACCAAGAAAGCAGCTGGGCGTCGTGGTGCACAGTTTGAATCTCAGCGCTTGAGGTGGGAGCAGGCCTGATACCTGATCTACAGCATGAGATATAAGGAGGCAGAAGGGGGTGGTAAGGAAGGTCTTCAGTTAATAGCTCTATTTTATACATAGTAAAGCCCGTGGCTCCTAAACCTGCTCCCCTCCCAGTCACCATCCTGCACCTTATTCCGACCATTAGACACTGCTGCCCCCTTCTGGCCACAGGACCTTTGCTCATGCTGCTCTGTCCACCAGAGACACTCAAGCGCACACGGGGCTCTCTGCCCACCACCTGCTTTTCTTGGCGTCTACTGGCTGTGGGTTTTCATCCACTTCCCCAGGCTCTCTTCACTCCCTCAGATCAAGGGGTTTTTAAAGGTGCGCTCAGTGTTCCTTGTTCAGTACATGTCTGTTGACTAAGTGATAATTCTAGAAGCCAAAGGCCCCACCGCGGCAGAGTAAGCACCGAGCCATTCGCCTGGGACCCCTCACTCTCCCCAACACCTGGCAAAGGCAGTGGCCTCCTTCTTTGAGCTTCACGGGTTAATTTCTCTGCCTGCGGCTTCTGGGAAAACTGAGGGCTCATTGAGTGAGGCAAGGATCAAATGTGTGGGTTTCCTGAGCCTGGCGGTTCAATTCCAAGCAGTCCCAGGTTACACAGTTAACTGAAGGCCAGCTGAAGCATGGTGAGACCCTGCCTCAAAACAGAAAGAGGATGGGCTTGTGCATTGTGGTGGAGCACAACTATAATCCCAACGGGGGAGAGGCCGGCAGCTGGGGCTTCCTAGGGAGAAGACAAAGGGCGAGGGAGCAGAAGAGATGGCTTAGTGCAAGCCCCATGCTGCTTTTGCAGAGGATTTGAGTTCAGAGCTGAAGTTCCAGCTTCAGGGGATCCAACTCCTTCCTCTGGTTTCTTTGAACACCGAACAAGTGTATACACACACACACACACACACACACACACACACACACACATTCACACACCAATAAAAAATACAATAAACCTTAAACACAAACTACCATTGGAGTCAAGAGTGGACCTGCTCAAGTGTAACTGGGCTGTGTGGTCCAGGATAAGCACAGTCACCTCTCTGAACTCCAGCTTCAGTCTTCTGTCGAATAGTGTAGAGGCCATGACTGTGGTGGCATTTCATGGTAGGCCATGTAACATAGATGAACTAATCTGTTGGGTTCCTGGCTTAAGTGGCATCCTTGGTAAAACAATAGCTGTGTTATTACATTTTTCATTGTTACTGCTGCCACAACTCAGGACCACAGATCTTGGAGAGCAAATAATTAGGTTCCAATTCATGTATGTATGTATGTATGTATGTATGTATATGTGTATATTTGTATATGTATATATGCATATTTGTGTGTATATACATATATATGTATATGTTTATATTGCTTTTAGGAGCTCCTAGCAGCTGTACTGAACAGCCCTCTCCTCCTTAGCCCCCAGGTTCCTCTGTACACTGAGGGTGATGACTGAAGCTAAGTCATGGTACCAGGCCATGGTGAATGATATGGTGTTTGTGAGGTCTTAAAGCGAGGTGCTGTGAATGAGCCACACTCTGACCCTGCTGTCACCTGTGACTGATGGCCAGTGCTGCCCTCCCTGTCCGGGGGTCTCACCGTGAGGATCATGTATCGCCGCCGACAGAGCGCAGCTCCTACACCAAAGCTGGCCACCACGAAGAAGGAGAAGCCGCAGAAGATGGCAATCCAGGCCCCAGCGAAGACGTCATCCTTGCCTGAGACGCCCATCAGTGGGTACACGCGGTACTGGTCAGCTGTTACCCACACCGTCTCCGCAAACAGGGCCAGGCCTGACAGCTGGACCGGGAAAGGTTAGTCCAGCAGTTGGGTTGTGCAAGTCTCCAGAACACAGGCCTTTCCTGGTCCACAACCTCCCGTTCCCTTGGGGGTAAAGTGGGCTTGGAAGGGAGGCTGATGCACATTGTTATGAGCAGGGATGGGGGGCAGGTAGGGAAAAGCCAGGAAGGAAGGAAAGGTCCAGCCAGAACCTCAGGCCCCACATCCCAGGGGCCAGTTGCTTCAACAATAAAAAGCTTAGCAAGCAGGGTGGGCACAGGGCAACTGTCGTGCTGGCCTGCCGTGCTGGCCTCCACGCTTGCAGTGCTGTTCTGAGCATTTTATGGGTGGAAAGAACTATATAACACTTGCACCAACTCTCTGGCAAGTCAGTTCATCCTACAGGCGCACTGTCCCAGGCAAGGCTGGGCCAGCTAACGGGGCCATTCTCTGCAGTACCATGATAAGGGAAGTGGAGGCCACATGACAGAACCCCTGTGTGACTGTCAGATGCCTGAAGTCTGGCATTCTGTGGTCTTATATGGAGCAGCTTAGAGGCCGTGTGAGCTACCAAAGGGCATTCAGCAGGGTGAGGTAAGCTGGAACAAGAAAATGGGCTAATCTGTTCCTATTTGCTTGCGTTTGCTTAAAGAAATAACAGAAAGACTGGGGGGGGGGGGTGTCTGAGTTGGTAGAGAGCTTCTTTAGCATGCAGAAAGCCCTGTGCTCAGCTGCCGGTCTTGTATGAACCGGGCCAGCTGGGGCACACCTGTGATCCCAGCCTTTGGGAAGTAGAGGCAAAAGGATCCAAAATTCAAGGGTATTCTTAGCTACACAGGGAGTTTGAGGCTAGACTAGACTACATGAGAGACCTTCTCTCAAAAAATAACAAAAACAAGCCAGGTATGGTGGAACACACCTTTAGACCCAGCATCCAGAGGCAGAGGCAGATGGTCTCTGAGTTCGAGGCCAGCCTGGTCTGCAAAACAAGTCCAGGACAGCCAGGGATGGTTACACTGAGAAACCCTGTCTCAACAAACAAACAAACAAAACACCGCCACCAACAAAAATCTGGTCACTACAGGGTTGTCATGGGACAAAGGAATTAAAAACTCTGTTCTCTGTAATGTCAGGCATGATGGCATACACCTTTCATCCCAGCACCTAGCAGGCAGAGCAGAAGTAGTGGATCTGTGTTTCATCTACACAGAAACTCTGTCTTAAAAATCAGAGATGAAGCAAGAGGAGGAGAAAAAGAGAAAAGACAATTTCTCTGTGGACAGGCTTTGGTTGTGGTCTTGGGTTTTTGACACAAGGTCTCATAATGTAGTCTACGTTGGCCTGGACTTACTGTGTAGTCTAGAGTGGTCTCAAACTTGTGGCAATCCTCTTACCTCAGCCTTCTTAGTGCCACAGGTGTGTGCTATCACATGGATCTATGCTGTGGATATTGTGATGGTGATGAAAGCTAATGTTTGTGATGGATGAATCGCTGTGTATGGAGGTGGGGCATGTGAGAATCACTGTTGTAATCAGCTGTAGTATCCCATCACTCTGCACCGTACAAATAGCATACTGGTTTGCTGGATTCTATTCTAAAATCATTAGTCTAGGAGCTGTTTGTATCCTCAAAGCATCCGTGTTGTATCTCTCTCTCTCTTGCTGATGAGAAAGCCAGGGGTTGCAGAGGTGATACTGATGGCCTCAGGTCCCATAACTAGCAGAGCTGGGATATGAACCCAAGCTTGCCTGGCTCAGGGCAACACCCAAGCATCACATAGTCTTCTTCTTTCTCAGGGTGTGTGGGGGGTTCGAGACAGGGTTTCTCTGTATATCCCTGGCTGTCTTGGAACTCACTCTGTAGACCAGGCTAGCCTCGAACTCAGAAATCCACCTGCCTCTGCCTCCCAAGTGCTGGAATTAAAGGTGTGCGCCACCACTGCCTGGCGTAGTTTTCCTCTTAAAAACCAACATCACAACATCAGCTGGACAGTGGTGGATCATGCCTTTAATCCTAGAACCCAGTGGGGCAGAGGCAGGCCAACCTGGTCTACAGAGTGAGTTCTAGGACTTGACAGATTCTCTTGACATTACCTCTCTCTCTCTCTCTCTCTCTCTCTCTCTCTCTCTCTCTCTCTCTCTCTCTCTCCTGCCCTCACTCTTCTTCCTTCTCCTCTCTCTAAACAGAATTTCACACACTGTTGTCTAGATTGGCTTCAGACTCACAGCAATTCTCTGGTCTCAGCCTTCCAAAAGCTGCGATTGTGTGTGTGTGTGTGTGTGTGTGTGTGTGTGTGTGTGTAGCACTCTTCTTGTCTATCAAGTGTTTTCCCTGAGTTGTGGATGAATCTACATGATCCACAAGGAGGATTCAGTTACAGACAAGGAGGAATCACAAAGAACAGGCTGCTCCCTTTGTAAGGTCAAGTAGCGTTCGAACCCATACCCTTTAGGATCTGGGCCTGCAGCACATAGACCTGGGGCCTCAGCCCCACCTCAGGTCTGTGGCTGCCACCTCCCCACCACACTTTCCTGCTCCCTTTATTCCTGCCTCTCACCAGAATAATGATGTTGCCCACGACCAGCAGCCCCACCACCACAGGAGACCCTTTCTCTCCCTCTGTCGCTGCAGAAGCCATCTTCCTGCTGGGGACACAGAAGCAGGGCAGAAGTTAGGAGGGAAGGAGGCAGGGCCCAGCCAGACTGTCTTCTCCGCTCCATACCCCATCTGCTAGGAGATACTCATGGGCTGCAGAGCCCAGTCTGGTACCCTTATGCCCAGAGTCCCACAGCTGGGCAATGAGCCTTCTACAGAAAAAGAAAAACTGGGCAGCCTCTAACTGCAGGGCAGCTGTTGCCCTCCCCAGCCCAACTGCCCCGTCAACTCCCAGAAGCCCTCCTCACCTCTACAGAAGCCTCTCTGGCCAGCCCCAGGCACAGCACCTCCCTATATATGCCCAAATCCCTCCCTCAGCCGGTCTCCGAGGAGGAGGAGGAAGAGGAGAAGGAGGAGGAGGAAGAGGAGGAGGAGGAGGGGACAGGAGTTCAGCAGGCTGACTGTGATAGATTTTACGAGCTTCTTGACACTGAGTGATTTACAGACTTGAAATTCAGGACTGTGCTCCTGACTGGTCACTGGGGCAAGGTGATATATGTACCTAGAGCCGCTAATTCCCAGGCTACAGCAGTGCAGGAGGGGTGGAGGGTGGGGGACAAGTTAATCACTTTATCTGTCCTTCCTTAGAGACACTGTGGGCTTTCCTGAGAGCAGGGGTCAGGGGTCAGATCCATGACAGAGCCTCATGGAAATCCCACATTAGAAAACTGCCTTCTGCAGCTATGGAGGCCAGGAGCTCAGAGGGAGGACCAGAGAGAGAGAGAGAGAGAGAGAGAGAGAGAGAGAGAGAGAGAGAGAGAGAGATTGAGAGAGAGAGAGAGAGAGAGAGAGAGAGAGAGAGAGAGAGAGAGAGAGAGAGGATCGTTGGGTGGGCTCAAGGCAGGGCTGTGGTAGGGAATTGAGGGAAAGGTAAAAGGCTGGCGATAACACTGAGGGGGGTTTGAGACAGGTATGTATATATGAAGATGAAGGAATGTGCTAGAACAGGAAGGGGACATTTGGAATGGGTGTGGTGGGACAAAAGGAGCTCCTCCTCCTCCCCCAGGATGCCCATGCTGCCACAGTTGGTCTCTTCCTCTTCTTCCTTCTCCTTCTTCTTCCTCCTCCTCCTCTTCCTCTCTCTCTCTCTCTCTCTCTCTCTCTCTCTCTCTCTCTCTCTCTCTCTCTCTTTCTTTCTCTCTCTCCAGGCTGAAGAATGGAAGGAATCTAAATTCAAGCCAAACATAATAGTGCATGTCTGTAATTGTAATCCCAGTAGTGGGAGCCGTAGGCAAGAAGGATTATGGGTTCGAGATCATCCTGAGCAATATAGGCAGAGTGGTGGTGGGGGTGAGGTAGTGGGAAGGGGAAACAAAACGAAGCAAGCACCAAGCATACCCAAGCTTAATTCCTGCTGCCTCCTCCGAGCAGCGCGACTAAACGCACATCTGTATGGGGCATGACTGGGACCAGGTCCCAGATGGCAGCCAGGGAAAGCTTCGGAGGTGTGGTGAGCCGGTAGAGACCAAGGGCTCTAGGACGGGCGCCCCCTGCGGATCCACTTAAAGCAAGAGCCCAGCCCCAGAAATTCTCCAGGGGCTTTTGTTGAATTCTCTTTCCCAGCAGTCGCTTTCCTATCTATTGTAGAAGAAGGAAAAAAAAAAAAAAAAAAAAATGGCACCTAAAATTCCTTGGTCAAGACACTGGGTTAGCCGAGTGTGTGAGATTAGGGCAGGAGAAACTTGACTTCAGAATTATGCTCAGTTACCCTGCACTGGTGCACACCATCAATTCCGGCAGAGGTAGGATGATGATCTCCATGAGTTCGAAGCCACTCTGGCATCCACAGTGAATTCCAAGTCAGCCATAGCTACACAGTGAGACCCAGTCCCCAAAACAAACACCAGGCATTTGTGGTAAGAAAGCACATGAGGTGTTTTCTAAGGAAATTAGACATTATCAGTCTCCTTTAGATTTAAAATACCTGTTCTCTTCTAATTTACATCTATTTAAGGGCTTCCAAGAAAATCAAAACAAAATTTCATGGACAGAAATGACTTTTAGTTAAAATAACTTGCTAAACAATTGGTGTGTGTCTGTCTGTCTCTGTATGTATACATTTATATTATTTTTACGACAGTCTCTCTACACCCCCAGGCTGTCCTAATACTCACGCTGCAGACCAGGCTGGCCTAGAACTCACATGGTGGGAGAGAACTGACTCCTGCATAGTCCTTTGATCTCTCCGCTCAGGCTATGGCACATGGACCCTTATACGCATGCATGTACACACAAATAGGGACACTAAATGAGGACCTGAGTTTAGTTCCCACCACACACGTTGGGCAGCTCACAACTGCAAGTTAACTCCAGCTTCAGGGAATCTGCTGCCCCCTTCTGGCCTCCACAGGCACATACAATACCTCACACATACAATTCAAAGTAAAATACAATCTCTTAAAAAAAAAATAAAAGAAAACGGCCAGGGCTGGTGCTACAAAACATGTACTCTGTTGTTTGTTTGTTTTTTGTTTTTCGAGACAGGGTTTCTCTGTGTAGTCCTGGCTGTCCTGGAACTCACTTTGTAGACCAGGCTGGCCTCGAACTCAGAAATCCGCCTGCCTCTACCTCCCAAGTGCTGGGATTAAAGGCGTGCGCCACCACTGCCCGGCAAAACATGTACTCTGAAGGCTGAGAAAGGAGGACTCCAAGTTCAAGGAATGCCTGGACCACACAGTGAGTCCAAGGTCAGCCTGGGCAACAAGAAGATTCTATATCAAAAAGCAAAATAAAAAGAACTGGGTTAAGTGGTTAAGAACATTTACCATCCTTGGAGATGGGAGTCCAGTCCCAGCATGGTATCAGGCAGCTCACGGCAACATACATGTAACTCTACTTTCAGATACAAAGCCCTCTTCTGGCCTTATAGGGAATTTGCATGTGTGCACACATAAACACATACATTTAAAAGAGCTTGTGATGTAGCTCAGCCCCTGCCTAGAATCCCCCAGTGAGGGGCTGGGGGCGTGGCTCAGTGGTAGAGCCTCTGCCTAGAATCTCCCAGTGAGGGGCTGGGGTGTGGCCCAGTGGTAGAGCCCTGCCTAGAATCCCCCAGTGAGGGGCTGGGGGCGTGGCTCAGTGGTAGAGCCCCTGCCTAGAATCCCCCAGTGAGGGGCTGGGGGCGTGGCTCAGTGGTAGAGCCTCTGCCTAGAATCTCCCAGTGAGGGGCTGGGGTGTGGCCCAGTGGTAGAGCCCTGCCTAGAATCCCCCAGTGAGGGGCTGGGGGTGTGGCTCAGTGGTAGAGCCTCTGCCTAGAATCTCCCAGTGAGGGGCTGGGGTGTGGCTCAGTGGTAGAGCCCCTGCCTAGAATCCCCCAGTGAGGAGCTGGGGGTGTGGCTCAGTGGTAAAGCCCCTGCCTAGAATCCCCCAGTGAGGGGCTGGGGGCGTGGCTCAGTGGTAGAGTCCTGCCTAGAAACTATCAGTGAGAGTCAGAGGTGTGGCTTTTGCTAACCTGTAGGTGGGTCAACACCAGGACCAAGAAAGCAGTTGTCATTGTCTAAGCTTGTTACAAGCACAGGAGGCCCAGAGCAGCAGTTAATGGTCCTCCCTAGGAAGGTGTCTTATAGATCCCACCCAAGACCATCATTCCTAGATCACAGACCTCCGTTCATCTGAATTCTCATCAGACACCAGCAAAGTGTGGCTCCAGTTATCTGTGGTTTTCCAGCTGGTTAGGCTGACTCCCTGACACACTGGTGTGTGGCAATTCCTTTGGGGGATGGTGTGCCAGTCTGGCCTTGTCTCAGTCATGACGTTCAATCATCATGGTGTTCAAGGGAAGGGAACCTTGAGCAGAAGCTGGCCACTAAGGCACCAGGCATTTCTTGTGTTTTACAGTGTTAGAAGTCCAGATGGTTGGTGGTGTGTGCCTGTAAGCCACCTGGAGTTCCATAAAGGAGCTGAAGAAGGGTTGTAAATTTGAAGCCAGCCTGAGCTACAATGAATCCTTCATATTGCTACACTGAAGCTATTATGGACAGGGGGAGGGGAAGGGGAGGGAGAGAGAAAAATCTACTTAGGGGTAAAATAGCATCTCCAGGATTTACTTAAAAGCTAAGAAGGGCTGGAGAGATGGCTCCGTGGGTAAGAATGGCTGCTGCTCTTGCAGAGGACCTGAGCCACATCAGGCAGCTCACAAACTATCCTGTAACTCCAGTTCCAAGGGATCCAGGTCCTTCTTCTGGCCTCTGAGAGCACGCCACTCATGTGCACATAGCTTCCTGCCACATACATACACATAAATAAAAATAAGGTTATCCTGGGCTACATGAGACCCTGTTGAGGAAAAAAAACCAAAAACAAACAAACAAACAAACAAACAAACCCAAAGCAAAACACAAAGGGGAAAGGGGAATGAGGAGATGGATGGGACATTTGTCTGGAACTGCTGAGTATAGCTGGGGCTGCAGCTCAGCAATAAAGTGCTTACCTGGCATGCATCAAGCTCTGGGTTTAAGTCCCAGTACTGAGTGTGTGTGTGTGTGTGTGTGTGTGTGTGTGTGTGTGTGTGTGTGTGTGTGTGATACTATAAAGGGAAACATTGTTCATTTTAGCACACCAGAGACTTAAAGCTATTTTGTGTGACCATCCACTCCATTGACTGCCATACAGGTGGTCAAAGTTTACAAAATAAAAATATAAAACAAAGCACAAAGAAAAAAAGAGACCTGAAAGACTGGTTCAATTCCCAGCAGCCATATGGCAGCTTACAAAAGGGTGTAACTCCAGCCCCAAGGTATCTGATGCCCTCTTCTGGCCTCTGCGGGCACTGCATATACACTGTACTCTTACACACATGCAGGCACACCGCCCAGAAGACAGCGAAACACTTGCTGGTCTTGCAGAGGACTGGAGTTTGGCTTCCTGAACTCAAGCCCAACTCTCTCTGGTTCCTTCAGGTGCACTCACACATGTGCACACATGCACATAACTGATAAACAAATCAATCTTTAACAAGAAATCTACCCTTCATTTTAAAAACAAGAAAGACAAGCACCGTGAGGCTCCTCTGGGCCAGGGGACCCTGGCTTCTCCAGCGGTACTACACACACAGCGCGAAATGTTTCCAGTGGCTTTTTATTAGTAGTTGCATCATGATTCAGGGTCCCAGGGTAGGGACCATCATATACCGAGGTCCCCCTTTCTATCCGGGGAGAAGGTCAAAGAACAGAGGAGAGGAGGGCAGAGCCAGGTCAGATCTTCCCAGGAAATGTGCCTTCTGCTATGCGGTCATCCCAGGCTGAGACCTGTAAAAGACAACTGGTGTAACTCCCCCATGCCAACACCACAGGGTAGACTTCTTGTTTTCCCACCAGTGCACGTGGCCAAGAGATGGCCACAGGTGCCTCCTGTGACCACCACTGTCCCAGAGAATCAAGCAACCCCAAAAGACGAAATCACTACCCTGTATGACCTGACAGCCCATGGGAGAACAGGCAGGAAACCCCAGGGTAAACAGTGACCGTTCCTGCAGAGAACCTGCTTTGGCTCCCGGCACTCACATCAGGGAACTCACAGCTACATGTAATCCAGAGCCAAGTAATCTGAAACCGCCTGGTTTCCTTGGGTATTTGCATTCACATGTACATACCCCAGATACTCACACACAATACAATGTGTGTGTGTGTGTGTTGGTTTTTTGAGACAGGGTTCTCTCTTAGTCCTGGTTGTCCTGGAACTTGCTCTGTAGACTAGGCTGTCCTTGAACTCATAGAGATCAATGTGCCTATCCTTCCTTAGTGCTGACCACCACTGCCTGGCCACAATAGTATTTTTTTTTTTTTTAAATATTCGTATACTGCAGCTGTCTTCAGACACACCAGAAGAGGGCATCGGATCCCATTACAGATTGTTGTGAGCCACCATGTGGTTGCTGGGACTTGAACTCAGCACCTACCTTTGGCAGAGCAGTCAGTGCTCTTAACTGCTGAGCTATCTCTCCAGCCCCACAACAGTATTTTAAAAGATTTACTTATTTGCTGGGCGATGGTAGCATCTGTGTTTAATCCCAGCACTTAGCAGGCAGAGGCAGGTGGATCTCTGAGTTCAAGGCCAGCCTGGTCTACAGCCCACACAACCAAACTCTGTTTTGAAAACCATAATTAACACTGTATGTTGTTTGTCAGAACAGATAAAGCAAACAAACAAACAAACCTAGGTGTGCTGGATAGTTTTCTGTCAATTTGATACAAGTTAAAGTCATCTGAGGGGAAGTAACCTTAATTAAGAAAATGCCTCCAGAGGGGGTATAGAGTTGTACTGCCTTTGATCCTAGCACTCAGAAGACAAAGGCAGGAGGATCTCTTGAGTTCTAGGCCAGTCCAGTCTGGACCAGCTAGAGCTACACAGAAAAACCTTGTCTTGAAAAAACAAGCAAACAAACAAACAAACAAACAAACAACAAAAAGAAAACGGCTCCACAAGACCTGGCTATAAGGCATTCTCTTAGTTACTGACTGCTGGGGGAGGACTCAGCTCACTGTATGAGAGGCTACCCCTGGCCTGGTCATCCTGGCCATTTCTATAAAATAGCAGGCTCAGCAAGCCCAAGGAAAAAACCAGCAAGCAGCACACATCCATGGCCCTGCACCAGCTCATCTCCGGGTTCCTGCCCCACTCAAGTTCATGTCCTGATAATTTGCTTTTGGTCATGGTGTTTCATCACAGCAACAGTAAGCGTATCTAAGACACTAGGCACTTATGGAAAAGGAGGCCGGTCTATATCTAGCACAAATGAATAACCAGCTTGTGTAGTTCAGTATCAAAAGATGCCACACAGAGGGATCTCAGTGTTCACCACAGATGCTGATGGGAAGGCCCGCATCAAACTGCTAACATTCCCATGAATTAATACCATTGGTGGACTTACCCCTTTGTAAATGATCTATTTTTATTACACTCGTGAATGTGTGTGTCTGTGTGTGAAAGAGAAGAGAGACGGAGAGAGTCAGGGACAGACAGGACAAATGAAGGAGCTGTTCTCTTCTGTCATGGGGGTCCTCAGGCTTGGCAGCAAGCACCGTTCTCCACTGAGCCCTTCTGGGCTCTCACATTTATCAGTATTGACCCAGCAGATGAAAGCACGGACAATGGAGCCTGCAGTCTTACCGCAAGGGGCTAGACCAGCTCACACAGCAGCAACACTCTGTCAGAAAACCTGCTGGCTGACCACACACCAGCACCAAGCTCTGTCATATCTGCTGCAAGCTACGGGACAATAGCACTTCTGTTCAGTGGCAGTAGGGACGGGCACAGGACGTGCCTTCCTGTGGCTGGCTTCACCTACATCCCACACACTGACTTCATTGGCCATAGCTCTCTCGTAACTTCTTAGCCACTGGCTTTAAGGTTCTTTAAACCATTAAGGTTTCCTTTGGGGAGGGGGGCATCATTTTATTAAGACAGGATCTCTCTACTTAGCACTGGCTGCCTGGAACTCACTTTGTAGACCATGCTGGCCTGCTCTCTAAGTGCTGGCAAGGTCGTGTCACTACCTCAGGCATAAGTTTTTATTTAAGGGCTGGAGAGAGAGCCGCCCAGTATTAAAGAGCACTGACTGTTCTTGCAGAGTCAATTCCTAGCACGCACATGGCCGCTGATAACAGTCTGTAACTCCAGTTCCAGGGGATCTCCTGCCCTCTTCTGGTCTCTGAGGGCACTGCATGCACATGGTGCACAGACATACAAACTGGCCAAACACCAAACACATAAAAAATAAAGATAAATAAATCTTTCAAAAAATTTAGTTATTTAAATGACCATTTAAAGCAAACCAAGGGAGCTGTAGAGATGGCTCAGTGGTTAGGACACTGGCTGTTTTTGCAGAGGACCCCGGTTTGATTCCAGCACCAAAATGGTGGCTCATAACCAGTGGTAAGTCCATTCCCATGGGATCCAATGCACCCTTTGGGACACGCACACAATGCAGGCAAAACGTTCTTACCCAAATATTAACTTTTAAAAATCTTAAAAACAAAACCCAAACAAACAAACAAATAAAACCCAAACAAACAAACAAAACCCCAAACACCCAAAAAAACAAACAGACAAAACCCACCAACCCAAAACATACACAGAGAAGCCATAGGCAGGACAGTACTCTTACAATCCCAGGACTTAGGATGTAGAGACAAATGATCAGAGGTTCAAGGTTAGCTTTAGCAAGCTTAGCAGCAGCCTAGAATAGTGTAAACCTCAACAAAAACTAAGACAAGGCACAATGACCTTGGCAAATTACCTTTACCTTTTTTTTTTTTTTTTTTGGTTTTTCGAGACAGGGTTTCTCTGTATAGCCCAGGCTGTCCTGGAACTCACTCTGTAGACCAGGCTGGCCTCGAACTCAGAAATCCGCCTTCCTCTGCCTCCCAAGTGCTGGGATTAAAGGCGTGCGCCACCTTTACCTTAATAGTCCCACTTCACAAAACAAACAAACAAAAACCAAACCAAAAAGGCGGGGGGTGGGGGGGTGGTGATCATGGAAACAGAAGGAAAAACATTTTCTGCCATGGATTTATTCCCCCAAAGACCAAGTCCAGCTAGAGGGCAGAGAGGATTTCTTATTTGGTTGCTTGTTTTTTGAGCTTCTCTGTGTAGCCCTGGCTGTCCTGGAACTCACTCTGTAGACTAGGCTGTCTTAGAACTCAGAGATCCATTTGCCTCTGCCTCCCAAGTGCTGGAATTAAAAGTGTGCACCACCACACTCAGCTAAGGATTTTTTTTTTTTTTTAATTCCTTGATGATAAAGGCTACCCAATAACCAAGTAAAGAAAAAAAAAAAACAAAAACAAACAAACAAACAAAAACAAACTACAACCATGTGTGTTAACTCAGACCCACAATCTCAGCACTCAGGAGGCAGGGGCTGACAGAGTATGGTGAATTCAGGGCCAGCCTGGGCTACCTGTAAGTTTGGTGCAAGGTTGAACCATTGTTAGACCTTGTTCAAAAAAAAAAAAAAAAAAAAAGTAAAATACAGAGCGTGGAACATATGTATATAAAGTTGCAAGCAAACACACACACACACACACACACACAGAAACAGCAGCAGAGGTGGAGGGAGAAAGGGAGAAGAGGAGGAAGAAAAGAAAAAAGAAGAGGAAGAAAAGGACCTGTATCCAGTTACTTTAAAAATTTTACTAAAACAAAACAACAAAACAACCCCCCCCCCCAAAAAAAAAACCACCAAAAACTAAAGTGTTTTGTTCCTTTGTTTTTTAGGGAAACTAAATGTTTTCTGTTAGGGAAAATAAAAGTGGCTGGACAAACTGATTCAAATGCTGAGTACAGGTACTGACGTCTGTCCACAAACACATACACTAAGATTAGAAATATCTTAACCACACACACACACACACACACACACACACACACACACACACACACAGAGGTCTGGGGAGATGGCTCAGCACTTAAGAACGTTTGCTCATCTTGTATCTTGCAGAGGACTGGAGTTCAGTTCCCAGCGCCCATGTCAAACTGCTTACAAATGCCTATAAACCCAGCTCCAGGGGGCCCTCTTCTGGCTACTTCAGGTGCCTGAAGTAACTGAAAGTTAAGAACTTTAAAGTAACAACAAGCCTAAGGATGGGGCAGGAGAGATGACTCTGATTAAGAAGTCATTCCCAGAACCTGTAGCAGGAGGCTCACAACTGCCAGCTTTGAAGGCTCCATCTCCTCTGGCCCCCATGGGCACCACATTCAAATGCATACACCTCAACATATAATCAATAAAAAACTTTTGAAAAGCAAAACACAGTTGAGTGGTGGTGGCACACCTTTAATTCCAACACTCAGGAGGCAGAGGCAGGTGGATCTCTTGAGTTTGAGGCCAGCCTGGTCTACATTACAGAAAGAGTTCCAGATAGCCAGGGCTACACAGAGAAACCCTATCTTGAAAAACAAAACAAAAAACCCACAGAGGCTGGAGACATAGAGCTGGCTGAGAGTTCAGAGTTTAAGAACACTTGTTGCTCTTGAGGACCTGCACCCCTGTGGTGGCTCAACTCTAGTCTGGGAGATTCAGTGCCTTCTGATCTCTGCAAGCACCAGACCAGCAATGTGGAGCATAGACATATATGCAGACAAAACACTCACACACAAGTAAGATAAAGTATAATTAAGGTGTCTTAAATATGATTATCAAAAGAGGAACAAAATTAAAAAGACTTTTTATTATTTAAATATACATTCTTAAAATTTCTGTGACACATGGAGGGGGAAGGAAGACCCAGTGGCAGCTGGGGATGTGGCCTAGTAGGTAGACTGCTTGCCTAGCAGACAGGGAGCATGGGGTCCATCCCAGCATTACTTCAGACAGGATGTAGTGGTGTGCACCTGTAACCCCAGCTCTTAAGAGGCTGAGGCGGGCCGGGCGGTGGTGGCGCACGCCTTTAATCCCAGCACTTGGGA
Organism: Arvicanthis niloticus; assembly: GCF_011762505.2. Lineage (NCBI taxonomy): Eukaryota > Metazoa > Chordata > Mammalia > Rodentia > Muridae > Arvicanthis > Arvicanthis niloticus. The sequence continues at coordinate 9,047,642 of NC_047658.1, forward strand.
GGCAGAGGCAGGTGGACTTCTGAGTTCGAGGCCAGCCTGGTCTACAGAGTGAGTTCCAGGACAGCCAGGGCTACACAGAGAAACCCTGTCTCGAAAAAAAAGAGGCTGAGGCAGGATCTCGGGAGTTCAAGGTCATTCTTGACCACAGAGCAACTTTGAGGACACTCTAGACTATGTAAGACTCTGGCAACCACCACCCCACAGGTCAAAGCAAATCACAGAGCAGAGTATCTAGTATGAGGGGCTAGAGAGATGACTCACCAATTAAGCATACCTGTTGCTCTTGCTGAGGACCCGGACTCTATTCCTAGCTCATACATGGTGGCTCACAACCATTTGTAACTCCAGTTCCAGACCAAAACCCTCTACTTACTGCCACAGGCACTAGCACATACATGGGTGCTGTATATTTTCTCTCTCTCTCTCTCTCTCTCTCTCTCTCTCTCTCTCTCTCTCCACACACACACACACACACACACACACACACACACACACACTTTTAAAAAAAAATTAGGGTTTTCAAGTAGCTCACCACGGTCTGAGTGCCAGGGTTTCAGGTATGCCACCACCTCCCCAAATTAAACATCACATTTTGATGCTAAGACATGTTTGGGGGGCTTTTTTTTTTTGCCCCCTAGTGTTTCCAGATAAGAGTTTCTCTGTATAGCACAGGCTGTCCTGGAACTAGCTCTGTAGACCAGGCTGACCTTGAACTCACAGAGATCCACCTGTTGGTGTTTCTATTTCTGAAATGAGTGTGAATGTTATACTCACCCCCTCAGTTCTTACAGAGATAGAGCACCTCTTGGGCCCGACAGTCGAGCCCGACAGTCGGCAGGGCCCTCTGAGTTCATGAAAGAGTAATGTGGCAGTGTTAAATACTGAGCAGAGTCTCAGTACGATAGTGCCAGTAGCACCATGTCCTGGCTCTGTGGAGGTGTCTGCTGAACAGAGAGGGTGAAATGGCATGTCTGACATTGGTTCTAGAGTGCCTCGGCAAAGGGAAGAAGGGAAAGAAGAGAAGCATATGGAGAAACGAGGCCTAACTACATGCATGACCACCGTGCTAGTATCTTAGAGGCTGTGGCAGAAGGATCATGAGTTCGATGCCAGCCTGGACTACACAGCAAGACCTTCTCTTAAAAAAAACATGTGGGGCAGAGGAAGGCCCTGAGGGATAGTGCTTGCCACGTAAGCCTGACAACCTGAGCTTGAGCCCTGTGAGTGTGGAAGGGAAAACCTGACTCCATACAGCCGTCCTCTGTTCTTTGCACGTAGATAGTGGTGTATCTCTACCCAGCCATTCAGATTACTCGCACAATAACACATTTAAAAAAGCTATAAAGAAATAAAGTGCAAATCTTGTGTTACTATTCAGTTTGGATGATGGACATATTTGGATCATGGAATTACCTTCTTTTTTTTTAAACTAAGATTTATTTATTTTATGTATGTGAGTACACTGTAGCTGTCTTCAGACACACCAGAAGAGTGTGCATCAGATCTCATTACAGATGGTTGTGAGCCACCATGTGGTTACTGGGAATTGAACTCAGGACCTCTGGAAGAGCAATCAGTGCTCTTAACCACTGAGCCATTTCTCCAGCCCTTATTCTCTACTTTAAAAACAAAAAAGATTTTGGCCAGGCATGTCTTTAATCCCAGCACTCAGGAGGCAGAGGCAGGTAGATCTCTGTGAATTTGAGGCCAGCCTGGTCTACACAGCTAGTTCCAGGACAGTCAGCACTACACATAGAGAGAAGCCCTGTCTTGAAAAAAAAAAAAAATCTTATTTTTAATTATGCATGCTTGTGCATCCGTGTGTGGGTGTGAGTGCAGTGTCCTTGGATTTCACAAGAGGACATGGGATGCTCTTGAGTTATGGGCAGTTGTTACAGATGTGGGTGCTGGGAACTGGACTTGGGTCATTATGAACCTCAGCCTCTATTCCTCCAGCTTATGTGCAACTTACACATGCTCATAGGCCCACAGTATAAGGAGCCAGGACCCACATCTGTAACGACTGGCTGCCCTGGCCATGAACTCAGAGCGCTCTGCCGGCATCTGCCTCCCAAGAGTGCTGAGATTTAAAGGTGAGGGCCACTAGCTCCCAGACCAAGTCTGTGTTTCCTCAGTGCATGGGCAAGGCAGATCTAGGGGGTGGTCTTGGGCTGAGAGCCCTAACTGAGGAGGTATCAGTGACGCTCCATGGCTGGTCCTACCCTGGCCCTTGGAGATGGACTCTCATTAGTCACCATACTCTTCTCTGCTAGGTCCCCACCTGAACACCCAAGGGTTCCACCGGGAAGCACATACCCATGACACGGGACAGAGGGACTTGTACACACGCCGGTACCACTCACACACGGAGACATCACCCCCCTTGGCGGTCATTGCCTTCTCACAGCGGTGGAAGTCTGTGAAGAAAAGAGGTTCGAAATTAAGCCTGACTATGTACATTTTTGAGGAAAATCCACAAATGCTTTTTGCTTTATGACTAGTTATACATACAGAGGGAATACAGACTTACAAATACACCATAAAGAGCTGTACACACCGGACCTGGAGCTAGGGATGCCAGCAAAGCATGAGGGGCATATATCGGAATCATAGAAGTCCAGACAGGGATAGGAAAGGAGAAGGCGGTCCCGGTCGTATTTGAAAAACACAGGATGGGTACCAGTGGGACAGGGTACTGTTGTTGTTGTTACTGTATTTTTTTTTTTTTTTTTTTAAATTTTTTGAGGGAAGGTCTCATGGACTCAAGTAAGGCAGGGCCCCCAAATGTGACCTCATGGTGTCCTGTTTCTAGCAAGAGAGGAAAGGGACTGTGTTTAAGACTGTACAAAGCAAGCCAAGAACAGAGTACTGGCAATATCCATTTTTATCCATGGATTGTGACTACAGGAGACATGCCTGAATCAATTGTTGTATTTTTTTTTGAAGAATTATACATACATAATTCTTCAAAAAAATATTGTTGAGACCCAAGTTTATGCCCTTGACAGCTAGTTTAAGAGGTCTGGACCCTCCAGAGGATATGTCCACAGTGAAGGAAACCAGGCTGGAATGCATAGGTCCCTGTTCTCCAACTTCCCTTATGAGGTTGGAGGGACATGGGAGACCCAGGTGAGGCCCACTATGGTACTTTGCTTACCCAGGTAGTTCTGCCAGCAGTTCTTGGTCTGGTTCTGGTTTGGGAAGCGGCTGTCAAAGGGGGCGGTTTTGTAGTTCTTGATTTTAGTCTTGATGTCTTCAGCCATCCTGACTCCTGGATGCAAACAGAGTGGGAACACTAGCAACTATTCTGGAGGTGCCTGGGCATGGGGCTTTCAGACCAACGAGGCCCAGGGGGAGAAGGCCAGAGCAGAAGAACAGGTTGAATGTGAATAAGCTATCACTTCCTCCTTCTCAGCAAACAGAAAGATGAAGGGTAGGAAAAACCCATACATCCGAGTGCAGGGGCCACAGTAGGGCTGGAGAGAGATCTCCTTGCCAAAACCAATCTTCATCTTTAAATTCCAACACTTACTGTGTGCACAGTACATATTATGTGTATCCTATACACACCCACCCCATGGCCACTCTAAAAGGTACTACTACCTCTGTTGTCTACACAAGGGACAGGGTGTCTAAATGACTTCCCAAGGTCACACAGCACCCAGTGATAATGCTTCATCCATCACCAGCAAAAACACTACAAGGATTTTCTGGTATCACCAGAAAGTTTTCTGGTGTCACACACTCATCAGGGGTCCAATGAACTCAAACTTTTCTCAGAATATACCTAAATGCATTGCAGAATTACCTAAGATGACCCCCGCCCCCAAAAGCTCAAAGGACTTATCAAGTACAATTGGAGGTACCCATGAGCTAAGATTTGCCACCCTTGCAACTAGCATGTGTCAGGTATCTGTGATTTTGACAGCTGACAATGGCCCATGTTGCCAACCTACTGAAGTTGCTGCCTCCATTCCTAATGGAAGTAAATACTGCAATTCGATTAGAGGTTAATAAAACCACCATGCAACTCCCCTCTAATCACTCAAATACGTTAGCTCCTTGAATTTTATTGACTACCCATGGCTTTGATATGTCTGAAGAGCTGACACAGTCAACATAACCGAACCTGAGAGAAACCGTCTCTATTCTAGAGCATTGGGGGTCCTGGACGCCATAGGGGTGTGTGAGCCAGTGCCAACTGAAGTGCTCAACAGAAGTGGGGTACTTGGGCAGTAGAACAGGTTCGCTGGGGAGGCAGGGTGGGCATGGGGTATTTAGCAGACTCAATGTCGGAAGTAATTTTGGACAATATCTCGAGTTTTGCGAGTTGATCAAACATGATGCTGAGGGCAAAGGAACGAGTCAAGGCGACAGGCTTCGGCCTTGGAACGCGGGTGGCCACGCCTGTGAGCCCGCGACTGAAAGCACCACAGTCCGATTTACTGGGTCCAAATCCTAAGTGCCGTATAGCCGCGGCTAAGGTGCTTCACACTCCAGCCCCGGCACTGTCAAAGGGGATAATGGCAGGCCCCAGCTCGTAGGGCTGGAGGATGGAGTAATAGAGACTGCTTAGAAAGCGACCTAGCATCATGGAGAAAGGCGGCTATAAAGGTTAGCTCTAGAACCCCACGCCCGGCGAAGCCGGAAGTTTCTTCCTGGCGTCAGGGAAGCCCCTGGGCACTTCTCTGCCATGGACAAGTTTCTTCCAGGATCCCGACCCTTTACACTCACCTAAAGACTGTCTTGGAGCAGCGTTACTTCAATGTGACCCTTAGCAAAGACACCAAAGTCAGACGGGAAGCGGAATTCCGACTGGCCGGAAGCTGCGAGAAGAGGAGACGAATTGAGTCCTCCCAGCTGCTAGAGTGGCCTCCGGAGGCGGGCCCAGAAGCCGCTCTGACCACGCCCACTTCCAAGGAGGCCCGACTTCCAATTGAGCAAGATTACTGTTTATTATCGTTACTGGTCCAGTTGGGATTTTGTTTTGCTCTTAAAAGGCTCCTGAGGTTCAATTATAGGTTATTGTCATCTGCCTGTGCTTCCCACAGGAAAAAGCGTGAGACTCTCTGCAGAGTGGGAATGGGAAAATGTCCCAGATAATCTGTTTTGAGACAGGATTTTGATGTATAGCTCAGCCTGGCCTCAAACTTTTTGATCATAGATTCCAGAGTGCTAGGATAAGATGCGTTTACCCCTTGATTCGCAAGTTATATTTGGGTTTTTGAGATAGGGTATCTTAGTTTGTGTTTTATTGCAGTGAAGAGGCAACGTGAATATGGCAACTCTTATAAAGGAAAACATTTAATTAAGGGCTGGCTTACAGTTTCATATTTCGACCATTATCATTATAGTGGAAAGCAATGTGGTGAATTGTTCTGTCCCTCGAAGGTGGTGTTTCAGCTGGTATTCTGCATAAATTGGAATCCTGAAGAAGTAGGTTCCAGTGGATGAGCTGGCAAGTACCTTACCCTTCATTGTCCTTATACAGGCCTCCAGCAGAAGATATGGCCCAGATTAAAGGTGTACCTCAAGATCGGGATCAAAATCTTGAGTCATCCCGTCTTGAGATCTGGGTCAAAAGTCTGTGTGTGTCTTCAGCCTTAAGGTCCAGATTAAAGACATGTTGTCTTCCTGCCTCAAATCTGGATCACAGGTACGCCCTATGTTTCTGGATTGTAGTTCATTCCAGATTTAGTCAAGTTGATAATCAAGAGTAGCCATCCACACAAGGTTTCTCTGTGTAGCCTTGGAAACTCTATCTATCTATCTATCTATCTATCTATCTATCTTTTTGGGGGGGGGGTTTCGAGACAGGGTTTCTCTGTGTAGCCCTGGCTGTCCTGGAACACACTCTGTAGACCAGGCCTGCCTCTGCCTCCCAAGTGCTGGGATTAAAGGTGTCCACCTGAGTGCCTATCTATCTATCTATCTATCTACTATCTATCTATCTGCCTACTATCTATCTATCTATCTATCTATCTATCATCTATCATCTATCTATCTATCTATGGCTGTCCTAGAACTCACTCTGTAGGCAAGGCTGGCCTCAAATTTAGATCTGCCTGCCTCTGCCTTCCCAAGTGCTGGGGTTAAAGGCCTGAACCACCAGTGCCTAATATTCACATGTTGTGGAGTGTCCACCAGAGAAGAGAGAAGACTGTTCAGACATTATATTAGCTCTCCAGCGGTTATTCCATGTGTTTGGGATCTTGGTGTAGCACCAAGCCCTTTTTAGGGTAAATTTTTACACATAAAACATGTATTCTGGATTAACATACTTCAGTTCACAAGAACAGCTAGCTGAGCAGTGGTAGCAAATGACTTTAATCCCAGCACTTGGGAAGTAGAGGCAGGAGGATCTCTGGGCTAGCCTGGTCTATAGAGTGAGTTCCAGGAAAGTAAGGGCCACACAGAGAAACCCTGTTTATTTATTTATTTTTAAAAAGGCACTGCTGAAGAAAACATAAAATCCTTACCTTCTCAGGCCCTAAGAGCTTTGTTAGAAGATGAAAAATGAGCTGGTCTATCCTGTAGTCTCATTCATCACTGTATCAGATACCACTGCCTGCTCATTACCATTCTCAAACCCCAGAAATGACAATTCACACATTCAGGCAGCTGAGAGTCCTGTACTGATTGGAGGAAACTTTAGGAATTAAATGTTGGGTCTGATGGAAAGAGTTTCATGGAGAAAATGGCTACTGTATCATTCTCATCATGTTGCCTGCCAGACCTGTCTAGCAATTCAGTGTGTTTCTGCCTTTCCAGAGCCCTCCCTTGCCCCACACACTTCAGGTCCTTCAGCCTGGATTATTATAGTAGGTTTATTTCCTGCATCTCAGCCTCCCTGCTGTACCACACTCTGCACTCTCTGCCCTAAGGATGCCTTTACCACTTCAGTTATTACGGCTCAGCCAGAACTCATTCCTTGCTTCTGGCGTAACTAGTCTAAAACTAAAGTCCTTAGAAGTGACTGTCACTCCCCATCTCCTCTCCACTCCCTGCAGCTCAGGCACCCTAGTTCAGTTGGTCCCTAAGCATACAGCCTGGCTTTCCCTGGCTTTTTAAAAAAGATTTATTTTATGTATGTGAGTACACTGTAGCTATGTTTAGAAGAGGGCATCGGATCCCATTACAGATGGTTGTGAGCCACCGTGTGGTTGCTGGGAATTGAACTTGGGACTTTGTTAGAACAGTCAGTGCTCTTAACCACTGAGCCGTCTCTCTAGCCCCTCCCCTTCCCCTTGCGTTTTCACTTGTTCCTCCCATTAGTTCGGATGTTCTGCCTATAGGTGGCTCCTCTTCTCACCTCATTTGAGGCTTTGGTTTGTAAACTCTGCTGAATGGACAGAAATGTGCATGTAGATGAGGGGCAGTTAGGGACTAGGAAAGGGTAATGTGAAAGAACTGCTTTCTTCCCTCATTGTAGCATGGCCTCTGAAGTTTTTCTTATATCACCTTCTAACAAATTTGTGTGTGTGTGTGTGTGTGTGTATGCATGTATATATGATGCATGCATGCATGTATGTATGTGTATGTAAGTATGCGTGTGTATGTGTGCATGTATGTATGTGTGTGTGTATGCATGTATGTGTGTGTGTGTGTGGTGGGGAAGGAGATGGCCATGTCATTGCACATCTGTGGAAGACAGAGCACAACTTGAGGGTGTTGGTTCTTGTAGGGGCTGTTCTGATGCTAAGGTCCCATTCCCCAAATGTTCTTGAGCTGTCAGTAAAGAAGCCATGGGCCAATTGGTGAGTGGAAGGGATAGGCGGGACTTTCGAGCCCCTGGAGGAAGCAGATGGTTGGATGCAAGGAGAGAAGAGACAGAGTTCATCATGCTTCTAAGAGAGAATTGGCGACCAGCCATGTGAGGTCTTGGGTGGAGTGGCAGCCTGTGGCTGCTCCTACAGGGGGCGCCATCAGGAGTGTTTAGCTGGGACTGGATGTAGAGCTGAGCAACTAAAGCTGAGGGTAGATGAGAGCTGTGGAGCTAAGTATATTTAATAAGAGCATGCTTTTCCAGGTGGAAGATAGTAGCGCCCAGCAGAGGCAAGTTGAAATTGAACAGCTATGTGTGTCTGTGTCTTTTATCCGTGGATTCAAGGGAAGCTTGAAGGGTGGGGGCCAGTAGCACAGCCCGTTCCTAAAGCTCAGGCAGGGCAGCAAAGCTACACACAACAGGTTCTCTCTTTCCACCATGTAGGCCCCTGAGGTCAAGTTTAAGTTGTCGGGTTTGATGGTTGGTGCCTTTCCATGCTCTGCCATCTTGCTGGCCTCCACGGACTTCTTTGATCCAGTGTCTAGACCTAACTGGTACAGGAGCCTCCATCACAGTCTCTTAGCATTGTGACTATTTGTGGAGTTATTTGTTCATGTAACACATCCATCCCTTTCAGCGTCTTCCTAAGATCTAGATCCTGTCACTGCTTATATGCCACTGTGCCTTCCAAGTGCCTTGGAGAGACACCATTGCCTATGAATTCTTTGTAAAATGACCTCTCTCCACCCATATGCACATTTCTGAACAGCACTGTAAGATCTTGCATGTTGCTGGGCAGTGGTGGCACATGCCTTTAATCCCCAGCCCTCGGAAGGCAGAGGCAGGTGGATGTCTGAGTTCGAGGCCAGCCTGGTCTACAGAGAGAGTTCCAGGACAGCCAGGGCTACACATAGAAACCCTGTCTTGAAAACAAACAAACAATCAAACAAAAACAAACAAACAAACAAACCAAACCAAAGCAAAGATAGAGACTTTTCACTAAGTCACCTCCTAGATCTGCCCACACACTGTAGAAACAAGGACTTTGGCTAGACAGTAGTGGTACATGCCTTTAAATCCCAGCAGTCGGGTGGCAGATGAAGGCAGATCTCTGTGAGTTTGTGGCTAGCCTGATCTACAGAGTGAGTTCCAGGCCAGCCAGGGACACATAGAGAAAGTTTGTATCAAAAAACAAAAAACAAAACAAAAAACAAGCAAGAAAACCCACCACTACCACCACCAAAGCCAGCCCTTCCATCTCTGGGTCTCGCCACCCTTTGCTTTCCTGATTCCTCCTTTCCACCCCACTCCCAGACTTTCTTCTTCCTGGATTAGATAGTTTCCTTCTTTTGGGATCTCATAATTCCTAGGCGTTCTTTATCACAGCCCTGAGGACTGTGGGCTCTACCTCGCTGATGGCAGTGTATGTACACTGTGTCTGTCTGTTGTGGTTAGTGATGTATCTTCAGCATTACATACAGGAGAGTTACACAGTAGGCTCTCTTCGAGGGCTCCTGGAGTGGGTTAAGTTTCCCCTAGGCTTTTTGAAGGTCTAATTCTGTGCCTTCCAACTTGGAATGCCCATGGCTGTTCTAAGTGTGCGTTAGGTCTAATTATTCACACTTCTTCTACAACTACAAGGTACTCAGCAAAGTCTTTTTTTTAAGCTGGAGTTTCTCTCCTCTCTCTCTCTCTCTCTCTCTCTCTCTCTCTCTCTCTCTCTCTCTGTGTGTGTGTGTGTGTGTGTTTATGTGTGTCTGTTTTGTTTTGTTTTGAGTCAGGGTTTCTCTGTATAGCCCCGGCTGTCCTTGAACTCACTCTGTAGACCAGGCTGGCTTTGAGCTCATACAGATCTTTTTGTCTCTGCCTCCTCAGTTCTTGGATCAAACACATGTGTCACCGTGCCTGGCTGTGAGCCTTACTCTTTTCTTCAAGAAGGCAGAGCAGATAAACTTCCATGATAGTGTTTTATAGCTGTAATAATACTCTTACTATAATAAAATGTTCAAGTTGGGCTACTTTATAAGGAACATAGGTTTGTTTTTGGCTTGTGGTCTGGAGCAATAAGAGTTTTGAGCAGGGCCTCACTGATTATATCTTTTCACCACCTGATGGGTTATTTAAAAATATTTTTTAAAATTTTATGTGTATTGATGTTTTGTCTGCATGTAAGTCTGGAGCTGTCAGGTCCCCCTGAAAGTGCAGTTACAGACAGTTGTGTGCTGCCTTGTGAGAACAGCGTCTTCTGGAAGAAAGAGCAGTCAGTGCTCTTAACCAAAAGGCTATTTCTCTAGCCCCGATGGAGTTGTTTTTTTGTTTGTTTTTAATAGAAAACAATGCCTTGCTATGTAGCTCAGGCAGGTCTGGAGGTCCTAAATTTACAATTCTCCTGACTCAGTCTCCCGAATGCTATGAAATTAGCGGCCTGCGTCATGAGTCACAGTGAAATGACCTTCTTGCTGGCCATCTGAAGACATCGCATAGTGTGAGACTGCAACACTCTTGTGTGTCTCTAGCTCTGAAAAGCATCAGAATGCAGTCATGGGGACTTCATCCTAAGCATCTAATCACTTCCAAGTGGACCACCATCTCTAAATGCCACAGATTCACTTTCTATGTTCTTAATAGATTTAACATAAAACTTTGGGAATTAAACTTTTAGATAAATTTCAAAGGATAAACTACTGTCAAGCCTTAACTAGTCCAGTTTTGCAGCTGGAGAGATGACTCAGCAGCTAAGAGCACTGACTGCTCTTCCAGAGGTTCTGAGTTCAGTTTCCAGCAACTACATGGTGGCTCACAACCATCTGTAATGGGATCTGATGCCCTCTTCTGGTGTGTCTGAGGACAGCGACGACAGTTACAGTGTACTCACATACATAAAATAAATAAATCTTTTTTAAAAAAAAGTCTAATTTCTTTAGATGTTCCTATACAGAACAGGCATACAGTAGACCCTACAACAGACTTTTTTTTTTTTTTTTTTTTTTTTTTTTGGTTTTTCGAGACAGGGTTTCTCTGTTTAGTCCTGGCTGTCTTGGAACTCACTCTGTAGACCAGGCTGGCCTCGAACTCAGAAATCTGCCTGTCTCTGCCTCCCAAGTGCTGGGATTAAAGGCGTGCGCCACCACCGCCCGGCCCCTACAACAGACTTCTTACCCCAAACTAATCTCCGAGTTGAGAGGTGCAGAAGGTGCAGAGAGAGCAGAGGCAGAGGGAAGTGATGGGGCATAGATACCTAAGGGGAGGAAGGGCTGGGAAAACTGACAGGGAGGGAGCAAGGGCTTTGTAGCTTATGAGTTCCCAATGGGAGGGGGCCGGCCTGGTCCTCCCTCCTGGGTCCTCTTAGGACTAGCCTGTAGCTCAGGCAGGTCTAGAGGTCCTAATTTTACAATTCTCCTGCCTCAGTCTCCTGAATGCTGTGCAATTAGTGGCCTGCATCATTTAGGCCCATAGATTCCTAAAAGACAGAGTGGGGTCCAGATATCTGAATCTAGGTGGAGCCTGAAATGTCGGGGTGCACATTTAGGCTCCCTTGACAGGTCGAGTAGGTGTCAGTGGAGAAGAAACAGACACGCGGGTTCGACAGGGTGCTTTTTTTTTTTATTGGCCTTCTGCACCTGGCAGGTGCCCCATATCATCCTGATAGGCGAAAACAGGCACACGTCCCCCGAAGCGGTATGTGTACTTGCGCCCACCGCTCTTGAGCACGATGTCGCGGCGGTAATAGTAACGTAGACCTCGGCTCAGCTTCTCATAATTCATTCCCGGCTTCCTCTTGCGCTCGCCCCACAGCCGGGCCACCTAGGACGCAGTCTTGAGGTCAGAGCGACCAGGGTCTTAGCTGCTATGGGCGGGGGCGGGTCTTAGTCCTGATGGGCGTGGAGGGTTGTGAGTGGGTGGGGGCGGGGCTGAGAACTAGGTAAGTGAGGCTTGCAGGTCAAGGGGAGCTGTCTCACCTCCTTGGGGTCGCACAGCTGGAACTCGCGGTTATTGCCCGTCCAGCGGATGCAGCTGCTGCGCGCTCTGTCGTGGAGCAGCTCCAAGAGGAACTGCCACAGCTGAATGGGACCTGAGAGAGAGAGGCAGGTGAACGCCAGGCTTCACAGAACACTCTGCTGCGACGAACCTAGTCGGGGAGCCTTCACTTTGAAGGCTAAAACGTTCAGGTTCTCCCAATTTAGGACTCAGGAGTCCAGCTCTGTCCCTCCTCGAAGGTTTGTGAGTTCGGATTCCTCCATAGTAGAGACCCAAGAGCCAGTTTCGGGAACCCCTGGCAGCCTGAACCCTATCTAGGCGATTCAGGAGTTTGGCCTCCCCACCTCGAAGACCCAGGAGTCCGAATGCTCCTCTTTCCTCTCACATAACCTAGGGGCCTACCTTTTTGTCCTCTTGGTCCCCAGAAAGTAAGTGTCTGTCCTCTCACCCGATCCCTCTTCTGCTTTCTGATACAGAACTCCTGTCCTCTAGCGGCCACTTTCCCGGATCCCACCTCTTTTAGTTACCTAGACCCCACCCCCAAGGCATCCAGGTCCTGTCCTAACCCGTTTGGCTTCACTTCTTCTGCAGTTTGCAGCCTCTTACCTCGGTGGTTAGTTTTGGAGTAGCGAGTCAATGTGGCTCGATCAGACTGCTGGCTCGATTTGGAGGGCGTGGTGAATGCTGGACTCTGGTGCCCCTCGAAAGGGATGCTGCATTCCTGCAGCCCAGTGTTCCACGTGGTGGTGTAGTCCGAACCCGCAGACCCGCCCCACGACACTTTACAGTCCGCCCGCGCTTCCCCGCTCAGGCCATTGTCCCAGTAGGTGGCGCCACTGGGGCCCACAGAACAGTCCCAGCTGGCGGTGCTCCAGGCGGCCGGAGGGTGCGACCATGAGGGGACCCCTCCCGCCGAGGTGGCAGGATTCTGGCCGGTCGCCCCTTCAAAGCCGACGAAGGGGGAGGGGCTCGTGCCCGGAGGGGCGGGGCCTGGCGTCTGTGAAGCACAGCTCCACGGGTCTGTGGTGTTGCACCCCAGGTCTGTCCAGTCTCGTGACCACGGAAGTGGGTGAGCAACGGGCTCTGTGAGGAAGACAGACCTCAAATAAGGGGGGCCCAGGAGTCTTGGTCCCCCGTACCCTTGGGAGTTTTGGGGGAGTTTTGACGCCTCATATGGCCTTCAAGATGTAGGCGTCCCCAGTCTTAGTCCTGCTCCTCTGTAGACTAGTGGGTTTGAACTCAGCTCTGGTATGTCAGGACCCCATTGCTCTCTTCCTACCTCCATTTTCTACCACTTACCCGCCTCGAAAGGTACTTCTTCGTGAGATAAAGCGGGATTCCAGTCTAGCTCTGGGAACCCTATGTTGGACAAGAGAGCTGAGTTTAGGAAAGATGCAGGCACTGACTTGGGACCTCGGCCACCCACTCCTCCTTCAATTTCAAGAATCCAAACATGTCACTTCCTTCCCACTCAGCACCCTCGCTCCTTCTAAAAAGCCCAGGATGTCCCATTCCCCCCCCCCCCCCCAGCACACAAGGGGGTCAAGCCCAGCAACCACCTTTCCAGCAGCTTTCTACGTTCATCGGTGTGATCGGTGTGTCGTCTTGCAGGGCCACTTCAGGAAAATAGAAACCAAATTCTGCTCCTTCTGCGGGCAACAAGGATGTTAAGGCCAGGTTAGGGGTCAAGGGGCCCGCATCCTTGGAGTCCTGCATACACTTTGTCCCAAGCCACAGCAGCTTACCCAGTCCTGTCAGCTTGTCCCCAGGAGGCACTTCCTGTAGTGGGGACTCATCCCAATTCCACAGGTCCATGGTTCTGACGGTTCTGATTGAGAGAGGAAAAGTTCCAAGGGTAATGGACAAGCTAGTGACATTAGGGACCCAGGAGTCTGATTGCAACCCTTGTTTTCCCCAGAACCAGAGTAGACTTCTGCAACCTCCTTCCCCAGGAAAAGGAATATTGGTTTCCAGTCCCTTCTCCTCCCAGACACTTAAATCCAGGCTCCTTGCATCTTGGAGTTCCCAGGTCCTTCCTAGTTCAGATACCCAGGCATCCAGTCCCCAGTTCGTGGCTTACCTCTGGCAGGTTCCTTCTCTCCTAGCCAGGGGGGTCTCAGCCCCATTTCATACCATGCACCCTTCCCGGGGGGCCTGATAGGGGAGGGGGAATTTTCCGAGACGTCAGAGCTGGGGGTCGCAGCTTGGGTCAAGTTGCAGGGATGGGGGCGTGGTCAAGTTGCACCCCCTGCTTTAGGGATGCGCACCCGGTCCTTGGAATGGTCCCTTTTCAGAGACAAATTGGGCTTGGAAAAGGACTTGGGGAACAGGGGCAGGGCAGGGATGGGGGTGCTGAGATCTAAGGGGTGCTTACGGAGTACTAGGGATGGGATGAGGGGCTTGGACAGGTTCCCCGTCTTGAGGATTTGGTGGTGTGACATGAAAAGTTGAGGGGGAGGAGGGTCTGGGGTCAGCTGGGCAGCTCTGGGCTTATCTGCAACAGGAAGAGGGATTTCCGGCCAGATGCCCCTTTTCCCTAACATCAGCCTACGTCACAATCGGCAGGGTGACAGACAGCCAGATGGGGTGGGGTGGGGGGAATACAACCCTGAATCCCCTAGCAGGCACAGGGAGGGTGTCCTGAGCTACTACAGAATAATGGCAATCATAATCAAAATAACATCATCATGGGCGATGATAATAGTAATAGTAACCACTGACGCTAAATGAGGGTCTGCTGGGTCTGAGAAGCCATGACAACGGGCCTTCATTTAATCGTCTTAAAGGGGAAGTGTTTTAAGGGGGAAGTTTATGAAGGGGGAAACTGAGGCATGCCTTCTCCCATTTCTTTTTCTGTCTGGGCTTTCTGGGCTATAGCAGTCCCGAACAACTGTGGAATTTTGAATATGAACTGAATGTGAGTTATTGCATAATTTTATGTGTGGCAATGATAGGTTTAGAAAGATATCTTTATTAGAAAGTGGAGACACTTAGGGATGAAGTGTTTTGTTTGAAGCTTGTTTCAACTGATTCAGAAAAGAATCACATGCACAATGTGCAAAAATATTCAAGCAATATTTGGGACATAGCTATACCAAAAAGTATCTGCTTGTTAAACTGAAACTCAAAAACTAGGCATCCTGTTTTTTTGTTGTTTTGTTTGTTTGTTTGTTTTGTTTTGTTTATTTGCTAAGCCTGGCTAACCTTAGCTTTAGTAACTTTGGCCTTAGACAATGTATATGTGCTCATTTTTCTAAATTCTTGCTTAGTAAATCTTAATAAATATCAATATAAAAAATCTGAGGTCATTTTAATATTAAATTTTAATTCTAAATTTTTACATACTGTCTGGACAATGCTGGCATACACCTTTAATCCCAGTAATTGGGAAATAGAGGCAGGTGGATCTCTGAGTTAGAGGTCAGCACAGAGTGAGTTCCAGGACAGAACAGCCAGGGCTACACAGAGGAACCCTGTCTCAAACAAACAAACAAACAAACAAACAAACCAAACCAAACCAAAAAAACCCAAAAAACCAAACACCAAAACAAAACCCCCACAAAACCACACCAATCAAACCAAAAAAAAAAAAAAAAAACAAAAACAAAAACAAAAAAACAACTTATTACAAATGAGTACATACTTGATATTATACTTGATATTAAAAGCATTTTTATTTCCAGACAGGGTAGTGTATGCCTTTAACCCTAGCACTAGGTAGGCAGAGAGAGGTGAATTTTTTTTTTTTTTTTTTTAGTTTTTTTGAGACAGGGTTTCTCTGTGTAGCCCTGACCGTCATGGAACTCACTCTGTAGACCAGACTGGCCTGGAACTCAGAAATCTGCCTGCCTCTGCCTTCCAAGTGCTGGCATTAAAGGTGTGTGCCACCACTGCCTGGCGGATCTCTGGATTTCAATGCCAGTCTGGTCTACATAGTGAGTTCCAGAGCTTACAAAGGGAGACTCTATTTTAAAAAATAATAAATATAAACAAGCACTTTTCTTTTATTTGTTCTGGCAAGTGCTCTACCACTAGCTATAGCTCCACTCTTAACTTTGCTGTTGTTATGCGCGTGCCAGGGCATGCACGTCAAAGTCGGAAGTCAGAAAACAACTTTGTACAGTCCATCTCTCCTTCGACCTACCTTCACATGGCTCTGGGGATTGAACTCAGGTCTTCAGACTTTCAGCCATGGGGCCAACTTCCCACCAAGCACACTCTTTCCCCTCACCCCTCACCCCTCTCTGTCTCTCTTCAGAACAAGGTCTCACTATGTTGCTCCAGCTGGCCTCAAACTCACAGACATTTACTTCCATCTGCCTTCTGAGTGCTAGGATTAAAGGCATGTGCCACCTTGCCTGGTATTGGTTTGTAGTGTGTGTGTGTGTATACATTGTTAGAAGTCAAAGGACACCCTGTGGGGTTATTACTCTCCTTCCACCACATGGATCCTAGGGATCAAATTCAAGTCAATAGGATTGGCCACGTGTTTCTACCCACTGAACCACCTCGCTCATCCACACCCTTGATTTTTAGAGAGTGTTTGATTATGCAGCCCAGGCTGGCCTCAGATGGACTGCTGACCCTCCCTCCTCTTCCTGGGTTCTGGGATTATAGGCAGGCACCATGATGCCTAGCAAAAATTAAAAAAAAAAAAAAAAAAAGATTTCTGTGTACGAGGATTTTGTCTGTCTGTATGTTTGTACACCACATGCATGCCTGGTGCCTGTGGAAATCAGGTGGCATTGGACCCTCTGGAAATGAAGTTATGAATGGTTGTGAGCCAAGTACTCTGAATCACTGAGCCATCTCTTGAGGCCCTGTCCCAAATCTTTTTAATAGCCTCCAGAACTGACACAGCACCTTCATTCTTTAGTATTTAAGTGAGGGAGGAAGTACAGTTCTTTCATTTTGCAGAGAAACAGCCCGTCCAGAGAACAATCTCTTGGGGCTATGCTTGGATCCAAAGTTGAGTGAGCCAGGAACCCCTGGGGAGATCACTGATCCCCCCAACCCCCAGTTCATCCATCCTCCAGTGGCCTGAAGGGTCCTGTTGGCCTTCTTGCCCTAGGTTTTCTTTCCCTGAGGCTGGCCTCTCCTGTCTCCTGCTTCTCTGTGGTCCCTAGCCCTGGATTCTTTCACTAGCCTGAGGCAAGGCCTTGCCATTGTCTCTCCTGACAAGTCTCTCACTCCTGGGACACTCTGTGTCCTCCATTTTTCTGTACCTTGCTAGCCACTGTACTTTTACAGTTTCTCCTCTGCCTAGCCTTCTCCATCCCTGTATCTCTGCTTGTTGTGTCCTTTGTCCTATGATCTTTGACAATCCCTTTTCCTGGGTCACCTTTCTATCTCCTCCCTTACTCTTTTAGTTGCAGGGAAGGAAAAAAGGTTCAGGGTAGGAAGGGCTGGCCACTGGGAGAAGGGAGCCTAAGGGTTTAGGAGCTGAGTAGTCCAGTCCAGGTGGCAGGGGGCTAAAGGGCATTTCCTGCCAGGGAGGGAGGCCCTCACCCCTGTGGCCAGACTGGAAAATGTGACGTCAGGGAGGGAGTTGTAATGTAAAGGGTGTGGGGAACCAGGAACAGAAGAAATTTGACACCTCTCCAGAGTGTTCTTGCTGGAGAGCTTTGGCATTGTCTCTCCACCCCCAAGCCCCAGTCTTCCTTAATTTGTTCCCCAATCTAGGGTTTTGATGGCTGTGTCTCTGGAAGACCTCCATACCTTTTGCCTATACCTCAGCCCTGTATCTCTGCCTTTTGGCTTGGGCCTGTCCAGCTTCTAAAAAGAGGTGGGCTCTGGGCACTTCCTTCTGGATCTTTTCCTTACTTCCTTTTCTTCCCTGGCCCTCCTCCCCCTTTCTTCTTGAGACATGGTTTCACTTTATAGCTCTGGCTGTCCTGTAACTCGATAAGTAGCCCAGGCTGGCCTCTGCCTTCCAGTGCTGGGTCTCATTCTTCCCAGTTCCCCTTCCCCATCCATACAGGCATGTGCCATCACCCTCAGCTCAGGAATTATTTTTGCAGGCTTTTGAGACAGGGTCTGGCTACAAAGTGCAGACTGGCCTTGAACTCATGGTGATCCTGCTGCCTCAACTTCCCAAATGTTGGGCTTCTCCTTATGCATCACCAACTCAGGCTTCAAGCTTGAAGCTCTGTATAGATTCCAGAGACACAGTTAGCTAGGTTTGTAGGGGAAGAGAAATGGAACCCCAGAAGCCTACAAGAGACGAATAGGGCTCAACAGAGAAACACACCTGAGGCCCACAAGGGGATCAAGATGGGGAAGACAGTCTCCCAGCCAGAGATGGTAATCCACACTGGGATCCCAACACTTAGGAGACTGAGGTGGGAATGCAAGCTAACCCCCAGCTGGGGCTACAGAGCTAGCTTATATCAGACTCCGCCTCAAAACACACAGGAGGGAATTCCTCCTTCAGCATGTCTCCATCCTAGGGTGGGTCCCTAGGCTTCCCAATTCATGGCCTAACCAACCACTCCAGGCTGTCTGGCTTGGGGTCTACCGAGACAGCATCTCATGGGCCCTAGGATCTGTTGGTAATCACGGCATCTCCAGCACTGTCCAGATCTTGGGACAGATGGAAGCCTGCTATGGTGGCTGTACATTCTACAAGGGCAGGGCCTACATACACCCAACAGCCTACCTCAGCACCAAGAGCACAAGCTGGAGTCAGAAACACGGATCCAAGCCAGGCTTGGCTTTGACCTTGCAACAATCCCTTCCTCGGATGGACTAGGCTAACACTCACCATGCACTTGAGAATTTAGGAGGCTGAGGGTAAGGCTCTAATGGTAGGGTGGCTACCTAGTATACACAAAGTCCCAAATTCAATTCCCAGTACCCCATACACTTGGTGTGGTAGTGCATACACGTAATCCTAGGAATCTGAGTCTCCCCTTTTAAAACATGCTCTTGCTATGTGGCTCAGGTAGGCTTCAAATGCTTGCCCCTGGAGCATAGTTGTAAACCACATCCATGTTTGAGGTCAGCCAGGAACATACACGATCCTATCAGAGGAAGCTGGTGGGATGACTCAGTGGGCAAAGATACTTGCTACCAAGTCTGACAACCAATTTGATCCCTAAAGCCCACATGGTGGATGTGCGCGCATGCGCACACACGCACGCACGCTGCAAAAAACCCATCAAAAGAAGTAATGGCCACAGACTAGATACATTGTTCATCTGAATGTTTGCTGGGTAAACTTTCAAAGTTCTCAGTTTTCAGGTGGGGTGAGCCAGGCCCTATTGGCCAGCAGTTTCTAAGTCCAGTCAGGGATGGAAATGAAGGTAATTTATTGAAACTGGTTTTGGGACAGGTGAGTGGACAGCTGGGGGTTTCCCACAGACAACTGTTGGAAGGAGCTAGCGCACAGCCGGGTGGGAGCGGGTGCCTAGCCACAGACCCTATCTGAGGCCCAGCTTTTTCTTTTCCTTCTGCTTCTTGCGGACCACATCCAGGTTCCGGTCCTTCCACATGCTTTTGCGCAGCTTGATGGGGCGTGAGCCCACATACTTCCCTGTGGGAGTGGAAGGTTCCAGGTCAGACTTGGGAGGTCAGTTTCCACCACACCCACCCTTCCCGGGAGAGGCCTCCTCACTCACCATTCATCTCGCGCATGGCGCGCACATAGTCACTGGGGTCCTTGAAGCTGACAAAGCCATAGCCCTTGGTTTTGCCTGTGCGCTTGTCACGGATCACCTTAGCCTTAAGGAAGGATGGGAAACGGCTGAAGGCTCGGGCCAAGATGTCATCGTTCACCTCATTGCCCAGATCCCCACAGAAGATCCGGAAGTCATCTGGATTAGGAGAGAAGAGGTCAGAGCATCCCCAAGCGCTCCTCCATCCCCGGTCTCTGCCCAGAACCTTCAGTTAATAA
Organism: Arvicanthis niloticus; assembly: GCF_011762505.2. Lineage (NCBI taxonomy): Eukaryota > Metazoa > Chordata > Mammalia > Rodentia > Muridae > Arvicanthis > Arvicanthis niloticus. Next base: position 9,067,279 of record NC_047658.1, read on the forward strand.
CTTCCAATATCCATGTAGTGGTGAACCTTGTGTCAGGCAGCCTCACAGGTAAGCCTCTGGGACTTCCTAGGCCCCTTCCCACAGAGGCAGAGGAATCAAGTTACTGCCTGAACTCAAGTCAAGCAGAGAGCTGGGAGGAGTTCAGGCATCTGGCTGCAGAGTCTTACCCTACTTTCCCTTTGAAATAGGTTCTTGTTATGTAGTAGCTCAGGCTGGCCTCAAATTCAATCTTTCTGTCTCAACCTCCCATGTGCTGGGAGTACAGGTGTGAACACACCCAGCCAGAGTGTACACCTTTAACCTCTAACAGCACAGCCTTCTCTCACCTTCAGTGGTCATTTTTTCTACAATGAAGCTTCAACTATGTCTTCCCTTTAGTGTTTCCATGGTCCTGTGAGCCTCTGGCACTCACCAGCCTCCTGGGACACCTCATTCTTCCTCAGCTGGGCCACCTCTGAAAGTCTCCTTTGACCCCACATTGACATGGGAACACGTACTCACTGCCTGGCCCTTCTCCAAGGAGACCTCAGTCACCACTCTTGGGCTTATCCTCAGGGCCTGCACCTCTAGTAGGGCATGCCCTTGGATTCCTGTTCTTCTCCATAGAAATAGGAATGTGAGACCTGAATGATCAAGTTAACTACACCAGGCCACAGCCCTGCCCCAGGGAAGAAGGCAGCAGCCGAGGGCTGCGGTGAAAGGCAGTTTGCTCTGTCCTCAGCTATGGCTGAGGCTGCCTCATGGCTTCCAAGGTGATTAAAGGTACTATGTGAGAGTGGGTTAGGCCGGGCAGTGGTGGCGCACGCCTTTAATCCCAGCACTTGGGAGGCAGAGGCAGGCGGATTTCTGAGTTCGAGGCCAGCCTGGTCTACAGAGTGAGTTCCAGGACAGCCAGGGCTACACAGAGAAACCCTGTCTCGAAAAACCAAAAAAAAAAAAAAAAAAAAAAAAGAGAGAGAGAGAGAGAGAGAGAGAGAGAGAGAGAGAGAGAGAGAGAGAGAGAGAGTTAGGCTACTCCAGGAGGAAATAGCCTGACAACCTATTCTGAGATTTTTCTAGCAAGGCCATTGATCTAACAACTTAAAAAAAGAAAACGTATATAAAATGTAAGTTAGGCATGCTGGCAAGACCATCTTCATAAGAAAATGGCTACAGAGGTTCGTCCTGAAGCCAAGTGTCCACAAGGTGACCTCTCAGCTAAAACTTATTTGGAGGGTGGAGGGAAGGGTCTCACTATGTAGCCCTGACTGGCCTTCAACACTCAGAGATCCATCTGGTTCTGCCTCCCAAGTGCTGGGATCATTTTTTTTTTTTTTTTTTTGGTTTTTCGAGACAGGGTTTCTCTGTGTAGTCCTGGCTGTCCTGGAACTCACTCTGTAGACCAGGCTGGCCTCGAACTCAGAAATCTGCCTGCCTCTGCCTCCCAAGTGCTGGGATTAAAGGCGTGCGCCACCACTGCCCGGCGGGATCATTTTTTAAAAGAAAAAAAAAATAACTTTTTTTTTTTTTTGAGACAAAGTCTCATGATGTCCCTGGTTGACCTGGAAGTCTAAACTAGGCTGGACTTAAACTCATAGACATCTTGTTATGTAGCCCTGGCTGGCCTCGAACTCCCAAGATCTGCCTGCCCCTGAAGTACGCCATCATACCTGGCCTAAAGTTTTTATTCCTTAAGTACATGTATATGTGTCTGTGTGGGGAAGGTGCACGTGCTGCTGTTCCTGGGGTCGAAAAGTCTTAGATCCCCTGGAGTTGGAGTTACAAGTAGTGGTGAGTGGCTTCATGTAGGAATTGAACTAAGGTCCTCTTCAGGAACAGTAAGTACTGTTTCACCACTAAAGCATCTCTCTGCTGTCAGTGTGTTCAATTTTTTTCTGCACTATTGGGAGGTGGAACTCAGGTGCTCACATAAGCTATGCAAGTGCTCCACCACTGAGCTATGTGCCCAGCCTCTGTAGGCCAGTTTAATCAGAACAAAGAAAAAAAGCAGAAACTGGGTATAAGTAAAGCACACGTGTATGTACTTCTAGCATTTGGGAGGCTGACAGAAGACAATGATAAGCTCATGACTGGCCTTGGCTACATACAGAGCTTGTAAACACATCGCTTACAATTATTTCTTGGCTGTTCTAATAGTATCATGACATGAGAGAATGTCTTCCTTAGGTGTAAATTCTGAGGTATTTAAAAACAAAGTAGTAGGCTAGGGATGTTAAGCATGTGGTAGAGATGACCACACCCTTGGATTCAATTTGGCACTGCATAAACCAAGTGGTGGTACATGCCAGCTTCACATGCAGAGGCAGAAATTCAACATCTTACTTGGCTACATAATGAGTCTGAGGTCAGTCTGGGCTACATGAGACCCCCACCTCATAAACAACAAAAATAATAATTTCAATTCTTATTTCAAACAGTAAGTAATGAGGGTATGGACATGACTTGTGAAGGCAGGATTCTATGAATACCTAGCATGCACACGCCTTGAAATCTATTTCTAGCTTTGTTTGACTGCGTGTGCATGGGTTGGGGAATATGGAAACCTAAACACACAGGAATAAAGCAAATACAGCAAAATGTTAACTGTGGAATCTTGGCAGCAGGTAGGTTATTCATGTATCACTATGTGCTTTAAAGTTTTCATATAAAGTTGAAACGAAATCCTTTTGACCTTCAGCAGGCCTGGTTCCCCATGAGCACAGGTCTGAAAGCCTTCAGTAACAAACTGGGCATGGCGGCTCACACATGTAATTCCATCACTCAGAAGACTGAGTCAAAAGGACTGAAAGTTAAGGCCAGCTTGGGCTACAGAGTGACATCAGCCTAGAGACTAACTATGCTCACTACTTCCCACCATGGTGAGGATAGTCTTGCCCTCCAGGCACTGTGGAGTCCCCCTGCTTCCTTTTTCCTGTTGGTGGCCCTGAAAACGCAGTGCAGCCTGTTCTTGAATGGGTGATACCCAGCCTCTCACTCTGGCCACTCACCGGCATCCCACTCCAGCAGGCTGGGGTCCTCCCAGCTGCTCCCAGCTGCTGTGCGGATGCAGCGTTTCAACTTCTCTGGCTTGCCTTTCTTCTTGTCTTCACCCAGTGGCTCTGGGACCTATAGGGGAAAGGGAGGAGTGTTGGAATTCTTGTGCTCTGCAATGCTTCCAGCCATGGCACCTCCCATTCAAATACTAGATCTGCTTCCAGATGTGGAGTATGAGGGGCTGCCTCCCCTCACCCAATCACCCTCTGGCCAGATGACTGTCTTCCTGTGTGTGGAAGCTCATGGGCTTCTGCTGTCTCCTGGCCCTTTCTGTCCCCTCTCTGCACATTCCCTGCTTACCTCTAGGGCCATGAGGCCAGGAGGAGGCTCGGGCCGAGGGGGCCGAGGTCGTGGACGCAGAGACAGGAGCTCAGGAATTCGAAGTGGAGGCAGCAGGCCACGTACCACCTCCAGTGGGAGGGGCAAGGGCTCAGGCTCAGGCAAGGGCATGGCAAGGGCCAGTGGGAGACTGGGACCAATGACTGCAGGCCCAGCTGGGGCGCCTCCTGCCCCCACTGCCACTGCTGCACTAGCTTCCTCCAGCCCAGCTGCTGCGGCCACTACTGCCTCTTCCTTCTCCTTCAGGCCTAAACCAAGGCCTAGGCCTAGCTCTCGAGGAGCTGCTGGTTCTTCCTGTGGGCAAGAGGAGGGTGTGAGGAGTGGGCAGTTCACAGGCTTGCATTTTACTACCCCCATTGTGTAGAAAGCAAGGGTCTGGGGTCCAGGGAACAGTGAGCAAAGAAATATAGTAGCTGGATACAGAGTAATGCAGGTAGCAAAGGAAACAGTGAATGCATAGTTTAAAAAAAGGGCAATCAAAGGAAAACAGAAACATAGGGAACTAATCCACTGTAGTTGTTTCTCTTCATCATCTTCCGGATAGGAGAAAGCTGGGCATGGTCCACATGCCTCATCACTTGGGAGGCCAAGAGGCAGGAGGACTAAATGACCTACCTAGCCTGAGCTACATTAAAAAGTTATTGTCTCCAAAGAGCAAAGAAAGCCAAGTTTTTTTTTTTTTTTTTTTTTTTTTTTTTTTTGGTCATACAAAGAAATAAAAGAAGAGGGGTACAAAGATGCAGAAGTCAGAAAAAGAAAGATTAAAAGTCAGGACTGGGAGCCCCAGCCACTGTACCTTTAACCACAGCAGTCAGTCTCCACTTACCAGGGGAGGTCTCAGAGCAGCCATAGAACCCAGGGGTGGTCCAGGTGCCCGAGCCATTGGTGGTAGCATCATGGGTGGTCCAGGAGGCCCAGGCAGAGGGGGTCCAACCAAGGCCTGGTGTGGAGGCCTCAGGGCCATAGGTCGGGGGCCACCAGCTGCAGAAGAAAGAGCAGAATCTGTCAGAGTGTTAGTGGGGGAGTCCTATGGCTTGGGAGAAATTGCTTGGCAGGGATCATGACCCTGGCCCCTCACCTGCTCTCTGTAGCACGTGGGGGACGAAGGCAGGACGCAGGATAGGGGCCCTCTGAGGGGCCACAGCTGTGGGAGAGAGAGATGGGGGTGTCATGGGGGAAAGGGACACTTGGGACAAGGTGTTTGTGTAGGTATTCTGAGCACCCAGGAAGTCCTGGAGAAGAGGCGGAGGAGCTTTCTAGAAGATGAGGTGGTCTTGCCATCGATTCACTCACACTGACTGTGAGGATTTCCCATGGGCCTAAGCCTGTTGGGAACAGTGCTAGGAACCCAGTAGACCACAGTCATTTGGTGCTCTTGGTCTAGGATAGGAGGCAATCCAAGCACTGCCAGAGAAGGGCAGCCCACAGAGCTGTCAGAGGCAAGAGTACCCTGACCCAGCCAATGGAGGGTGGGTGGGGGGGAATAGAGGCCTCCTGGAGAAATGGACCCATGAGGTAGGACCTCAGGATAATGAAATCAGTCAAGCAAAGGGTGAGCACCGCCATGGAGAGCATTTATAAGGAAAACCTTTCCCTTCCGGTATAGTGATATGTCAGAGGATATGGGCTGGGATGGGGTTGGGGAGCTCCAGGAGAAAGACTGAGAGGCATCAAAACAGCCTTCCTGGCTTCTGAGGGTACAGCAGGAAAGGGAGCTGGGCAGGGTGACCAAGTCAAATTTTCACTAACTTACTACAGAATAGATGTTAACATTTGTCAGACATCATCAGATTAAAAGGAAAGATGGGGACAGGGACATGCCAGTAAGTGTAGTACTCAGGAGGCAGACACAGGGGATTGAAGTCTGTGCCAACCTGGGCTGCACAGCAAGCTCTTATTTCTAAAAGCCAAGGGCTTGGATATAGCTTAGGATAGGGCACATTCTGGGCCCTGGGTTCATCCCCAGCACCATAAGAGCAGGACAGCATTAACACATAAAATACAGTTAACAAAACTTTACATTCAACTGAGAACACATCTCACCACATATCCGCACAAGAAATGTACAAACCCCAGCAGTGTGTGATTGTGTGTAAGTGTGATTAAAGGCTGGTGGGCAGGAAGGTTTGAGGGTCAGAGCTGGTTGACACACAGCAGAAGAGAGAAGGCTCCTTGAATTTGCTCATGCTTGGAACCCCTGAATGAGCTGGGACATATGCCTCTGCATGGAACCAAGTCACAAAGCATCCTGACTACCAGTCACCTGGTGGTAGTCTAGACAGTCCATCTCCCCTCGGTGGTTGTATGTCACGTTTACTATGTGACAGAAATCAAGAGGTCTGCCCTTCACAAAGCTTCACAGAGGAAGCAAAGATGACAAGCACAGTAAGCAAGCTGAAGAGCTTGCTGGAAGGTGCTATAAGTCAGGGAGACTTGTCAAGATCTGCAATGACAAGTGCAGGACTAGACTAGATCTGAGAGGATCAGACTGAGTCCAGTGACGTGCGACAGTAGGGAGGACGTGGTCAGGGATGTGCTGTACAAAGACAGTATCAGGATGGAGAAAGGAATCTACAGCAGGGCAAAGCCAGAGTTCCTGAACCTAAACCTAAACCAGTGTGCCCGGCCAGAGTGAGGTCTTGGTCTCCAACCTACCCGCTCGCCTCAGGAACATGGCCTCTCGAGCTTCAGGACTGTCCAGGTGACTACGATCGGCAGGACCAAAGCCAACTGTGGGGAGAAAGAGATGAGGATGGTGGGAGGCAACCTTGAACATCCCTTTTTACCACCCTGCCTGAAACAGGGGCCCTCATTTTGTTACTTACCTGGGCCCACAAAAGGAGGGCCTCCCACCATGGGAGGAACTACTGTGGCTGCAGCAGCTGCTCGGGCCTCTAGGGTCTGTTGGACCTATTGAGGAGAAGGAGTCCTGGCTCAGAGATGCTGGCTCCCCTGGCAAGTTAATACTTTTACCCTGTGTTTTATGGGGCTGGTGACCAGCCAGGGTCTGCTACAAGGTCTCTCTTCACTGGGGCTTCTGGAGCCATACTAAGTAAAGCTATTTTTGTTTTTGAAGACAGGGTTTCTCTGTGTAGCCCTGGCTGTACTGTAACTCCATCTATAAACCAGGCTGGCCTCAGATCCACCTGCCTCTGCCTTCCAAGTGCTGGGATTAAAGGCATGCGCCACCGCTTAATAGCTTAAGTTATTATTATTAATATCTCCCAGTATCAATCTCTCTGACTCAGATTCCCTATAGGACTATCTCCCATCCAAGGACTAACCAGGCCTGTCACTTCTGAGAGCAGGTATGTTCAGGGTGAGGCTGCAGACCTCACACTGTCTTAACTAACGTCTGACCTGTCGTCCCTGTTGTCTATCTACCTCTACCTTACCTAGATTATCAGCCTCTTCCTCCATCTCTGGGAGCTCACCCTTTCCCTCTCTAGTGGATTATCCAGACAGCCAAAGCCACCTGCTTAGCTTGGAAGTGGGACCATTACCACGCACCTACTCTCTCATTCCAGAAGGAAAAGCTAAGAGTCCAGATCTAGCTTCCATCACTGTCTTAATCCTCTCCACTCTCCCTTTTGTTCGGTCCTCTCTGGCCACTGGCCTCTGCTGTTGCATGAACAAGAGGACAATGTTGCCTCAGTCTTTGCATGGACAGCTTTTTGCCCAGGATACCATCACTCCAGATATCTGCATGGTTCCATCATCTCATTTATGTCTTTGCTTTACTAATACCAAACAAAAAGACCTTCCCTGACTGCTAATAAAACTCTGCTCTCCTTACCACTTTGTAAGGCCAAAGAAACAAGAAATCTCTGTTTTGTTTTCTCCTATACAACCCCTGCTTAGAACAGTGCCTAGTGTACAGACGGCACAAGAGCTGCTTTTCATCTTTTTTGTTCTCCCCAATTACAAGGGATTGAACCTATGGCTTTGGCATGCCAGGCATGAGATCTACCACTAAGCTGCGTCCCAGCCCACCTAATAACTGTGAATAGAATTAACAAGTCTCTTCTGCTGGTGTTCATTTAAATAGTTCCTGACTGTTCCCTTCTTTCCACAGCTTCTTTCTTACAGCTGACTATTAAACACCTGGATTATCATCAATGAGGCTTGGGAACGACTTAACACAAAACATACATTTTACTACTATTTTGGTTGTGGTGGGCTTAGAAAATAGGGGCACTGCAAAGACTAAGTGTTCTACCACTGAACTACATCCCAAATCTGTGAGTATAAACTTTAAAGAAGTGTTTATATAGAGCATTCTACAACTGCAGGAAGTTCTACCGGACAGGATGCTGTAGAATACTGGCTTACAATGGAAATATACTGTCTTGCATCCTGAGTCCCTGGCACTTAAGTTATTTGTCATGCCAGCAAAACATCCATCGCTCTCCATAGATAAGCCCTTACTTGGATCAAACCATTGTGTTCTCCCGACTCATAAGCGGTAGCTCCCGCCTCACCTGTTGGTATGTGTTGGTGGCGATAATTGGGCGGATCACAGGTGCTGGGGGGACCTGCATCGCTTCTACCGTGGGCACCGCAGGCACAGCAGCTGGGATTCCGGTCACCGGAGCTCCCAGTACTTCTTGCTCAAACCTGGGGGAGTGGGACAGATACCATAGGTCAGGTCTCACCAAGCCTGAGGAGCTGGGCACTTCTAGATGCCCAGCCAACAGTGGATGAAGCGCCTTCATCCCAGCCAACGCCTCCCCGCGTCCCTCGGGTCCCACGGCCCCTTATAGAACCACATCTCAGGTTTCTAAAGACCTAGAGGCTCCAGGGTTGAGTGGGATTGCCGGGAAATAGCTTTTATTTTTCCTACTCAGGGCCTTACAGGGCCATCTCCGCCTCCATTTCTTTCAAGCGTTCCTCGCCGCTCTTGCCCGGGATGCCGACACCAGGCCCCGGGACCACGGGCCCTCCCGCCACCGGGAGTCCCGGAGCCGGCCCCGCTCCGGCCATCGCTGATGCCATGGCCTTCACCGCTCCTTCCAGCCGCCGCCGCGGGTTCTACGGTCGAGTCCCTGTCTCCTCAGGGTGGGAGCCGGCCGATGACGTAAGGATTACCGCGACGGATGCGCTGCGTGAGGACGTAGGCTTAAGAACAGGGGCTAATGAGACATGGCCACACCCCCAGGACGAGTACAAGCCAATTAGAGTGTCGGAAAGACAGGGCCCCGGAAGAGCCTCTCGTTGACAGAGCGCGGCGGTAGGGCAGGCCACGCCCTCATAGAGGAAGGTGGGCGAATGAGAGAGAAGCAACGTCACTTTGACCCACCCCGCTGTGGAAGCCGGAACTTTGAGGAGGCACGGAAGTTCGGAGGCCCTTCCAGAAGTTTGTAAACACCGCAAAGTCAGGATAGGAGTCTTCTGCCGTTGGTTGACAGATACACTGCCAGGGGTCAGTTCATTATTCTCTTTTTGAATAAAATTTAATTTTACTGACTGCCTGCCTCCATCTTTTTCTTTTTTTCATTTTGGGGTTTGGTTTGGTTTTGAGGCCAGGCATGGAACTCCCTAGGTTGCCTCGAACTATTAAGAAATCTTCCTGCCGAAATAAACATTACATAAGCTAAAAAAAAAAAAAAAAAAAAAAAGAAATCTTCCTGCCTGTCGGCTAGTGGTGGCGCACGCCTTTAATCCCAGCACTTGGGAGGCAGAGGCAGGTGGATTTCTGAGTTCGAGGCCAGCCTGGTCTACGGAGTGAGTTCCAGGACAGCCAGGGCTACACAGAGAAACCCTGTCTCAAAACAAAACAAAACCAAAAACAAACAAACAACCCCCCCCCCCAAATCTTCCTGCCTCAGGCTTTCAAGTGCTGGGATTACAGGCTTATATATCTCTTATACTAGAGATATATAGAGAGAATTGAAGTGTTTTTAAAAAAACATTAAATTTTTTATTACTTTTTTTTTTGAGATTGTCTAGCCTGGGACTTAATATGTACACCAAACTGGCCTTGAACTCACTAGGGTTGTTCACTGTTATTACATTTACATTGTCATTTTATTTATAGTGCATGTTTTTGGAAAATCAAGTGTCTGTTTACAGCAGTAAAACCCTAAGACAGAAGTTGGTACCAGGGATTAAGGTATTGCTGTCATAGGCCGAACCATGCTTTTGTTTGGAAGAATGTAGATTTTGGTGAAGGAGCTTAGTTGCAGCCAAAGACACCAGTGTATTGGAGATGCCAGTACCATGGGATGATCACCAAGAACAGCAACGGCAGTGGAGTCAACCAGAGCCCAGAGTGTTACAGAGGGCAGACCTGGAGATGTGACACCAGTCCTTTGGAGGAGCCCAGAAGATCATGTGTGGACCCCAGACACTGGAACAGGAAGCTATAACACTGAAGTTGCATAGGAGACTCCAAGATGTTCAAGATGCCAGAGCTTCGGGCTATCTGCTGAGGAAAGCTGCTAACAGGGAGTGGAACCAGCCCAGGAGAAAGAAGTTTGTGGCAGGCAACAAAGATGAAAAAGGAGTTGGGGATCTGAAGACTGCTTTGACATCAGACATGGAGATGCAGAGTTTGGAGTTTGCCCAGCTAGTTTCCTGTCTTGCTTTGAGGATCATAGTTAAGTCATTGGATGAGTCTCAGAAGAGACTGAACTTTTAACATTGTTGAGACTGCTATAGACTATGGGGGGGCATTTGAAGTCGGACTAACTGTATTTTGCATTATGCTATGTTTGGGTATGGCCCACATAGACTCATTATGTTTGAACAAGCCTATGGGGGCCAGGGAGTGGAATATGGTAGTTTGAATATGCGTGGCCCAGGAAGTGGCACTATTAGGAGGTGTGGCCTTGTTGGACTAGGTGTGCTCTTGGGGTGGGTGTAGGCTTTAAGAGCCTCATCCTAGCTGCCTGGAAGCCAGTCTTCTAGAAGCCTTCAGATGAAGATGTAGAACTCTCAGCTCTGCCTGCACCATGCCTGCCTGGATGCTGCCACGTTCCCACTTTGATGATAATGGGCTGAATCTCTGAACCTGCAAGCCAGCCCCAATTAAATGCTATCCGTATAAAAGTTGCCTTGGTTATGGTGTCTGTTCACAGCAGTAAAATCTTGAGGCATACTCCTAGAATAAACTACAGATAGCTCTGATTTAAACATAAAAAATAAAAACTGTATAAACTATAAGACCTATGCTGGAGTCTGAATCTGAAACATCCCACGTAGGTTCATGTTTGGACACTTGGTCCCCAAATAGTGGTGCTGTTTTGTGAGGTAAGTGAGCCTCTGGGACGTGGGGTCTGGCTGGGAATGAGTTGCTGGCAGAGAGCCCTGAACACTGTATTCACCTTTGGTTTCTACTCTGTATCTCCAGATATAGTCCAGATGCTAGGAGATGAACAAGCAACACTTTCAGCTCCTACCACCACAGAACTACCATGCCTTCCCTGCCAGGCCACACTGTAGCCTCTAAATGTGAGCAAAAATAAGCCTTCATAGATTGCTTTCACCCATTATTTTGTCGCAGCATTTAGAAACAGAATCAAGGCAACCTGGTAGTACAAACACTGAGGTAGGGGTGGTGGAAGCAGGAAGCTCATGAGTTGAAGTCCAGCCTGGGCTACAGTCACAGACTAAACAGAACCGTAGAGGTCACTGTCATCTCTTGACCTGCCCTTGCACAGGGCTCTATTCTGGCAAGGCACTGTGCCACTGTGCTCCGTGATCTCCTTACCAGCATAGCTCTGCCCTGGAAAATCTCTCTCCCACACCATTACCCTGCTTAATATAGCCATGGCAGTTACGTTCCGCTGTACCATAGTCGTCTACCTTGCCAGCTGCCTACCTCCCTCTCCTAGGCCACTAGTTCCCTGAAGGCTTTGGTCCATTGTATTTGATCTGCTGAGAAGCACAATGAAGCAGCCACTTCAAGGCGTATGATCCAGAGTACACCTTTCCTCTTTCTCTTGGCTTTAATGGGAAGGGCAGTACAAGGCCTGGGAGGAAACAGAACGACAGCCAGAGGGGAACTGCAGGTCCTGTACCAAGGCAAAGTTGATAAAACTGGGCAGTGCTTTCTTTCAAATGCTTTATTGAGGAAGGTGAAATTTGGGAGTTAAATACTATTTATTTTTGAAATAGGGTCTCACTATGTAGCCTAGGCTGTCCTGGAACTTGCTGTGTAGCCCAGGCTGGCTTAGAAGTCAACAGCAGTCCTCTCCCCAGTCTCCTGAGTAGAGACAGTAGGTGAGGGACCATGCTAGATTGCAAGTCTCGAGTCTGCTCCTCACTGCTTCTTCATTTGTATGCCTGCTGCAGTGCTACCTGGGCCTGCACCCAGCGCAGCTGCCACTGGGGCAGGGACAGGCCCTGACGGAGCTCCTCAGAGAGGACAGCTTGGCCCGGCTGCTCCCACCTGGAGAAAGGCATGTCTGAGGAAAGGCCTATCCTCCATACCCTTTCATGGTGGCAGCCAAGCCATGAAGCACAGCCCCCAGATATTCAAATGCCCCCCTCTCACCAGTCTTCAACGATCCCCTGGAGCTCTGGGATTTCCTCCAGTGCCTGTTTCAGCAGGTTCATCAGTTTCTTCATGGTCTGCCCCATGTTTTCATTCTGCTCCTTTTCCTGGGACACCTGGATCTGTAGCAGCTCTGGAGGTTACAAGTGGAGAGGCAGCTTCCAGGTCCCCATCACAAGGATGCCACCTTTAAGGCCTCAGCCTGGACTTTCCCATTGTCTACCCTGTGGCCTACCAGTCTCTGTCACACACAAAACTTGGCTACCTCAGCTTCTCCCTTTTCTCTCTGTGGCCTCTTTCCCAGGTTCCAGGCCTTAGTCTTCCATTCTGCTCACCTTCCATCTTGGCCAGAAGCTTCTCCATCTCTTGCTCAGAAACCTGTCCCCCAGTGTGCCCCTCCCCCTGACCCTGCAACTCCCCTAAGTCCCGACTCCTCAGACAGTTTGCATTCTGTGATTTCTGTTCCCTTCTGGGGAAAACCTGAGCTAACTCCAGAGCCTACATGAGACACCATACTTTTTGGTTTTCCTTTCTTTTTCAGGACAAGGTCTCTATGTAGCCCTGGCTATCCTAGAACTCCCTATGTGGGCCAGGGTGGCCTCACACTTACAGAGACCTTTCTGCCTCTAACTCCTGAGTACTGGGATTAAAGGTGCATGTCATAACTGGCCTATTATTTTTTCCTTTTGAGGCAAGGTCTAATGTACTCCAGGCTCGCTTCAAACTTGCTCTGCAAGGATGACTCTGAGCCTTCTGATCCTCCTGCCTTTACTTCCCGAGTGCTGATCTGCAGGTGTGTACATGAATATGTGTATGTGTGTGTATTTTAGGTTTATTATGAGTGTTTTGCCTTCATGTATATGTATGCACATGTGTGCCTGGTGCCCGAAGAAATCAGAAGACAGCAGCAGGTCTGCTGGAACTGGAATTACAGATATTGTGAGCTGCCACGACTGAACCAGGGCCTCTGCAAGAACAAGTGCTCTTGACCACTGAGCCGTCTCTCTAACCACCTCCCCTTTTCTTGAGGACAGGTTTCACTCTTCAAGCCTAGCTGGCTTGGAACTTACTATGTAGACCCCACTGATTTTACACTCACACCTGCCTGTGCCTCCACAGTACTGGGACTAAAGGTGTACGCCACTATTCCCAACCACCACGCCTAGTCTTATGCAGTCCTGGTATGAAGGCCAGGGCAGTGTGTATGCTAGCAAGCACTCCACTCCCTGGGCTCTAACTAACTCACCATCTTTCCCAGGGCCTTTTTACCCTGCTCCACCTTTCACTCTTGCACTGTTTTCCCCAGGATGGTGACTGGGCCTAGTCCCCACTGCACCAGAACAGACCCCACTGAAACTGAATGCAGAGCATCACAGTCACTAAGTGCCCTGTCTGTGACCTCCACCATGACTCTACATGTTCTTTATCTAGGCCTGTCATCTCTGGGAATTCTGAGCATGGGTTATTGTGGCGGGAGCAGATCTGGTAGCCTAGAACCCCGAATCTGAACTCCGAGGGCCTGCTGATGAGCTGACATAGGGGTTAAGGATCGTTTGGGGAAAGGGAGTCAGGAAGAAAGGGAACAAAATTATTGTTTAGAATAGAGGGATCCAGGAGCTGTTACAGATACATAGCCAGGTGGTGGTAGCTCACACCTTTAATCCCAGCAGGCAGATCTCTGTGAGTTCGAGGCCAACCTGGTCTATACAGCAAGTTCCAGGACAGCAAGGGCTACACAGAGAAAACAAAACAAAAACCAACCAGCCAAACAAAAGAGTTTAAGATAACCATGAGGCTGGGGTAGTGGTGTGAGGTTATAATACCAGCATTTGGGCCGAGCGGTGGTGGCGCACGCCTTTAATCCCAGCACTTGGGAGGCAGAGGCAGGTGGATTTCTGAGTTCGAGGCCAGCCTGGTCTACAGAGTGAGTTCCAGGACAGCCAGGGCTATACAGAGAAACCCTGTCTCGAAAAAACAAAACAACAACAACAACAACAACAACAAAAAATCCCCCAGCATTTGGGAGGCTGAGGGAACAGATTGCTTGTTTGAGGCCAGCTTTGGCTGCCTGGCCAGACCCTGCCTCAATAAACAATAACAAAACAATAACAAAAGAACACTGGAACATCAAGCAGTGTTTGCTGCAAAGCCCAACTACCTGAGTTTGAGCCCTGGGACCCACATGGTGGAAGGAGAGAATAGGCTCCAACAAGTTGTCCTCTGACCCTCACAAACATGGTGTGGCACACACATGCACATACACTAAAACAAAACAAGGTATTCTGAAGGCAGTGAGTGACACTTGGCAAATAGATGGGCTGAATAGTCAGATCCACATCTAACTGTAGGGTTGGGATTGTGATGGGACCCATATTCACAGCCAAGCTCTTGCCTGGGCTGAGGGAGTTGGGACAGGGTGTAGGCCTTAGGAGGAAGAGGCAAGAGGATCTCAAGTTTGAAGACAGCCTGGACTACACAGTGAGATACACACCAAAAAACAAAGGGAACCAACCAACCAACCTTCATTCTACTGTGTACCTGAGTTCCCTGCTCTGCAACTTGCGGGGGGGGGGGGGGGACGGGGGACGACGGACGACGATGACGACGAGGGCAGACACAACACACAGTAAGAGCTTACTGTGCAGCTGAAGCAAGCATGTTCCCAGCACACTGCAGTACTGGGGTTTTTAGCACTTCAGGAAGCCCATGGTGGTGTAGACCTGACAGAATGCTTATCTGGAAAGCAGGCAGGGTCAACGTACCCTGAATGAATGGTCCTGGAGGCTGACTGGTCTTCACACAGAGATTTCCTCTTTGGAAACCACACTGATCTTGGAGAAACAGAAGGTCTTGTCGGAGAGAGGCAGCCTTTGGAAGCAGTAGTTCAGATGCCTGGGGGCAGGGGAAGGACAATCACCTTGACTATAGGTTTGGGATTGGGATGGGCAGACAGGTCACAGGTCATGGGCACTTACTTTGCCTACAGGCAGTCCCAGTGTGTGACTCAGCAAGATGAGGCTGGAGCCCCTTGGGGTAGTGGGTTGCAGCTGATGGATGGATGGTAAAATCCTGGATAGTGGCTTCAACCTGGGGGGATAGTAACAGCATTAAGCAGTTTGACTTACAGAAGCTCTGGGGGTACAGGGACTTGGAGATAGGCCTAAGGACTGGGAGACCAGACTGGGGCTGATGATATGGGATAAGGTTTGGCAGTCTGGGGACCCTGGGCTACTTTTGTGTGCATGTGCAGGTGTGTGAAAATGTGTGTAGAGGCCCAAGGTGGATGTCAGATGTCTTCTTGATCACCTTTATTTTCTGAGACCAGGGCTCCCTCACACTGGACCTCACCCTGGAGCTACTCATTTGAATAGGTTTCAGAGGGAAGACAGGGCTGGCCCCAGCCTCACCCTTTGACATGGGATGGCAGCAGGGGGTCCAAGAGAACTTGGGGCAGGTGTTTGGCTTCTTCTTTCAAGCATCGAAGCAGTTCTTGGCTCTGTGGTGCCACAGCCTCAGAGGTGGGAACAAGTTTCTGCTGGATCAGGGCCAGCACCTGTGGGATGGAGACCGTAGGCGGGGTGGCCAGGACCTGCCAAGCCTTGCCCAACATTCACCTCACCTCCTCTGGACCCCGGCTCAGGCGAGTCTTGCTGGCTGAGTTTCCCTTGATGAGCAGACGGATCTGTTCCTGTCTCTCCTCCTAGGGAGTCAGAAAGCCACAGACACTAGCTTCCTGTTCTTCCTACTGCCTAGGGCAATCCATTCCTTACAGGGACAGGTCCTGCTTCTTCCTGGGAGTCTTCCCCTGGCTACCCTCCTCCACAGAGGCCATGTTCATTTGTTCCTTCAACCCTCCTCTCCATATCTCTTCAATTTTTTTTTTTTTTTTAGATTTACTTTTACTTTATGCATATGGGTGTTTTGCCTGTATGGATATCTAGGCACTGCCATGTATGCCACATACCCACAGAGGCCAAAAGAGGGCATTGGGCCGGGCAGTGGTGACGCATGCCTATAATCCCAGCACTTAGGAGGCAGAGACGGGCAGATTTCTGAATTCGAGGCCAGCCTGGTCTACAGAGTGAGTTCCAGGACAGCCAGGGCTACACAGAGAAACCCTGTCTCAAAAAAACCAAAAAAAAAAAAAAAAAAAAAAAAAGAAGGCATTGGATCCCTTGGAACTGAGCTCCTGGTTTTGAGCTGCCATGGAAATGCTGAGAATTGAAGCCAGGTTCTCTGGAAGGACAGCTAGTGATCTTTTGTCAAGACAGGGTTTCTCTATGTATTTATCTCTGTCTCTGACTCCCGAGCACTGGGATTAAAGGCATAAGCCATGATGAGCCAGTGTAGCCAGTCCTCTTAATGCTGAGCCATCCCTCGAAGCCCTGGGAGACCTAGTTGTTGGTCTCTAGACCCCACACCCTCACCCTGACCATCCGCTGGGCCCAGGATCTCACCACCAGCTCACGCCACTGTAGAATCCGCTGCCTCTTGGCCTGCAGCTCCCGAAGCAGAAGTTGCCGGTGCTCAACTGCACTCTCCAGTTCCTGACTCTGGGCATGAAGAGCCTTGAGCTGTGCCCACAGGCCACTGCGCCTAAGCTCCAGCAGCAGGACTTTCCTAGTGGGTAAGGAAGAAGTGAAAGAGCGAAGAGAGACTGGCAGCCACATTGGGGAGATGAGAACTTTGGGGAGGCATGAAGAACACCCTCTCCCCCCCACCCCCAACTCCCGAGAAAACAAGCACCAGGAAAGGGAGGAAGTGAAGGGGCTCCTAGGGTGGACAACATCCAGTATCCCCAGCCTCTGTTGAGGGAGTATCTTTACCTCTCACTGGATCCAAGCGAAAGTCTCTCCACCTCCTCCATTAGGCTCTGCAGGCGGCCAGTCAGGACTTGTCTCTCATTCAGGAGCTCACTCCTCTGGGTAACTAATGCACCTACAGCTTGCCAGCCCTCCTGGGGGGTGCAAGGTCCATGTGAGCATGGTCCGTTGGGGGAGGGCTTCAGTGGGTCTCGGGAAAATGTCTCAGGGTTACCTGGATGAGATGGACAGTGGATGGCAGGGCCTGGCTAGAGTTTGAAGAGTCCAATGCCTGGGGCCTGCGGTGGGGACAGAGCAGTTGAGGGAGCAGCCTCTTTGTATTGATGAGTATGGGTACTCAATATCAGTCTTCCCTTCCCCTGTTGCTGGCTGGCATTCGGTTCCACCCCATCTGCAGTCACTGTGCCTGCTCCTGGCTATGGGAACATTCACTCCACACCTGGACAGCTCCTCTTCTTTGAGCCCATCCTCATAACACAGGGATCGGATCTCTGACTCCCGTTCTGCTGCCAGGTACTCCAAGGCAGCCAGGATGTGGCCTGCAGGGTGGTTTGTCAGCAGTGTCTGGAAGGGACAGTTGGGAGGCAGGGCAGGATGATGATGCAGGGGAGTAAGCCAGGCCTCTGAGGCACTGACTTAGATGGCTAGTGGAAGTTTTATCATGGAGTAGGAGGAGGTACCCTTTCCTGGGAGCCTTGCCCTCTCACCTCAACTGAAGTCAGCCACTGCTGATAGGATGCTCCATTGTGCTCATCACAAGCGCTTCTGTGGATTTGGGTAAGTGGACATTGAATGTTGTAAGACACATTAATTACCCTCTAAATTATCGCCTCAGCATGTAAGTAGGAGCTATCATTGTCCCCACTGTATAGGTAAGGACATCGAGTCCATCTATGCCTACTAGACTTGAGTTCCCCAACTATCTGAACTCGCTGTCCTGGGGACCACTACCTGTCCTTTTTAGTTCTTGACCCTTAATCCTTGTTAAGTCTCCTGGCCAGAGCCCCCCACTCCACCTCCAGAGCTGAGTAAGGGCCTCCTCCGTGTCCCAGAGCCTCAGGCCTCCCCTCCCCAAACAGCCCTGACTAACTAGGTTGTCAACATTTAAGGTGGGTCTGCCTCTTCCTACCCTCACATGGCAGGGATCAGAACTGAAATAACCCAGAAATCTACTGTCTGAGGAATTAATAAACTAGCAATCTCCCGTCCCTCAAGCCCGGGTCTTCACTGGGTCTCAGAGGCTGAGAACACTCACAGGATGCTGCCTCCCCTGGCCTGGGGAGTCAGAAGGTTCTTCAGGAATTGAGTTCGGAGGGAGCAGGCTGCCCGGACATCACCCTAGGGAGAAGAGGATGGGGTGTTAGTGAGTTCTAGGCCTCTGCTTGATCCTTGACTCCTCATAGTGCCCGACAGCCCAGAATTCTTACCAACACCTTAGGCTCTAGGGCTGGGGCTGCTGACACCACAGGTCCAAAGGACACATCCACTTTGGCTTTCCTGGAAGGACAAGTGGAATTGGGATGGAGCCCTAGGGAGAGCAGCTGTCTGTGCCTCGCACCTCACACTGCCATGCTCAAGGGTTCTCTCTCAGATTAGGTCACTGTTGTGTCCTATATGGGTCTCCTCATTGGCCTCCTTAGTCCTGTCCCCTCTGGTTGGACCTATTGTAGGTCTGCAATGCTATTAAAATCTGGGTTTTCAGTCAGGCAGTAGCTAATGCCTGAGACTGTAGCCAGTGTCCTCACCTTCTGAACGCCGCGACCCTTTAACACAGTTCCTCATGCTGTGGGGACCCCAGCCATAAAACTATTGTCATTGCTACTTCACAACTGTAATATTGCTGCTGTTATGAATCAGTATAAATATCTGTATTTCCTGATGACCTTAGGTGATGCCTGTGAATGGGTCTTTCAACCCCAGAGGGGACATAGCCCACAGGTTGAGAACTGCTGAATCCTAGCTCTCAGGAGATTGAGACAGGAAGATTACTAAAAGTCTGAAGCCCACATGGGCTACAGTGAGTGCCTAAATGGGTGGTGGGGATGTACCACAGTCTTCCTAAACAGTAGCCAGTGTTCTTAACCTGGGGCATCTATCTCTCCACCCACCCCCCTGGGCTACATAGTAAGTTTCAGGCCAGCTGGCCCGAACTACTCTGTCTCAAAACACTAACAAAAAAACCCCCTACATTTGGCTGGCCCTGGCATAGGCCTGTCATCCCAGTACTGTGAAAAGCTGGCACAGCTGCTGTGGTTACAAAGCACATTTAAGGCCAGTCTAGTTAACTAGTGAGACTCTGACTCACATTTCATAGAAAGTAAATTTAAAAAGCAAGTCAGGGCCAGAAAGATGGAGAGATGGCTCAGTAGTTAAGAACACTTCTTGCTCTTGCACAGACCTGGCTCACAACTGCCTATATTTTGGCTCCAGAGGATCTGATGCCCTCTAGCCTCCAATGGACACCTGCATGCATGTGGGGTATATAAACTCATACAGGCACACATGATGTGCGGGCGCACACACACACACACACACACACACACACACACACACACACAAATAAGTGTTCAAATGAACAAGCAAAAGGGCATAGGCTAGGCGAGGTAGTAATCCCAGTATGTGGGAGCCAGAGGCAAACAGATCACTGTCATGTTGGGTCCATCCTGGTCTACATAGACTGTGTCTAAAGCAAAAACCAACCAAACACAGTGTAAGAAGTGTAGCTTAGTAGTAAAGCCCCTGCTTAGCATGTGTGAAGTCTGAAGTTTAAAGCTGAGCACTGGTACAGAAAACAGCTCCATGAGAGGCAGAGGTAGCTCAAAGGTTAAGAACACTGGCTGCTCTTCCAGAGGTCCTGAGGTCAATTCCCAGCAACCATATGGCAGCTGTCAGTTCCAGGGAAGCCAGTGCCGCCTTCTGGCTTCTGAGGGCACCAGGCATATCCATAGTTCACAGATATGCATAATATACCCACCCGTACATAATATAAACACCTACATACAGAAAAGAAATAGAAATAGAACCAAACCAAACCACCCTTATGAGACCTAAGGATTGTTGTCACAGCACAATTTTAGGCCTTCTCCAACACAACACTTCCCTGTCACATCAGAACAGCGGGCAGACCTCTTCTGAGCACTAGCCAAGGTCTGACTCACCTCATTCTTATACTGACTAAAAAGGTTGGATCTGAGTGCTGTTCCATAGAGCTTAGAGGCACAAAGAATACATTGCCTAAGGTCATACAGTTCTAAGTAGCCAAGCAGTGGTGCCTGCTGTTTCAGAGAGAAATGGCAGTGACTCCATAGCCCTGCCACCTCTCCCACTCCACCTCCTCACACTGTCCCTCTGCCCAGCAAGGCTTGGCTGCACATTCTCCTGGCTGTCCATTTCTCAAGTTGACCTGCAGCCTTTAAGGTTGCTATGGAGACTTCTCTCCCAATTTAAACATTACCCCTTTCCCTTCATCCTACAATCCTTCACAGGATTTACATCTACCTGGAACTATGAGGTATTTCCTAGGTTCCCATCCGCCTTCTATGCAGGAGAACATCAGCTCCAGCAGGGTGGGGCCTTATTCTGTATATTCACTTGTTTCTCCAAAGCCAGTGTTGTAGACATCCAGCTGGCACCATAAATCCAGATGCCCAAGATAATAAAACTGCCCATCCTGACAGCCCTTATGTTATGGCTAGAAGCTTAGAATTCTGAAAGGAAGGGATCAGGTAGAACACAGGGGTTTCTGAGGAGAATGTTTAACCTCCCTGAGGAGCTGAACCCTACCTTTGCATGTCCTGCAGACCCTTGAGCTGATTCTGCAGCCGTTGCATGGGGTCATGCAACCCACGCTGCTGTCTTTGTACAGCCCCAGCTTGGGCCTGGAGGAGAAGAGCTCGATACTGGGTGTCTTTCAGGCTCTGCAGTGTCTGTGTCATGGCTATGTCTGTGGGAGGAACAGAGGTGGCTGTCAACAGCTCTGTCACCGAGGGTTTCAGTGCCCATTTGACTGGCCCCATGAGTCACCCTGCACTTCAGTCTCCTGATCCATCCGTTCCAGGCTCTGGTCTAGCTCTTGGTTCTCTGCCTGAAGGCGGGCCACAGTGGCTTCCAGCTCCAACTTCCGACATATCTGGTGGGATCAGGTAACAGGATCAGAAGGTCAGATGCTTGGATCCATTGGGGCTTAGCCTGGCTGCACTACCTTCTGGGTGGCACTCAACTCCTCACCTCATCTCCTGGAAGATGGTTGACATATTTTTCTTTGTTTAAGTGGCTCACACAAGCACTAAGAATCTATCTGGTTCTCTCCCTCCTGGAATTGCCTCTCCATCTTGGTTTTCTGTCTGTGTGGTGACTCCTACATCTCTGTCAGATGCCTTTTATTATTATTGTTTTTTTATTTTTATTGAGACAGGGGTTTGGTTACGTAACTAGCTTGGACTGCCCTTAAACTCATAGTCCTTTTGCTTCAGCATCCAAGTGCTGGGATAACAGGCAAGTACCAACATACCCAGCTTCTATCTCTGTGTGTGTGTTCGTGTGCGTGTGTGTGTACTGCATGCATGCAGACACCAGTGGAGGCCAGAAGGT
Source organism: Arvicanthis niloticus (assembly GCF_011762505.2). Classification (NCBI taxonomy): domain Eukaryota; kingdom Metazoa; phylum Chordata; class Mammalia; order Rodentia; family Muridae; genus Arvicanthis; species Arvicanthis niloticus. The sequence continues at coordinate 9,088,561 of NC_047658.1, forward strand.
GTTATATTCCCTAGAACTGAAATCACAGTTGGCTGTTAGCCATCTGGATGCTCTGGATGCTCTGGATGCTGGGATGTGAACTGGGGTCCTCTTCAACAGCAGCAAGTGCTCTTAATTGTTGAGCCATCTCTCTAGGTTCCCCCTCCTAGTTTTGACTTTTTCCCTGTATTCCTTAGCAGCTCTGTCAAACCCATCCTTCCCTATCTCCTCTTATCATTTTTGTTTACTCTTTCTACTTCTGAGCAGGTTTCACTCTGTAGACCAGGCTGGCCTTACACTCATGGTGGTCTTTCTGCTTCTTCCCTAGTGCTGAGACCATAGGACTCAGGACCTTCCTCTCTCCAACACCAACCCCCCAAGTCCATACACCATTGCTCCTCATCTTGTGCCTGGATCCCCCTGGACCACAACCCCTGGGAGCACAAAGATCTGGGCCTGTTCTGTAACATGGTGTCCCTGACAGACCCGTCACCTCCAGGGCCTAAAGCAAAATATTTGCAAGCTGACTTTTGGTTGAAAGAGAATATTGACAGCACAGACGTCTCACCTTTGGATTGTCCTGATGGCCATACCTAGAGAAATGAGACCAGAGTTAGGAGACGGCTAGAGCAGTAGAGGCCTTGGTTGTGAACAAGGCTAGACAAAACTGGGGAAGACAGGAATCAATGAATTTAAGAAGCAGTTACCAGAGGAGATTTCCCTGGATTGTCTTGATACTCCTGCATTGGAAAGATGGAGGGAGGGAAAGAAGTTGCTATGAGCCTTGCCTATGCCTTTCCCATTCTCTAGCCCCCTCCCCTGCACCAGGTTTGGCTTACCTCTGACTACGAACATGCTGTATGATGTAGGCCCAGATGTCAGCACCCTGACCCAGACACAGCCTGAAGGGATACAGCATGAGGTATGCTTGGGGCATCGCCCAGGAGGAGGAGCACCCTCCACCATCTCCACAGTTGTGGTGGAAAGTTCCAAGATTTCTCACTTCTGTGGGTGTCACTGAGAGGGTGGCCTTCTCCCTAAGGTATTCTTAGTGTGTGAGGGTATTCTTATTCCATGACGGGGCTCTCTTTCTTCTGGGAGACATTTGGTTGTAGTCATTTGCAGAGGTGGGTGTAAGAGGTCTCCACCCCAGGAAATGGTCTTTCATAACAGGGTCATGTGTTACTGTTTCTGCAGATTTGGTCTCCAATTGAACAGCCATTGCTAACTGCCTAGTGTCACCTTTGCTTAGGGCAAGAGTGGCAGAGGTGAGGTGCTGTAGGGACCCCCTTATTCTGCAGGTCTGTCTCATTCTCGAGGGGGGGGGGGCGGGGATCTTACGCCTTGAGGCTAATTCCAGGATGGGGAGTCCTTATGAAGAAGCCGAGCGAAATGGTCAAATGGCCAGTGCAGCTTCCCCAGAAGCCTAGCAGGCTGGCGCTTGCCGGAGCCGCAGCACTTCCCTCTTCCCCCTCAGCCCCATACACATAGAAATCCCCCTTTCAAAAAGATGCCGCTGGCGCCAAAGGCCACAAATCCTTATTCTAATAGCACCCACATCCTGGGAACGACGATGTCAGTTAGAGAACAGATAAACAAAAAACAGCGCAGCAGCCTCCATGCCGCCTGAAGCACTCTCTGATGGATGGCCAAACACTCCCCAACACAGGTGGCTTATGGCCTTGGGAAGAGCAAAAACCATACATCCTCAGAGAGAAATCATGCCAATTAAAGAGTTCCCAGGCAGCTGCAACCGGTTTGTAAAAACATTAAAGCTTTTCTTATCCGCCGCTTCCCTCCTCCTCTGTAACCTGCTTGTATACATTCCCTACACTCCTAGTCTCGGGGCCGCAATTTCGCTTTTGTGCAACTTGTGGTCCAAACTTGGGTTTGAAATAACAAGCTCTTGTGTATCTCTACAGCGGATATGGCAATTCTTTGAGATCTCTTGGAGGTCCCGAGACCTGGGCATAACACTTACTCCAGAAGCAGCCTCACCTGCGCAGCGTCGATTCCCGGGGACGAGCCGCTGGGGGCAACTCCATCTCTTCGGCAGCCCAGCGACTCAGTTCCCGCTCTTCCTGCATTAGTTCCATGGCTGTCACAGAATTCAGCTGCAGTTGCAGCTTCCCGCACTCTCTTCAAGCATGGCGCTCATCTATGACGTCAGGAGTGCGACGCTGAGACGTCACCGGTTGACAAGTCGACTGCAGGTCCCGGCGGCCGGGACTCTCGGAACCAGGCGGCTACTCTAGCGGCTCTTGGCGCTCTAGTGTATGTAGCTTAGTGAATGAAACTGAAAAGGATGGGTTGAAGATCAGACACCCGCTTCTCCACTTTTGTTCTTTCACTCACTGTAAAAGGCAAAAGGTTCTAAAGGCTTCACTCTTATTTTCTTGAAGAAAAAAAGGTGGGGGGGGGGGGCGGGGGGGAACGTGCAAGACATTTCCCCAAAGTCTGGCATTTAGACAAAACCCATCATGCTTTCAGGAACTTAAGAAAGTCGTTTTTACTTGCTAAAAGTAGTAATTGTCATCTTTGGCAGTAGGGACATAGGACTCTTCCATTAACCTATGCTTGTGGTGGCGTCTATTAGCATCGAGGTCTATGCTAACTTAGGGGTTCCCTCAGGTCCTTCTCACGAGTACGGCTTACAGAGTCATCCTGTCTGGCATACTCCGCCCCGACTCTAAATCTCTCTAGCCCCTGAGCTTTGCCGCTTCAGATTCTTGTATAACTCAGCCGTTTTGGCCACTTCTCTCTTGATTTCTAAGCACCATCTGGGTCCTCTTGGCATCCTCTCTCCAGTCTTCTCTTACTAGCTTGCCCACCCCCGCCCCTACTCCCCACCTCTCCTCTCATGGCCTCGTCTATTTTGTTGGCTATGTTCAGTCTGGACTCTTTCAGATGCCTCTGGCTGTACTCTTCTTCATATCTACAATAAAACCCTTCTCACTGTAGTCAGGAGCATTCTTGTCATATTGTGGGTTGTCCTGGTGCTGGTTGTATTTTAATGTTTATTCTGCTTCCTCAAGAGGGGACGCCCTCTACAATGAGCAGCACACATACTCAGGTAATCTCACTGGGCCCTCTCCCCATTCTGACTGGTCAGAGAAAGGCTAGAGCCAATGATTTGGGCAGTGGAAGGGAAAGATTGGTCTGGAGGTCTCAGAGAGGGAGGAGAGAGACATGGCCTGGAGAAGCCACAAGTAGCTGTAGGCCGCCGACCCGACTTGGCCTCTGGTATCGGCTACTAGTAAATAGTGCACTGCGCATGCAGTTAACTCAGTTTGGCGCCAACCCCTCCCGAACAGGGTATGCTAATAAGGTACCACAATCAAGCAGGGTATGCTAATGGAGTACCACGATCCTGACCAATTGCCCCCTCCTGGGCGGGGTATGCTAATGAGGCACTGCAATTCTGACCAATTGCGCACCTCCACGTGCTCCTCTCCCCCCCCAGGGCTGAGGGTATATAAGCAGCTCGCCCTGGGCATTTGGGGTCTCCTCATGAAAACTAAAAGAGCGCTTCTGCAATAAAGGCTGTTGAGAAGGATCCGGTTGTTCAAGTCTTCCTTGCTGGTCGAGTGGGGCTCGACAAGTAGCAAGAGGTCTCATAGCTGGGGAGTAGATTAGTACAGTGATAGAGCTGCCCAATATAGGCATATAGCTTATTATTATGGCATATATTATAGCTTATTATTATTATAATATAGGCATATGGCTTATTATTATAGGCATATAGCATATATTATGACTGAGTTGTGTGGTTTTTATACAGGCTTACTGAGGTAAGAAATAACCACAGCATTGTCCTGATTTTCATTCAATGAGAAACAAATGAGGAGAGAGAATGAACTCAATGCTCATTTTATTAATTTTTAATTTAGCTTACTTTTCTATATATTTTAAGGTATGTTAGATCTTTCCAAGTTTATTTTGTGAGTATGGTTTTTTTTTTTTTGTTTTGTTTCTTTCTTTTCTTTCTTTCTTTTTTTTTTTTTTTGCCTGCATGAAGTACTGTAATTCTCCAAATTAATCTGTAAACCCCACCTGCCCAGGAGCCAGGTAACTTTCTGGATTGCTGGGAATTAACTAAGGGCTGCCACATGATTTACGCTAATTTCTGTTCTATCTTTAAAAACCAGGTTTATAAAAGATAGAATTTAAAACAATGTGTGTTTAATAAGATAAAAACTACACCTCCAGGCTGGAGAGATGGCTCAGTGGTTAAGAGCACTGACTGCTCTTCCAGAATTCGTCCCGAGTTCAATTCCCAGCAACCACATGGTGGCTCATAGCCATCTGTAATGAGATCCGATGCCCTCTTCTGGTGTGTCTGAAGAGAGCAACAGTGTACTCGCATATATATAATAAATAAATCTTAAAAAAAAAAAACAAAAAAAAAAAAAAACAAAAAAAAGGGCTGGAGAGATGGCTCAGAGGTTAAGAGTATTGGCTGGTCTTCCAGGGGTCCTGAGTTCAATTTCCAGCAACCACATGGTGGTTCATAACCATCTATAATGAGATCTGGTGCCCTTTTCTGGCCTGCAGACATACATGCAGGCAGAATGCTGTGTATACATAATAAATAAATAAACCAATCTTAAAAAAAAAAAAAAACTACACCTCCCTGAATTCATGTACAAGAATGTACCTTTCAGACAAGGTGTCCTATGTCCAGGGTTGTTCATCCCATGTGTGGCCAGGACAGCACTGTTTTCTCTTCTCACTATCCAGGATGGAGTTTTTCTGTTTTTAATTTTCATTTATCTTTAATGCTCATGCATGTATGCATGCATGCATGTGTGTGTGTGTGCGTGTGTGTGTGTGTGTGTGTGTTGTACACCTCTGGTGTGTGCTGGTGAGTACTGCCATTATGTGTACATATAGTGACCAGAGGAGGATGGCAGGCTTCTCTCTTTCTCTTACTACCTTAAAACAGGGTCTCTCACTGAGTGTGGACTCCTGGATGTGAGCTGCTGAGCTTCAGCCACCCTTCTGTCTCTGCCCTCTGTCCACTCCTTCCCTTAGCACTGAACTTGCAGCTACGCACAACACAACCAGCCACAGACACACTTGGCTTTTCACCCAATTGCTGGGACCATCAACTGCCAGTTTCTCTGTTTTTATTTGTTTGGTTTAAAAAAAAAGACCTGGTTTCACTAAGTGGCCCTGCGGGGGCTAGAATTTGCCATGTAGACCAGGCTGGCTTTGAACTCATAGAGATCTGCCTACTTCTGCCTCCCAAGGGCTTGGATTAAAGGTCCATGCTGTCACGCCTAGCCCTGTTTTGTTTGCATTATAGACAAGCTCTGTCTATAATATTCAGGCTGACATTGAGCTAAGATATCCTTCAACCTCATTGTCCTAAGAATGACCTAAAAGGTCGATGATTACAGACTGCAACCCTATGTGCAGCTGGTAAAGCCCTTTTAATGTTCTGGCCATATATGAGGTATTTCAGGTATGATGTGGTTGTGTGTTAATATCTTTGATGGTCAGACTGTAGTCATGGTAGACTTTTCATTCCTTAAAACAATTCTTTATATTTAGCTAATGTATATGAATGTTTTTCCTGCATGTATGTTTGGGTTCTGCATATGTGTCTGATGCATGATTGTCTGATGCCTGGGGAAGTCAGAAGAGGGCTTTGGGATCCCTGGATTTAGAATTACAGATGGTTGTGAGCTACCATGTGTGTTCTGAATCAAACCCTGTTCTCTGTAAGAGTAACAAGTGTTCTTAACTGCTGAGCCATCTCTCCAGCCCCTAGGTTCCTCATCCTTGAGTGGCCTAGCACCTGAATTGTTTTATTTGTTTTTATTTCTGTCTCTGTGTATGTGTGTGTGTGTGTGTGTGTGTGTGTGTGTGTGTGTATGTGTAATGTGATGTATGTATATATGATATGATGTGTGTATGTAGTGTGTGTGTGTACACCTGTGTGCTTGCTTGCACAACATGTGCATGCAGTGTTAGTGGAGACCAGAAGAGAGGGTATTAGATCCCCTGGAACTGGAGTTAGGGGCAGTTGTGTGCTATCATGTGGTTTCTGGGAATCAAAGCCAGGTCCCCCAGAAGAGCAGCCAGTGCTCTTACCTACTGAGCCACCTCTCCAGCCCACACCTGAGTGTTCTGTGTCTAGGATTGATTTCACCTGTGATCAAACCCACACAACACCCTCAGGAGATAGGCTTTTTCAGCCTCCCATGGATCTGGGGCCCCAACCCAGCCTGTTCTAAATGGAGTTATTTCTATATTCCTTTTTCTCAGGGCCTACTCATAGTATGTGTTACACATTTCAAAGCCCGTCTTAGCATGCCAGCTCTTCTCATCTCTTCCTCTACCATAACTACCTCCAGCTCATGGGCTTCCTTCTCCCCTGACCCTCACTCTCCTTATGACCCTGCTCTTATCACCCGCCCTCTCCCACATGCTCTCCTTTCCTCGGTGTCTCTTGCTATCCATTTACCTGCTTTTATGCACTTACTTCCCTCCTCTCTCACTAGCCTCTCTTGCCTATGTCCTGCTGTCTTGCAGTCTCCACTATTCTCTCCCGCTTCCCTAGGCATGGCTAGGCCAGTCTGCTGGCCATGCTCAGCCTACTTCTTTCTCTCCCTGCTCTGGACTTTTCCAGATGCCTCAGGCTGTTTCTTTCTCTCTTGTATTCACAGTAAAACTTTTAACCACACCATGGAGTGGTCTTGTTGGCAGTTTTATTATGGCACCTCCCCACATACACTGTAGGACAATTGTCTTGAAGATGCTGGATAGCAGATGAGGAAGGGCAGGGATATACAAGAGAAGGAGAGCAGAGGAGTCCTAAAATTGTCCTAGCTTAGTGCCTGGAAGGAGATCCTAGGCATCTGTGCAAAGAGAGAACATACCAGAACCTTCAATCCCACCAAGCTGAGGACAAAGGCCAGAGCTGCAGAGAAGTTAGGATTCACAAAACAGAGAAAAGGACCGTAGCTTTAATTTTTTCAAAGCCCCCCCCCCCTTTTTTTGACACAGGGTTTCTCTGTATAGCCCTGGCTGTCCTGGAACTCACTCTGTAGACCAGGCTGGCCTCAAACTCAGAAATCTGCCTGCCTCTGCCTCCCAAGAGATGGGATTAAAGGCATGCGCCACCACTGCCCGGCTCAAAGCCTACTTTTAATGATGGTTCTTAACCTTTCCTTCTAGTCTACCACCCACCAGAGATAGTAGGAAAGAAAGGATACAGGGGCAGGGAAGAGGACCTGTTTAGAAAGGTTCTTTGGAGCAACTCCTGTCTGTGTTGTTAGGAAATCAGCAGTTCAGTTCACAGGTCAGCAGCAGCAGCTCCATCCACTTGCAAACGCTTCACAGATACACCAGTTGTCCAGTTTGGTAGAGTCTGGATAGCAAACATGAATCAGCAGAGGTGGCACTACCTAGCAGAGACAGCCAGGCCTCAGTATCAGCATGAGTCAGCAGGAGAGACCAGGAGGGCCTCCAGATGTTCTCAGCTGTGCCTCTCTCAGCGAAGCAAAGATCAGCAAAGACTTGAGACCCACAAGTGTTGCACAGCTAGCTCTATAAGTGAAAGAGTTAAAAAAATTTAAACTTTCCACAGATGGAGTTAAAAGTGCAGATCAGCTTGTTCTGCACTCTGGGCTCCAGGAAATTAGCTATCCACAAGACAAAATAGGTAAGACAGGAGTTCAGAGCTGAGAGTTCAGGTCAGCGTGACCGAGCGCTATGGGTACCAGGAACTAAAAACTGAACACAAGATAGATTGAATAGGGTTTGAGCTGGGAGTTCAGGTCAGCGTGCCTGTGCACCCTGGATACCAGGAACAGAACTGACCATAAGACAAATTGGATAGGGTTTGATTCTATGAGATATTTCCTCATGATCATTTCTTGAACCTGTCACAGAAGCTGAACACTGGACAGGTGCTTTCTATAGATACTTAATCATGATTTCCCCCCCTTGTCTCCCTGGGTTGCGGTTTTTTCCTTTAAAAGCTCTACCTCTTCTCTAAGTGGGGGTCGTACTTCATTGCTTGCCTCTATATTAGGACAGGCTAGAAGTGTGGCCTCAATGTGCTGAATCAAATATACCTCTTGTTAATTGCATCAAGTTCGGTGTCTTGCAGTTATTGGGGTGGCCGTGAATTCCCGAGGGTTGAGAGGGAGTTTCTCCCTTTTCCAACAGGCCTTACGTAAGCAAGCCTAGCTCAGCCTCCGTCACTGTCTGTTGAGTCAGATATCATGTGTCCTCCATAGGTCTTGCCTCAGCATGTGCCTCTGTCTCAGTTGACATCACTCTGTCCAATCAGCCAGAGCTGCAGAAGCAGCAAGAAACTGCAGCACATCACCAGAAGGTTGTTTTTTTTCTTAGTCAGTTTCTCCCTATGGAGTTCCAACAAGTGCAGTTCAACTACTACTCAGTGTAAGGCGGACCAATACATACATGTTATTAGCAAAGAATCCTTCATCACATGACCTTTCACATGCTTGCTTTAGCAGAACATCCTCTCTCCTGTGTCTGCTTCAGCCAAACATGCCTTCACAAGTCTGCCTTAGCCTCTCACCTGTGTCCATTTTAGCTAATACCTTGGCCATATAGCTAGGCTCTTCTTTGACTAGAATCATAAGTTATGATAGCCCATTTATTTTAATTTACTTCCTGCCATGTGACTGGTTACCTGAGCTCAGGTATCATGTGTCCCTCTTGTTACATCTTCCTAGGAGAATCTCCCATGTGCATTGGGTACTCTTGAGGGCAGCGATTTTTCTATGCACACACACAATCATGACATTTGCCCCTCCCACCCCCAGTACCTCTGTCTGGTGATCTCATGTAGCTCAGGCTAGCCTTCAACTTGTTATGTAGCTGAGAATGGTCTTGAATTTCAGATCCTCCTGCTCCCTCTGTGCAGCACTGGGAATCAAAGCCAGGGCTTGGTGAATGCTGGGCAAGCCCTCTACCCACAGCGTTATGCCCCCAGCCTCTAGTTTTTATTTTTACAAGCTATGGTCTCACAAAGCCCAGGGGGGCTTCAAACTCACTTGAAATCCCAGCTCTTGGGAGGTACAGTCAGGAAGAGTAGGAGTTCAAGATCATTGTTAGCTACATAGCAAGTCCAAGGTCAACTAGATTTCATGAGATACTGTCACAGACAACAAAGATAAAAGGGGCAGAAGAGATAGATGGATTAGATAGAAGTCCCCCTTACCATCCTTTAAAGAAAAAAAAAACTCAGAATCCACTATCTTTTTAAAGATTTGGTTGTTGTTATTTTGTTTTGTTTTTTGAGACAGAGTTTCTCTGTGTAGCCCTGGCTGTCCTGGAACTTGCTCTGTAGACCAGACTGGCCTCAAGTTCACAGAGATGCGCCCGCTTCTGCTTTCTAGGTGCTGGGACTAAAGGCATGTGCCACCATCACCCCAGTAAAGATTATTTTTATACTTATGTGCATGGATGTGTGTCTGTCTCTAACCCCCCAGTGCTGAAGCTAACAGGCATGTGCCCCCATGTTCAGCTTTTTTGTCATTATTGGGAATCTGAACTCAGGAAACTTTACCCATTGAACCATCTCCCTAAGTCCTTCTTTGCTTGCTTGCTTGTTTGCATGCTTGCTTGGAGAAAGTTTTGGGTAAACTCAGGCTAGGCTCCCACTTGTTTGTAGCTGAGGCTGGCCTTGAATCCTCTGGCTGCACAAGTGTAAGTTTAGATCAGCACACCCATGTAAAAAGCCAGGGTTTGTGGCCTGTCTGTAATCTCAGGACTAAGGGACAGATCCTGGGAACTCACTGGGCTAGTTTCGTCCACATGGCAAGTTCTGGGTTCAGTGAGCTTTGTCTAAAAAAAAAAAAAAAAAAAAAAAAAGGTGGTGAAGGATAGAGGTAGATACCTAAGGATGACCTCTTACCTTCAAACTCTTACAGGCAGGCACACTCACACACCCTAACACAGAGATGAAATTGCTGTTAACTACCAACAGGTGGCAGTGTCGCCCATCTACTGGTCAAATCACAGCTGTCTTGTTTTCTTGTCAGGGGTTCCTTAACTGACTCAAGTTGTGCAAACTACACTACAGCTCCCTGCTTTTGCGTGCTTCATTCTTCATAGTACAACAATTGATCTCTCTGTGTAGCCCTGGCTGTCCTGGAACTTGCTCTGTAGACCAGGCTGGCATCGAACTCAGAGATCTACCTGCCTCTGCCTCCCTAGTGGTGGGTTAAAGGCATAAAAGCATTCCTTACCATACCTGCCACCACGATCTCTCTCTCTCTCTCTCTCTCTCTCTCTCTCTCTCTCTCTCTCTCTCACACACACACACACACACACACACACACACACACACACAAATTTATCTAGATGATATAAATATATAGACGATATACAGATATAATGTGTATGAATGTGTGTCTGTATGTAGGCCAACTATATGTGGTGCCTTCTGGGGCCAGAAGAGGCCATTGGATCCCCTATAATTGGAATTACAGGATGTTATGAGCCTCAGTTCCTAGAACTCTGGTCTTTTGCAAAAGCAGTGAGTGCTCTTAAAGCTATCTATCAATCACTATTCTTTATCATCTATAATTACTATTTATCACACTCGTGCATGTGCACACGTGTGTGTGTGTGTGTGTGTTTTGAGACAAAGCCTCAGACCTACATAGCCCAGGCTAGCCTCCAACATCATTCGTAGTTAGGCGTAACCTTGAGTTGATCCTATTTCCTGAGTGGAGGATTACAGTAAGCACAACCACGGCCAGTTTATGCAGTGCTGGGGACTGAACTCCAAACTTCATGGATGGTACACCAGCTATACTCCCCCACTCCCTAGCCTTATAAAATCCATCCTTATTCTTGGAACATCCCCCTTCTTCTCTTACAAGTTTGTGTGGTTTTGGCTCAAGCTATGGGAGAGATTTCTGGTTTTGTTGATGTTTTATTGTATCTTCTGTTTGAGACCAGGTCTCACTTATATAGCCCAGGTTGTCCTTGAGATCTCCATTCCACTGTTTCTGCCATCTAAATTTTCTCTGTTGTTGAAGTTTCTTCTTCTTCTTCTTCTTCTTCTTCTTCTTCTTCGTCTTCTTCTTCTTCTTCTTCTTCTTCTTCTTCTTCTTTTCTCCTCCCCCTCCTCCCCCTCCTCCTCCTCCTCCTCCTCCTCCTCCTCCTCCTCCTCTTCCTCCTCCTTCTCTTCTCCTCCTCCTCCTCTTCCTCCTCCTCCTTCTTTTCTCCTCCTCCTCCTCCTTCTCCTCCTCCTCCTCATTTTGTCGTCTTTGAGATAGGGTTTCTCTATTATACAGTCCTGGCAGTCCTGGAACTCACTATCCTTGGCTGGCCTAAAGCTCACAAATCCATCCTGCCTCTGCCTTCTGAGTGCTGAGATTAAGGGCTTGTGACCACACACGTGGCCAAGGTTTCTGTTTTCTTTTCCTGCTCTGAGACATCAAAGGCCCAGTACCTCTGCTTGAAGGGAAGGTGTTGTAGAGTAAATGTGCACTCAGACTCCTAAACATACTCCCATCTTAGTACGAATTATTATGTATACTTTACAAAGAAAACAGGATCAGGAAATCAAAGACATGCAATTAAAAAAAAATACATGTGTGAGAACTCGTGTGTGGAAGTGTCCCTACTTCCCAAATTCTGAGATTATAGACGTGTGCCACAGAGCCTGGCACCATTACTGAAGTCCGACTTTCACAGGGTCTAAGCAAACACAGTGCCAGTGAAACCATTATTGATCCAGAGGAAGAAACATCTACACACAAACACAGACAAAGCCAGAATACTCCCTTCAATTTTATTGGGCTGCGAAATGTGATTTTTTTTTTCATGAAGCTCAGTGGGTTATGCAGTTTTTAGTGGGTTATTTAGTTTGAGGTGTGGGCCTCTGAGATGGGTGGAGACAGCTGTGGAGGACAAATAAGAATGAATTGTTGGAGTGTAGGCAGGTGGCCTGCGGGGGGTGGGTGGGGGGTGGTTTTTGGGATCACGGTTTGTTGGGATGTTCAGATTTTTGGTTGGTGGGTTTCTTGGCGAGGGCATTTCTGAAGCTCTGAGTTTCTTCTTGGTGGCTGGTCAAAGTCTAAGTAGGCATGTCTATTGGGAGAGAAGCCCGTAGATGCTGGGTCTAGCCTTCATAAGACTAGGGCAACTACAAAAACGATGCCTAGACCAATTAGTATGGCGAATACATCAAGCCAAATAGTTCGAGTTGAGTTCCGGTAGGCGTCTACCCAGTCGCTGCACCGATTGGCTTCGTCGGTCTGTAAGGGTAGGAGCATGGGTATGGGTTTCTGATTCCGGAAGCTCTTGGAAGGAGGGTTGGAGCCCTAAGGTCACTATGGGAAAAGCCCGACCCGAGACTTAGGACACGGGCGGTTGTTGGTGTCAAGCAGTGGATAGGATGAGAACTGTTGGGGGGCGGGGGAATAAGTTTTACCTTGCGGCTGAAGTAAAAGCCTATTGCTCCTAAGGGTAGGAAAATAATCATTGAGAGGATCGTCAGCAGCAAGTGATTCCGAGCGTAAAATTTCAGTTCATCTGCAGTCTGTGGACGTCCTAGCGGCTTCCTTGAGGCTTGAGCCATGATCGTTTTACTGAAAGACAGACCCTGGTGTCTTGAAAATAGAGACCCAAACCCACCGCCCTTCCCAGGGCCCTACCCAGAATCTTAAGAGCAAGAGCTGCGCAGTCAAAGGCCATTCTTCACAATAGAGCATCTCCAGTCCTGATTGGCTACTCTCAAGAGGTGGGCGTGGTCAATCTGTTTTTAGGCACTTCAGGTCTAAGGAATGCCATGCTATGAGAACATTGTTCTTGTTGTAACCTCGCAGGGATTGACTGTGGGAAAGTCTGCCTCTTGTCTCTTCTGCAGAGTACTGAGGGATAGGAGCAAGGAAGGTCTCGGAAGAGCAGGTAGACAAATCTGAAAGAAAGCTAGAATTAGCTTGGCATTGTAGCAGCCATCTTTAATCACAGCTCTTGAGAGACTGAGGCAGATTGCCCAATTTCTGTAAATTCAGTGCCAACCTGGCCTATACAGCAAGCTTTGGAAATACATAGTGATGACCTGCCTCAAAATAATGCCTGCTAGGTCTTTTTATTTTATTTATTTATTTATTTATTTATATTTATTTTATTATTTTATTTTTCTACCCGTGCTTTATTGGATTTCTTCACTTTGACATTCAGAGCACTGGGCAGAAATCACATCGCGTCAACACCTGCCGAGGGCCTTCGAGAGCCTGCCAGGTCTTAATAGTAAAATGTTGCCTCTAGAAAGAAAGATAGATAATAAGTAGGTAGGTAGGTAGGTAGGTAGGTAGATAGATAAATAGATAGATAAGAACCAGGTGAGCTGTGGCCACTTATAATCCCAGCATTTGAGAAAGGATTTCATATAGCTCGCACTGGCCTGGAATTCACGTCATAGCCAAGGATGAGTTTGATCTCCTAACCCTCTCTTTTTTGCCTTTTGAAATATAAGGGTTGCAGACGTATACTCCCTGTATACTTGGGAGAAAATTGTCTGTCTGTCTGTCTGGAAGAACTGTCTTAAAGTGGAATGCTACTTAAATGTAGATATAACTCAGTGGTTGTAGCCCCCCCTCCCCCCGGAACTGTTTTTAAAAGCGCAGTGGTATAGGAAATCATTGGCTTGTACTCCTCAGATCACCCTCGGTTCCTGCAGCCTCACGGATATACCTTTCTCTAGTCATTCAGTCAATTAATGAAGCTATGAAAGAATTCTGCAGATGACATTAAGATCTCCAGTCAGTTAACTTTGTGTTGGAGAGGATCTGCTCCTGAGGCTAAAATAATAAAGTGAATTCTTACAAGGGCTTTGGTTTTATTGACCAAAGAGACTCGCGGACTGGATGCATGAGAGAGATGCTTGTTTAGGGCTTGAAGCTATACGGAGTTACATAGGAAGGGATGCAAGCCTTTAGCTAGCCACCAGCTAGGAGCAGCAGGGTTCTGAAATCAGCCATGACCATATTCATTTGGAAGAGGGCCTGAGTGTGGGATGAGAACTTAGTAGAGGGGACACCTTATTATTATTATTATTATTATTATTATTATTATTATTATTATTATTTTATTATTTTGGTTTTTTGAGACAGGGTTTCTCTGTTGCCCTGGCTGTCCTGGAACTCACTCTGTAGACCAGGCTGGCCTCGAACTCAGAAATCCTCCTGCCTCTGCCTCCCAAGTGCTGGGATTAAAGGCATGCACCACCACCGCCCGACGGGACACCTTATTTTAACCACAGGAGATCCTGACCAGAAAGCTGGCACACAGACCTGCCAGTCAGTAAATAAGCTTATGGAGCTTGTGCTCTGGTGGAAAATGAATCATATTTTCAAGCAACGTGGTAATTAGTGATTTATATGATAACCATCAGTGGACACTCATACACCACCACTGGGACTCAGCTGGGTAGGGCACATGTGCACACACATGCATGCAGAGCCTCATAGTTACCAGGCAAGCACTCTAGCATTGACCTATATCTGTAGCCCTTTCAACAAGATTTTTTACTTTTTGAGACAGGTTCTCACTATGTAGCCCTGGGTGGCCTGCAACTTGTTATGTAGACCCAGCTCGCCTGCTTCTATCTCTTGAGTGCTGGGATTAAAGATTTGGGCCATCATGGCTAACTTAAAATATTTATTTGTGTGTGCGTGTGTCTGTAGGTGTCCACAAAGGCCAGAAGGGGGCATTGGATTCTGGAGAGCTGGAGTTACAGGCAGTGGTGAGCCACTTGGTATATAGGTGCTGGGGACTGAACTTGCAAGAGAAATAAATGCTCTGGACTGCTGGGCTATCTCTCCAGCCCCGTCTCTTTATATTTTTAAAATCTGAGACATGGTCTCAGATTTTGCCTAGGCAGGCCTTGAACTTTCAATCCTCCTGCCTCAACCTCCCAAATATCTGGGAGTACAGGCCTGCCTGCACATCAGCCCCAGCTATAACTGTTTTGGATTATAGACAAGGACCGTAAAAACCCCAATAATAACAGCAGCAAGCCACAGTTTAGAAGTCAGCAAATTCTTCATGGAATGATTCAGTTCAGAGTGGGAAGCAGAAGGGATGACGGCTGGTGCTCAACCTACGTTCTCCTTTGCTCTTTTTTATTGGCCCAAGGCCTCAGCCATGGGCTAGTGTTCCCCCTTCTTCTCCATGGAAGCACCTTCAAGAACTATATTCCCTAGGTGATTTCAACTGTTGTCAAAGGGCTGTGGAGGTGGCTCAGAGGATAAAGACTTTGTTACTCCACAAGCACGAGGACCTGAATTCAGGTCTCAAGCACCCAGGTAAACTCTGAGTGAGTTTGGTGGCCTGCTTTTACTCCCAGTGCATAGTTGATAGAGACAGGGGTTCTCCAGAGCAAGCTAGCTAGCCAGATAAGCCAAATTGGCAATCTCTGAGTTATTGTGAGAGATCTTGCCTCAATATATAAGGTGTAGAGAGACTGAAGAAAACATCTAATGTCATCCTCTGGCACACATGTATGCACCCAAACATATACAAACACGCACACACACACACACACACACACACGCACACGCACACGCACACATGCACCCAAATACGTATGAACATGCAATGCATGCATATTGATTAACCATAGTAACCAGTATAAAAAAATAAATCATTACAGTCCTTTTTCAGAATGAGGTGCATTTGGAATTCATCAGAGAATCACTGTTAAGCAGGAGGTGTCAGGCTCCTGTCCTCTCAATCAGACAGCTGCTATCTTTTTGTCTAGAAATTCCTAGTTCATTCTAGAATTGAAAAGTTACAGGCAGTCTGCTATGCATCTGAGCCCTTGTTTCAGAAAAGGTGGACTCTCTAGCCCGCAGTATACATTAGGGAAGGCTTTGCACTCAGAACCAGTGCCATCTGAAGTGGGGGCAATACCAAACACTAGAAAGGTTGTACCTCCCAGAAAAATCAGCCAGTGAGGACTTCAGGGGGCGGTGCAATGCGATTGGAATATAAAAAGCCACTGGTTTATACAAAATTGGTTTGTCAGCTGTCTTTGTCTTTTCTGTAGGCTGATTCTCAGTGTTGTAAGGCAGAAAACAAACTGTGTCACTTTTGGTACTTGGAGTCTCCAATACTCTTATTATGAAGTGAGGACCACTGTTTCTCACACCTCAGGCTTCATCTTTGGCTGAAGGACTGCTTGGCTTATGAGACTGAGTATAGAAATTATCTGGTTTTGAAGGATCACAACAGGTATGAATAGCCTCCTGGCTATGGTTCTAGTTGGCTTTCCTGACTGATCCACTCAGGGGGTGGGGGTGGGGGGGAAGAGGAACGAAATGTTTGCGGTTTCTTGGAGTAAATGGAATGGACCAATCTGAGTCTCCATGAAGATTTCAGAGCCAGGACACTATCTACCTGCTGGGTTCAATTTTGGGAGGATTGCAGCAGGTGCATTTTAGATGCAGGGGTGGGAAGGGCCCTATGGAGGTTAGGGACCTTTAGATGCAGGGGTGGGAAGGGCTTGGGCCCAATGGAGGTTAGGGACCAAGGACTGGAAACAGTGCCTAATCTTTTTTGTTGTTCTACTATGTATGACCTGGAATTTACTGTGTAGACCAGGATGTCCTCAAACTCACAGAAATTCTCCTGCTTCTGCCTCCCAAATGCTAGGATTAAAGGTGTACACTACTACATCAGGCTATTATTGATCATTTTCCTATTCTTATTCTATTTTTTCTTTCTTCTTGCCTTTCTTCCCCTGCAGAATTGGAGTGTCTCCTGCAGGCTCATGTATTTGAACACCCAGTGGCTGTGCTGTTTGGTTGTAGAACTTTTAAGAGGCATGGCCTTGCTGGAGGAATTACATCACTAGGGGCAGGCTTTGAGGATGCGTAACCTCACTCCATCCTTCCCCACTGCTTCTGCTTCCTGTGTTTAGATAAAATGTGATCCATTAGCCAGCTTCTTGCTCCTGTCTCCATGTGGTGCCACCCCTAGCATGAGGGACACTATTCCTCTAGAATAGTGTATTGGTTTGAATATGCTTGGCCCGTAGGAAGTGGCACTGTTAGGAGGTGTGGCCTTATTAGAAGAGGTATAGCCTTGTTAGAGGACATCTGTCACTGGAGGCAGGGCTTTGAGATCTTGTATATATTCTCAAGTCTGGCCAGTGTGATCCAGACCCTCCTCCTGGCTACCTTCCACTCAAGATGTAGAGCTCTCGGCTCCTGCAATGCCAGGTCTACTTGCATGATGCCATGCTTCCCACTATGATGATAATGGACTGATATAGTATTAGTTTTTGCTTCACCACTTTGTGCTCCCAACTGATCGTATGCGCACACCCACACAAGAGCTATCTTTGGATCGATAAATGAAAGACACACACATTAGCTTATTTATAAAATGCCTTGGCTACCTTAAAGGCTGGGCACTCCTAAACATTGCCCTGCTACCCCAGGCCCAATCTGGGAAGTGGCTAGTCATGGGGATTCTGCCATTACTCTTTGTGTCCTAGCCCTTGCAATTCCAAGGGTCCTGCTTCCTGCCCAGCCATTGGCCATTAGCATCTTTATTGACCGATAAAAAACCAATTGGGGACAAGGACCTTTAGCGACATGCAGATTTCCAATTGAATCAAAGCACTAGAACCAACCTCCATAGACTGAACCTGAAACTGTGAGCCAGTCCCAATTGATCATGGTGTCTCTTTACATCAATAAAACTCGAAGGCAAATGGTAAGCCAGAATAAACCCTTTCTTTCTTACATTGTTTTTGGTCATGGCATTTTATCCCAGCAATATCAGATACAATTAAAACAATAGTAGATTTCTTAGCTTAAGTAGCTGCTTATATTAGTAAGGGTTTTCTTGAGTAACAGAACTTATAATGAATCTCTCTGTGTAGAAAAGGGATTATTTGAATGACTTACAGGCTGTGGTCCAGCTAATCCAACAGTGGCTGCCTATAAACATGTCTAAGGATCCAGTAGTTGTTCAGTCCATGAGGCTGGATGTCTCAGCTGGTCTTTAGCATACACTGGAGTCCTGAAGAAGCAGGCTCTGATGCCAGTGAAGGAATGGACTTTCCAGCAAGATGAGAGCAAGCAGGCGAAGAGCAAAAGCTTCCTTCCTCCTTCTTCCATGTCCTTATATAGGCTTCCAGCACAAAGCATGGCCCGGATTAGAAGTGGGTTGTCCCTGCTTAAAAGATCTGGATTAAAGTTATGTCTTCTACTTCAAAGAGTCAGATTAGAAGTAGATCTTCCCACTTCAAACTAAGTTTAAAAAAATCCCTTACAGGTGTGTGTCTCCATTTTTGGGTTTTAGTTAACTTCCAGAATAGCTATCACACTGGGTTTCAATTTCCAGACAGTAAAGGCCACAGGGAGAAAAGATACGGCTGCCTTTTTCTGATCTCCAATTGGCTCAAACTCTGCAGCACCTCCCCTGCCATTCCACCTGATTGGCTCATTAGAAAGACATGTGAAGGATGTACCTAAACCTGGTCAGAGGATCTTCCTTCCAATGAACTTCATCTGTAGAGGAAACCTAGTAGACATTGTGTCGCTGTCCCTGTCTGCCCACCCTCCTAGCTCAAGTGCTCCTTCCAGTGTGTCATGCATGGTAGGCCCAGGGATCTGGGAAGTAAAAGTGGAAAGGAAGATGCTGCAGTCAGAGTTGAAAGGAGAGTAAGAGGCCGTAGTGCTTCATGCCTGTAACACACATACACACACACACACACCCTTACTCAGGAAGAGGTAGGCAGATCTACAGATTAAGGTCTCCAGTATTTCTTCATGTCATCTGGCGTTGGCACTAGGGTGATACTGGCTTCATATACTATGTTAGACAACTTCTCTTCATTTTGCATCTTGAAGAGTTTGTAAGCACTGATTGTGTGTGTGTGTATACATACTGTGTACACACGTATGTCCAGATTTGCATGAACAATTGGCACAGATGCATGAGGAAGAAAGAGGTGGCTGTCAAATAGCTTCCTCAGTCACTCTTCATCTTACTTTGATTTTTTGGGATAGGGACTCACTATGTAGCCCTGGCTGGTCTGAAACTTATTATGTAGGTCAGGCTGGGCTTGAACTCACAGAGATCTGCCTGTCTCACTGTCTTAGGGTTTTATAGCTATGAAGAGCTAAACATGAAACTGACTGATTCAGATAGTCTGGCTGGCCCCAGAGACCTTTCTGAATATAGGTCTCCAGCAATGGGATTACAGGCATGTACTCCCAAACCCGGATTTTTATGGAAGTGTTTGGAATCCCAACTCAGACCCTCATGATTGCCTGGCAAGTACTTTACCAATGGGGCCATCTTTTAGTTCCCTGATTTGTTTAGATATTATGTATTGCTTATAATATTTTCCCTGACTTTTTTTTTTTTAAGATAGGGTTTCTCTGTGTAACAGCCATTGCTGTCCTGGAACTTACTCTGTAGACCAGTCTGGCCTACAACTCATAGAGAGTCACCTACTTCTGCCTCCTGAGTGCTGGGATTAAAGGTATGCACCACCACTGCCAAGCCTGTGATCCTTTTTTATTTAAAAAAAAAGATTTATTTACTCATTATGAATATGGATGTTTGCTTACCTGTATGTCTGTGTACCATATACATGCAGACATGCAGAGCCTATAGAGCCCAGAGGAGGGCATAAGATCCTTTAGAATTGTAATTATGCATGGTTCTGAGCCACCATATGGATGCTGGGAATTGAACCTGTGTCCTCTGTATTAACAAGTTGTTTTTTTTTTTTTTTTTTTTTTTTTTCCCTGTTTTTTCGAGACAGGGTTTCTCTGTGTAGTCCTGGCTGTCCTGGAACTCACTCTGTAGACCAGGCTGGTGTTGAACTCAGAAATCCGCCTGCCTCTGCCTCCCAAGTGCTGGGATTAAAGGCGTGCGCCACCACCTCCCGGCACAAGTAGTGCTCTTAACCACCGAACTGTTTCTTCTGTTTTAATTTGTAAAAGAGAATGTAATTAGAAATATTATTTTACATGAATGAGTGTTTTATCTGTATGTATGTTTATGTACTTGATGCCTGAGGAAGCCAGAAGAAGGTGTCAGATCCCCTGGAACTGGAGTTACAGATAACTGTGAGTCACCATGTGGGTGCTTGGATTCAAACCCGGTCCCCTGGGAGAGCAGCCAGTGCTCTTCACTGCTCTGCTCTCCAGCCTTTTTTTTTTTTTTTTTCTCTCTCTCTCTTTCCTTCTCCCTCTTGCTCTGGTCCCACTCACTCCGGCCCTGCTCACTCTGGCCCAAAGTACACTGTAGCTGTCTTCAGACACCCGTATGAGGGCATCAGATCTCATTACAGGTGGTTGTGAGACACGACGTGGTTGCCGGGATTTGAACTCATGACCCCCTGAAGAACAGCTGGTGCTTTCAATCGCTGAGCCATCTCATCAGTCCTCTCTAGCCTTTTAATAAAGCAAGTTGTCCTGTCTTTGCCACACACTAATTCATTCATTCATTCATTTATCTAATATTTCCTTCCTTCCTTCCTTCACTCCTTGCTTTTCCAGAGACACTCGTGTGTTGATTGGTATTACTCCCTTACCCAGGCCTCCTAGTGCTATGGTCACCAACCCTCTTCAATCCTCAAAGTGTTACTGTATTGTTTAAGTCCTCTCGGGTCCTGGTATTAATCTACAGCTTGGCTAGTTGTCTCTCCATGTAGACAACTTTATTTACTCAATCTTCAGGCTTGTACATCGTGGCCTTGAACTCTTGACAAGCTTTTCTTGGATTTATGTGTGAATGCTTCATCACAGTCCTAGTGACTGTGTGGTTTGCTGCCAGTCATGGTGGTACACACCTTTAATCTCAGCACTCAGGAAGCAGAGGCAGGCGGATCTCTGTGAGTTTGAGGCTAGCCTGATCTACAAATCAAGTCCAGGGCATCCAGGGCTTATTATATAGAGAGACCCTGTCTCAAACAAAAACAAAAACAAAAACAAAAAACAGGCGGTGGTGGCACATGCCTTTAATCCCAGCACTTGGGAGGCAGAGGCAGGAGGATTTCTGAGTTGGAGGCCAGCCTGGTCTACAGAGTGAGTTCCAGGACAGCCAGGGCTACATAGAGAAACCCTGTCTCGAAAAAAACAAAATAAATAAATAAATAAATAAATAAATAAATAAATAAATAAATAAAAATGGCCCTCAGAGTCAGTTAAACCAAGAGCAAGCCCTATTTAAATTACCTGCTTCTCTCTCTGTATCTTCCATCTGCCTCTGTTGTCCCTCATCTGATGCCTGTGTGTGTCTCTAACAAAGGGCTTCACTCCATGTATATTCAGTGGTACATGCACAATAGCAGACAGGAATGAGGGATCGTTGTCTACAGAAAATTTTCGGAGTTTTAAAAGACTTCTTAATTACTGTTCTATTGCTGTGAGAAGATACCATGAACAGGGCAACTTGTAGAAGCATTTAATTGGGGGCTTGCTTACAGTTTCAGAAGGTTTGTCCATTACCATCATGTCAAGGAGCATAGCATCAGGCAAGCATGGTGCTGGAAAAGTAGTTGAGAGCTCATATCTGGTGCAAACTTTTCAGAGAAGAAGGGAGGGAGGGAGGAGAGAGACAGAGAGACAGCAAGACTGGGTCTGGTATGGGCTTTTGAAACCACTAAGTCCTCTCCCACTGACACCCCTCCTTCAATATAGCCACACCTCCTAATCCTTCTAAAATAGTTCCACTAACAGGAGACCAAAGATTCAAACAGAAGAGCCTGTGGGGGCCATTCCTAATAAACAACCACACAACAGAACATTTTTACTTTCCTCTCTCGCCAGTGACCCAGAACAGGACTCAAAACTGCAAACATGTCCTTGGACTCTAGCCATCCAATGTTGCTTCCACCATTAATAGTGGATATTTAATTTTTAAGCTTTTTTGTCCCTAACAGGTTGGCTGCTTTCAGTAAATAGTTAAAAATAAAGGATATTCTTTGTGTTTATAAAGGAACACGAGAAGAAAGTGAAGTGGCTCAGCAAGCCAGTTCTTTTTGTTGAAAGACTGTGACATCCAGCAAAGCACTCTGTGAACGGTTGAGGTTTGGTCTTGCTGTCTATTATAATGCTAAATGGAGTCTGTGCAGTGGCCCCGCCCCCTAGTTATTTCTGATTGGTAAATAAAGACAGCCAATAGCTGGGCAGAAGAGACATAGGTGGGGTTTAGGTTTTTTGGACTTGGGGTCAGAGGAGAACCATGAGGAGAAGAAGGTGGAGGAGGAAGGAGAAGCCACCATGGGTTAGGTGAGCCATAAAAAACGTGGCCCTGAGGGCTGGCTGAGTGGAGTTAAGAGCAGCCCTCATGAAACGTAGTAAGTAGTAAATAATAACTCGGGGTTATCTATAGAAAAATAGATTCTAACAACATGGAGGGTAGATATCTGCCCAGCTCTTGTGCTGTTTAAGGTGTATTGTAAATATAAAGGTTGTCTTTTATCCAGGAATTAAATGGCCAAAGGCTACGTGGAAACGCCAAGTCAGGATTAATAATTTCTACAAGGAAGCACACTGGGACAGGCAATTCACTTCTTTATTTTTAAAAAACTTTTTTTTTGAATTGTCATTTATTGTTTATTTTATATATATGGGTTTTTTTCTATGTGGCACATATATATAGTGCTGTGGAGGCCAGAAGAGGGTGTTGGAATCTCTGGAACTATGGTTACAGATAGGTTTTAACCATCATGTGGATACTGGGAACCGAACCCAGGCCCTCTGCAAGAGCAGCCAGCAGACCAGCTCCTTAACTGCAGAAGGCATGGAGGTCCTTGTGACCACAGATAAGCCTTAGGTGAACCTGGAATATTTGTACACTGGGTTGTTCCTTCAAGGGAAGGAATTCAATGCTTTATAAACATCCCGAAAGCTGGGAATGGATGTGCATGCTAGCCTGGAGACCTTGGACACCAGACTGGATCCTCCTCCAGAACCTTATCAAAAGCTTGTTCCTCTCAGTCAATCCTCAGAATCTATAGAAAGTGTCACAGGTACTTTGTCAAAGAGTTTTGATGTAGTCACATCTTGTGGCCCGCGCAATCGTCTCGCCAGCAAGAACGCACGCGGGCACCAGGATCCTTCTGCAGCAAGCATTTATTGCACCAAGAGGAAGACCCTGAGCCCTGAAAAGGCGCTGCCTATATACACCCTAGAGCGGCGTGTTCACTTCTAATTGGCTGCTTGCTCATTACCTCATATTACGCCCCGGGTTGGGCAGTGACTTGGCGCGCTTTCACCACTTGCACATGCGAAGTCCACTTATTACTTGCGGGAGCACAGGATGCCAGCGCCATCTTGTAATGGCGAACTTTGTCACCGCTCACTGCGGCTCTCTACAACATCTGATCTTTATTTAGCTTACTTTGTTCTTCAAAGAAGTTTATGGATATAAACTCTGTTGTGCATGTGGGATTGAGCTAATTATCACCAGAAAAGTTTTTGGCAAACTGCTCTGTGCTTAAATACACCTCCAATAAACCACTTTTGGTCAGACTGTTTGAACCAAAAGTCGTCATGTTGAACCCAAATGCCTTCTTGACTGTCACAGATGTCATTCTGGCTGTGGAGGGACTCCCAAACTGAGCCGTCTTGATAGCTTTTTTTTTTTTTCCCTAATGCAGGCACTAACCTTGCTTTGCCCCACTAGCTGCCATCAGTCTGTCATGTGTTGGAATCCCAGGCTTTCTCAGAGGCCCTGATGAAAGGACAAATGGGAGTTGGAGAGATGGCTCAGTGGGTAAGAGCACTGACTGTTCTTCCAGAGGAAGAATTGAACCTGAGTTCAATTCTCAGCACCCACATGCTGGCTCACGACCATCTGTAATGGGATCTGACATCCTCTTCTGGTGTGCCTGAAGACAGCTATAATTATACTCATAGACATAAAAAAATAAGTATTTTTTTTTTTTAAAAAAAGGTCAAATGGAACCTACTTCTGTGTTCTTGCTCAGGAACAGACTTGGCAAGGCTGAGATGGGGGTGGGGCCAGGGCCTTGAAGGAGTAAAGGTTTCAGGTCCTAGGAAACTGGCTTTTCCCTTGAAGGGATTTGGTTATCAGTCCTAAAGTTGTGTTTTAGGTATTCTTGTGTTCTCTTTGCCGAAGTTGCTTGATTTAGCTTTCTCCTGACTCAGTCCCCGTCTCTCCCTAAAAATAGTATAGTGTACTTCTTAATAAACTTGCTTGGCATAAGTCATCAGTTTATGCAAGACCTCCCAGTCCCAGCTATTGCTTTTGTCTTTATTTATTTATTTATTTGGTTTTTCGAGACAGGGTTTCTCTGTGTAGAACTGTCCTGGAACTCACTCTGTAGACCAGGCTGGCCTCGAACTCAGAAATCCGCCTGCCTCTGCCTCCCGAGTGCTGGGATTAAAGGCGTGCACCACCACTGCCTGGCTTGCTTTTGTCTTCTTTATTCCTCATCCCTGATTCCCCTCTCACCCCACTTGACACCTTGTTATTTGGGACTCTTATTCCTGTGAGTTTGAGTCATTCATGATCAACTTGTTTTGTCTTTTTGATTTTGAAACTGGCCTTTCACAGTTGAGCCATCTCTCCAGCTTGAGTCCATAGTTTCAATGGTCTCAAGGCACATTATTTATTAACTTGTTTGCAAAGTAGGAGGAAACTTAGGTGTTGGGGAATGGTTTGTGCACTGTTTGTACAGATGCCGATTTCTATGCCCAGACATCTGGTTGCAGTCCCAAAGTCTGCATGGTCAAGCATCTCCTTTCTCCATGTTATGTAAAAATTGTTTTCTATCACTTTTGATTGGTTAATAAAGAGCTGATCACAGAATTAGCTGGGTGGAAGAGAAGCCCAATCAGGGTATCCCAAAAAGAAACAAGAGGGGGACAGCATTTGAGAGAGACAGAGGGAGACGGAGAGGTATGTGGAGAGACCATGTGGATGGACCAGGAAGATTTGTCATGAGGTCATAATGAGAGCACAGCCATGAGGACACATGTGGAACAGAGTGAGCCAGGGCAAGACTCAGATGGCAAGTGATGGGGCATACTTGCCTGGCACACTTGATGGCTGGGCAGGAGCAGCCTAGTTGGGTTAGAATAGCTCAGAACCTGCCCATCTTAGTGCTTGAAGCTTGTTAATAAAAATACCAGGTCTCTGTGTCATTTGTTCAAGAACTAAACTGGGCTAGAGCGGGCATAGAAATGCCTTGTGGCTACTTGGGAACAAAAGGGGTGAAGAAAAGCCCCCTGAGAATTACATTTACACTTTGATTTCTGAAAATGAGAAGTATTCCCAGAAAAGGTTATTTCCACATAATCATGGCTGCCTGGAATTCAATTTGTAGGCCAGGCTGGCCCCCAGTTCACAGAAATCTGCCTACCTCTTTCTCCCTGGTGCTAGGATTAAAGGCATGTGCCACCATGCTTGGCAACTTAAGCTATTTCTTCAAGAGGACAGGCAAAGACATTTTGCATGCTTGCTGTGTGTCTCCTCCAGCTCTGCACATGAGGCTAATATAAATGACACTTTGAGGGAGTCAAAGGGAAAAGCTTCAAATGTTGTTGCTGGTTGTGGTGGTTTGAATAGGAATGACCCCAGTAGATTCATGTATGTGAATGACTAGCCCATAGGGAGTGAGTGGCACTCTTAGGAGGTATGGCCTTGTTGGAGGAAGTGTGTCACTGTGGAGGGACGGGCTTTGTGGTCTTTTGCTTGTTTGTTTGTTTTGGTTTTTTGAGACAGGGTTTCTCTGTGTAGTGCTGGCTGTCCTGGAACTCACTCTGTAGACCAGGCTGGCCTCGAACTCAGAAATCCACCTGCCTCTGCCTCCCAAGTGCTGGGATTAAAGGCGTGCGCCACCACTGCCGGGCTGGGCTTTGTGGTCTTATATGCTCAAGTCTGATTAGTATGACATCAGTCTCCTGCTGCTGCCTGCAAATCAAGATGTAGAACTTTCCGCTCTTTCTCTACCACCATGTTTTCTGCCATGATGATAATGGACTAAACCTCTGAACTGTAAGCCAGCCACAATTAAATGTTTTCCTTGACAAGAGTTGCTGTGGTCATGATACCTCTTCACAGCAATAAAACCCTAAGTAAGACAGAAGTTGGTACCAAGAGTGGGATATTGCTGTGACAGACCTGACTATATTTTGGGGGAAAATTGTGGAAGGACTTTGGTATTTTGGGCTAGAAGAACCATTGAGTATTGAGAGCTTAGTGGAATGTTCTTTTTGTTTTTGTTCTTTTGTTTTTGTTTTTTTAAAAGGATTTATTTTGCCTGGCAGTGGTGGCGCACACCTTTAATCCCAGCACTTGGGAGGCAGAGGCAGGCAGATTTCTGAGTTCCAGGCCAGCCTGGTCTACAGAGTGAGTTCCAGGACAGACAGAGCTACACAGAGAAACCCTGTCTTGAAAAACGAAAAACAAAACAAAACAACAAAAAACCCAAAAAAAGGATTTTTTTATTTTATGTGAGTACACTGTAGCTATCTTCAGACTCACCAGCAGAGGGCATCAGATGCTACTACAAATGGTTGTGAGTCATCATGTGGGTGCTGGGAATTGAACAAAGGCCCTCTGGAAGAGCAGTTAGTGCTCTTACTGCTGAGCCTTCTCTCCATTCCCCAGTGGGATGTTCTTTAGGAGTTTGGAAGATAAGAATATTGAAGCAGAGCAGAAGATGGAGGCCTGGCTTGTGAAGTTTCAGAGGGAAGTTTAAAGACTCTATCAGGGCCATGTGCTACTTTGATTTCAGATTTGTAGTTCTGGTTAGCTGAGGCTGAAGAATCAGTTGTGATTAACAAGATACCAGAACTACTGAAGTGAAACCTTAACATTTCCGGGACAATTGATGCTGGTTAGATAGAGCTAAGAAATTAGCAGTGATTAAGAAATGACCAGGAAATGCCTCCATGAGATCCAGCTCTAAGGCATTTTCTCAACCAGTGATCAATGAGGGAGGGCCCGGCTCACTGTGGATGGTTCCACCCCTGGGCTGGTAGTAGGTTTTATAAGAAAAAAGGCTGAGCAAGCCAGGGGAAGCAAGCCAGTAAGCAGCACCCCTCCATGGCCTTTGCATCAGGTTCCACCCTGCTTGAGTTTCTCCTGTCCTTGACTTTCTCCAATGATGGGCCATGATCTGGAAGTGTACGCCAAATAAACACCTTCCTCCCCAACTTTTTTCTCGATCATGGCATTTTCTTGCTGCAGTAGAAACCCTAAGACTTTCAGTTGCAGCTGTGCACATGTGAATGGACATGTGCTATGGTGTGTGCTGTTCATGTATCTAAAATCAGTTGTACATACAGCTACTGTTTTTGTTTCTCTTCTGATTGTTGCCAATTTACTCCTTACCTCAGGGCCTTGCTGGTGCCCCCTTTCCTGGAATCCTTTCAAGGCTGGTTCCTCTTGTACTTCTTGTCTCACTTCACATGTTCCTCTCCCAGGAGGATGTTCCTGACCACCCATTCCTGCTGCCCAGGCTGTTACAGCCCTCCAGAGTCCAACACAACCAGAGTGAAAACTTATGGTTTCTTTGGAAAGTCAATTGTGTCAGATGATGTTCTGCTGGGGGCAGACACTTGAAGGAGTGTTTTCCTTAAGTGGACACAGATGAAGGGATGTTTTGCTAAAACAAGCACATGAAAGGGCACAGAATAAAGGATCTTCGATAATCTAATGACACATATGTATTGGTTTGCCTTACCTTTTGTAGCTGAGCTCTGTTTGTGGTGACTCCACAGAGAGAAATGCATCAAAACTTCTGGTGGTATTCTGGTGGCCTCTTGCTGCTTCGGAGGACTCAGGCCAATTGGCAGAGTGATATCAGCTGATAGAGACTCACATAGAGTTTTTCTAAGAAAGACTCGCATGCTGAGTCAAGACACGTGGAGGACATGCAATGTTTGGAGGGAGTACAAATAGAACTCAATGGACAATGATTGAGGGGAGGCTTGCATAGCTAGCTTTGCAAGCTTCTTGGCCACGAGTCTTCACTGATCTTCCCTTTGTTGAGAGAGGCACAGCGAAGAAAGTCTCCTGGCCTAATTGTTCTTGCTGACTTATGCCAATTTGGCTGAGGCCTGGCTGTTTCTGCTGGGTCATGCTACTGCTGCTGATTTGTGTCTTCTGTCCCGACACTACTGAACTGGACTGCTGGTATATTCATGAAATATTTGTGAGTGGATCAAGCTGACATTGCCGAATCCTGTGAACCAAACTGCTGATTTCCTGAGAATACAGATGGGATTGGCTTAAAAAACAATGTCTAAACAGGACCACTTCCCCCTTTTCTTTCCCCACTACCTCTGGTGGGTGCTGGGCTAGAAGGGAGGTTAAAGCATTTAAAAACCATTATTAAAAATAGGGTTGAGAAAAATTCAAACATTCAATGCACATGCTTACTCACCCTGGAGAGGAAATCCACAACAGACCAAAGTAATGACCAAATGAAAGTCCACCTTGGTGAGCAGTGCACTTTTATTGGGGTTACTTATGATGGGGATTAGAATTACAGAAGCATTTTACCTTCTGTCTAACACAGTTAGCACTAGCATGTGTGATGGGTGTGGTGGCACACACCTTTGATCTTAGCACTTGGCAGGCAGAAACCAGTGGATCTGTGGGAATTTGAAGCCAATTTGATCTACACAGAGTTTCAGGCCACCCTGGGGCTACATGGTGAGCTTGTGCCAAAAAAAAAAAAAAAATAACGCAAACAAACAAAAAAAAAAAAAAAAAGAAAGAAAGGAAGGAAGAAAGAGAAAGAGAGACCAAAGCAGGAGGCATGGGTCCTTGGTTAAGAACACTTGTGCTGGGCAGTGGTGGTGCACGCCTTTAATCCCAGCACTTGGGAGGCAGAGGCAGGCAGATTTCTGAGTTTGTAGGCCAGCCTGGTCTACAGAGTGAGTTCCAGGACAGCCAGGGCTACATAGAGAAACCCTGTCTCAAAAAACAAACAAACAAAAAAGAACACTTGTTGCTTTTTGGAGAGATCCTGAGTTCCCAGCACCCACATGGTGGCTTACAACTGTGTGTAACCCCAACTCTGGGGGGTCCAATCCTCTCTTTTGTTATCCAGGCACCACTGCATGCAAGCAGGCAACACACACACACACACACATCACACATAGTTTAGGTTGTGTTTGCTTTTCACTTATTGCAGCCAGAACCCCGCCCACTTTTTCTTGAGAAAATACACTTGCCATGTAAATGCTCTGAGCACTGGCTCAGTTTCTGTAAGAAACACTCGATACAGAGATACTCAGACAAATTCAACCCACCGAAAACAGAATAACTCTGCTGTACAGTCTAGAACAACTATAAAAAACTGCAGATCTGACACTTCAGAGCTCATGCCCAGGACATACAACACAGTAAAGCTGAGACCTGGTTTCTAATACATTAATGGGAGTGTGAGGGAAGGGTTACAAGGGGGCTGCATAAGGAAAAACCCAACTAAATACTGGGAGCTCTCCGCACACGTTAGACTCAACAGCCCAAGAAATCTCTCTGCAATGTTTCAGAAGTGTCTCCTCGTTCAGGGAATCATGGAGTTGGCCAGGTCTAGCTGCCTTGAGAGGCCCTTGTCACAGGTTTATCAGGTTAGAGTCCATGGCTCCTGAGGCACTGTGTGCCTTTCAGTTCCTGAGGAACCTAGGCACTCCCTCAGGAAATGAAACATTTAGGCCCCTGTGCACATCTGCATTCCCTAGAAGTCAATGAATCATGTAGAAGTGTTATGGGATGTTCACCAGAGAAGACTGCTCAGACATGCATTTCAGCTAATAGGAAATCTTTATTAGCTGGCCAGCAACTACAATGGGTGTGTAGGATCCCAGGGCAGCCCCAAGCTCAGGGTGAGCTTTTAAACAGGAAAACCATGTTCTTGGCTGATGTACTTCTGTTAACAAGAACAGTTACCTAGCATAGAACTAAAGAAGCCAAAAAACAAGAACGTGGAAAGATGGGCTTTGATGGGTTAGGTCTTTGTTTTCTTTTTTTTAAAGGTAGTTCTGCGTGTGTGTCGAGTTTTACAGCCCAAATGGTACTTCCATCATGAAGTCAGTTGTGCTAAGGTCTGGGGCTCTGCTACAGAAGTTTGGCCTAACAATTAGTCTTGGATATGAATCTTATGTACTCTGTATGACTTGCAAACATCATTGACAACTACAATTGTATTCTTCCTGGCAACTGGCATCATACTGTCTCTGATAAGGGTATAAAAAGTCTGCTTGCAATAAATTTGTTTCAGCCTCAGTCTTGGTGAGACCCTTCCAACTTGGCCTGGTTTTAATTTTCCCTAAGATTATCCGGAGGCTGTGGTAAGTAAGGGTTGAGGCTTACCTCCGCTTACAGTTGTGTACTCTTTAACTGCTGGGGAGGGGCCCTCAAGAGTCTTCCAAGTTTTGGTTCTCTCAGACCAAAACTTGTGAGCTTTTATTTGCCTCCCAAAGCTCAAGAGCCCTGGCTCCTTCCAGGAGGGAATCCTTTAGTTGGGGGGAAAAAACTACTTTTCAGTGCCATACAACTGGCAGAATTAACACTAGCATCAGCTGTTCATGTGTTCGCAGGCAGAAAGCAGAAGCTTTAATTATAAACTAAAGTTGTAGAATGACTTTCAAAGATCTGCCTCTAGAGACTTACTTCTGCTTGCCAGGTCCCACGGGCTTCACAAAGCGCCACAAACCCAGGGACCAAATGTTCAAACTGTGAGCTGGGGGGGGGGGGGGGCATTTTAAATTTAAAACATAACACATTTGGCTGACAGTTAATTTTATTAATTCGTGTGATTTTTTTTTTCCTTTTTCTCTTCCATGAACTGTAGACTCTGGGAGAGCCTGGGTCTTGTTGGCCTGAGTCACTGTGTGGCCCTGAAGGTCCAGGCTGGACATAAATCTCAGGATGTTACCATGATGTGATCAGCTACACTGTTCTAATAGCTCGTGTTCAGCCTGGGGGTGAGACCCAGGCACTGGACAGTAAGTTAACTAGTTCAAACTCAGGGTGGGGGGGGGTGGATAACAAAAAGGCCCATTAATTGTAGTAGGCCAGGCTCCTGACTCAAAGCATCAAACACAAGACCATGAAGAAAAAGGTGTGGCTGGATAAAGACCACACCCCTTATAGACATTGAACCAATCAGATTTAAGCACTGGAGGCACACTCACTAGACAGTGGCCAATCATAATGAAGTGACCATGCCCAGTGACTCAGATCGCCAAGGCCATCTCAGGGACTGAGGAGCAAAGAGAAGACCTACAGACCTTGAGTTGGTGATTAGTTATGGATGATGAGGGAGGAAAGTGACTCTGTGTGTGTGTGCGTGTGTGTGCGCGTGTGTTAAAGAAGGATTTAAAAGAAGGAAAAGTAATTGAGAAAGACAGGGAGGGGATTCCAGGGAGCATGGGGAGGGGATATGGGGTCAGCAAAACGATTCCATAGGAACATGGAGGATGGTGGACTCTAGATGGTGTCCTATCCTGGCTTAGGATGGCATCATTTGTGTTTTGTGCCTCATTTGGCTTGGCAGGTCCTTTATTATTATTTTTTTTCTTTCTTGTTAGTAGGGATTGAGCCCAGATGCTCAGCCACACCTCCAGGCCCTCATTGGTTGATTTTAGGCAAAGGTTCTAATGGTGTTTGTCGTGCCCCTAGCTCCTTCCTGCTACTGCAACAGTCACATTCTCAGCTACTCATGAACATGGCTACTCATAGCTGTATGTTTTACCACTGGGCGAAATCTTCAGCCTCTTTTTAATTTTAATTTTTCTTTTCTTTTCTTTTCTTTCCTTTCCTTTCCTTTTCTTTTCTGTTTTTTTTTTTTTTTTTTTTTTTTTTGGCAGGAACTTCTTACAAAGTTGCTCAGGCTTCCTGCCTTTCAACACCTTTGTAGTCCAGGTGGGTCTTGAACTTCCAACCCTCTTTACTCATTCTGCTGAGCATATGGGATGACAGACCACCACCAGGCCTAGCTCTGGCCCTCTTTTCTTGGAAGCTCAGATGCCCCCTTCCAAACCCCTTTACTCTCTATGTACAGCTTTTATTCACCCAGAACGTCCTCCTTAGCTCAGGATCCATGGCTGCTGGGACCAAAATCAAGGACCTGGAAGCCCAGACCACATCAGGGCGACAGGCCTATCAGACATTACCCAGGTCAGGGCGAATCGTGCTGATCGCCTTGCCTCCCCCAGCGAAGGATTATCTCTGTCTGTCCTTATCTCTGTCTGTCCATCACATCCTTCTGCTTCTGCATCCTGCTGGCGATTCCAGCCCTGCTGTTCTCCCTTAAGGTGGGTACCATCCAGCTTCTTCTCCTTTGGGGACATCTTCATGTCCCACAGAGGTGCTTCCCTCCCTTTTCACCATCTGGCTGAGTGCCCCTTCTGGTTCCCTCGACTCCTAGGTCCTGCTTAGCTCCTCTCTCTCAGCCTGTGTCCCTCCTGGTTACTTCTTCCTTTGGGGACCGAGCCCCGCCCTTTTCTTCCTTACCCTCCAGTCCTGATATCAGATTCTCCAGGGATGCCCCTCCCCTCCCCCTATTCCTCCTGGGAACCATCTTGCCTGCTTGCCTTCACCTCCACAGACCCGGGAAGCCAACTCTGTTGGGGATTGGAGGCAAGCCCAGAGGAACTCCATGCTGGTCCTGGGCTTCAGCATCTCGGTACCCTCGTGGGGTGCATTTTGATGGCCAGCTCTATTACTTTAGTCTGATGCTATGACATCCTCCTGAAAGCTCATTTCACTCAGGGAGTTCCAACCGTTCTTGGAGCCTCTGACCTTGGACACCAGCAGCTGCCGGTACTGAGGGAGCCCTCAGTCGGGCAACAATGCTAAGAGCAGTAAAGCTTTTGGGGTTTCTATGCTTCTGTTCACCTGGGCACTGGTTCTCATGGCAGGGTCTGATTTCCCAGATGCCCTGAGGCCCCTTCAAAGATCGAACGAACATTTATTGACAACAGTATCAGGTTCAGTCCTAAGGCAGATGGATGGGGCACCTCTCTTTACTGGTTTACTGGTAAAGGGAAGACAGGCATAGTGGCTGGTTTAGCATCTTTTCTGCTGCAATCATCTCGATGACCAGAAGTAACTTAAGCAATAAAACATTTGTTTCAGCCTTATGGTTCCATAGGGAGAGTCTATCTTGATAGGGAAAGCATGGAAGAGCAGGAAGCAAAGACCCTATTTTTTATCTATATGCAAGAAGTGGCAGTGGGGTTGGGTAGGGGAGGGGAGAGAAGGGAGAGGAGCAAAGAAGAGATGATGAGAAAAAGTTTTCAGGCTCATACTTTCTCCAGCAGGGCTCCGCCTCCTAAAGGCTCCAAACCTTCCCAAACAGTGTCACCAGTTGGGGACCAAGTGATCAAATACATGAGCCAGAGAGGGTCATTTCTCATTCAAACTATCACAGTGGTGAATGTCTGTAATCTCAGTATTTGGGTGCCTGAGGCAGGAGGATGGTGAGTTTAAGGCTCTGAGATCAGTTCTCAGCTCTGTAAACAACAAACCCAAAAAACCATAGCTGGCCACAGTTGTTGCAGAATATTTGATTACATTGTGAACCCTAAGATTGTAAACGAGTAATTGTGGTGTTGCTCTGTGCTTGCACACACTCCTTTAACCCAAGAGCTAAATAAAGTCAACCCTAGGTCAAAAGGCAGAGTAAGCAGCCAGCCAGCAGGCAGTGAACAGAAGAGAAAGGAGGGTCTTTGAGTTGAAGGGTGTTTAAGACAGTGTGTAGATGGAGAAAGAACTTTTTCCAGCGGGAATGGGAACATTGGTGGAGCAGGAGGATCAGCTGGGTGCTTTCTCCGACTCTCTGAACTCGAAGGCTTTCACCCCAGCGTCTGGCTCCTGAGTCTTCATTGGTAAAATGGAATGACTGGGATTTTTGTTTTTAAAACAACACATGGTGGTATGTGCCTTTAATCCCAGGACTCAGGAGGCTGAAGCAGGTATATCTCTGATAGTCTGGGCCAGCCTGGTTTATGTGGCAGATTTCAGGCCAGCCAGTGCTACCTATGAGACCCTGTCTTGAAAGCAAAGAAAACAAACCGAACCAAACAGCTTTATATGGCATTGAGAGGACACTGAGAAAGAATGAAATATAGTCACTGGCTTGTTTGATGTCACCCTGTCTGACAACTCTTCAGTGACAGAAGTGCTGTCTGTGCTGTCTGGGTCGGAACCACTAGCGTCATGTACTGGACCTTGTGCAATACAGGAGGCCAAAGGTTGGTTTTACTGAGTTAAAAGTCAATTTAGCTTGTCCTTTGTGGTTGGGAGCTACCATACTACCATACTGGACAGTGGCCCTGGACAGTAATAGTTATGAGAAATGAGCTGGAGAGATGGCTTAGCGGTTAAGAGGTCCTGAGTTCAATTCCCAGCAACCACATGGTGGTTCACAACCATCTGTAATGGGATCTGATGCCCTCTTCTGGTGTGTCTGAAGAGAGTGACAGTGTACTCACATACATAAAACAAATAAATCTTTAAGAGACAGACAGAGAGAGAGAGAGAGAGAGAGAGAGAGAGAGAGAGAGAGAGAGACAATTCTTTAAAAAAAAAAAAGTAATAAGAAAAACAATGAAACCAGGCTCCCAAAGCTCTGCTGGGCCGCTAATAGCTGACCTATGGCCTGAAGAAGACAGAGCCATAAAAATATCTGGGGTCTGGGGTATAGTTCCATGGCTACAATGCCTAGTAGACAGGAAACTCTGGATTCTATCAGTAGCACCCAGAAACTGGAAGTGGTGGCCCACCCTGTAATCCCAAGACTCTGGAGATTCAGGGTGGAGACCCAGAGGTTCAAGGTCAGCCTTGGCTACATAGAGTTTGTGGCCATTCTAAAGGAAAGGAAAAGAAAAATGTAGAAGACTGAGAACAGTGGTGGCGTATGACTTTAATCCCAGCACTGGGGAGGCAGAGGTAGGCAGGTCTCTGAGTTCAAAGCCAGCCTGGTCTACAGAGAGAGTTCCAGGACAGCCAGGGCTACACAGAGAAACCCTGTTTTGGACACCTCTCCACCCCAAAAAAGAACATGTCGAAGAAAGTTGAACACAAGGTGCAAAGCTGTAAATCCGGAGGGAGCCTAGTTGATTCTGGGAGGATGAAGAAATGGAAACCTTGGGCTGGAGAGATGGCTCAGTGTTTAAGAACACTCGTGCTCTTGTAGAGAGTTTTTCAGTCCCAGTACCCATGCCAAGTGGCTCACACTAGACTGTAACTCCAGATCCAGGGGATCTGACGCTCTGTCCTGAACTCCATGGGCACCTGCTCTCATTCCCACTCAGACACATACAGATTTAAAAATGGAATAAGTCTTTAAAGGATTATTGAGTTTCATTGGATGTAAAACAATTCTTAAGATGTGTGCGTGTACATTTAAATTTAAGACAGGGTCACATGTAGCCCATACTGGCCTCTACCTTTCTACATTGCTGAGGATGCCCTTAAACTTCTGATCCTCTTACCTCTAATTCCAGAGTGTTTGGGCTACAGGTATGTACTACCATACCTGGATTATGTGGTGCTCGGAACTGAACCCAGGGCTTCATGCACGCTATGCAAATACTCTGGCAACTAAGCTGCACACTCAGCTCAGAAGTCAATCAATGATAAAATATTCATAATGGCTTATTTATTTTTATTTTATGAGTGTGAGTATTTTGTCTGCAAAAATGTATGTGCATGATGTATGTGCCTGGTGCCCATGGAGTCCAGAAGAACGTGCTTGGATCTCCTGAAACTGGGAGGTCACAGATGGTCGTGAGGCATGATGTAGGTGCTGGGAACTGAACCTGGGTCCTCCGAAAGAGCAGCCAGTGCTCTTACCCCAAGAACCATCACCAAGAGGTTCACATTTTAAAATAAGTTTGTTATATCCTGAATGTTAGGTCCCAAACCTCAGAAGACAGTGACTCCAGAAGGATTGCTGTGGCATTCCTCAGGAAATGGGTGTCTGCCTACCAAAAAGGATCACTTTCCTTGTCATGTGTGGTTCCACATCAAAGTTCCTTGGTCTCTAGTACACGCACTTGTCATGAATATCAGAGCCCTTACACTAGCCTTCTGGCCTCCTCCGCTCCTGCTCCACTCCCAAGCTCCCAGGCTATTCCAGATTCCCTTCCCACTCCTGTTCTTCATGACTCAAACGTTTTTTTTTTTTTTTTTTCTTCTGCCTTGATCTTCTCTCTCTACTCTTCACTCAGCTCCCAAGACAGCCCTGGCCCTGGCCAATCTGCTCCCCTCTCTGCTTCCCCATCAGAGGTAGCCATGGCATCTCTGGACTCTGCCAGATGCCTCAGGCCATTCCCGCTTCCATATTTCCTTTGTCTTCAAATGCACCAATGGAGTGGCCCAGTTCATAGTTTCACTGTCATGTTAACTCGACAGACTGTCTGACAGAGCAGTTTATGGGAAGAAGGGTTGGAAAGGTGTATTTCTGAGTTTCAGAGAGATTCCAGGCTGTGAATGCAGGCACAACTCTGCCCATGGCAGTGGATGTAAGGGGCAGCAGCTGGCCCATATGGCCCCGACTAGGAAATAGAGCATAGGTCTGGACCAGGCATAGCCTTCGTAGTTCTGCCCCAATGTGGTGGTTTGTATATGCTGGGCTCAGAGAATGGCACAATTAGAAGGTGTGGCCCTGTTGGAGTAGGTGTGTCACTGTGGGTGTGGGCTATAAGACCTCATCCTAGCTGCCTGGAAGTCAGTCTTCCACTAGCAGCCTTCAGATGAAGGCTCTGCATGCATTATGCCATCTTGATGATAATGGACTGAACTTCCAAACCTGTTAGCCAGCCCCAAATATATGTTGTCTTTTGTAAGACTTGCCTTGGTCACGGTGTCTGTTCACAGCAGTAAAACCCTAACAAGCAAGCCAGCAGTGGCGCAGCGGTTAAGGTAGCTGCCTGCAGAGGGCGAGCCCGCGCTCTCTCCCGGTTTGAGTCTCGCTTTCGCGGTGTGACTCCGCCCGAGTTTAATGGGGGGGGGGGAACCCTAAGACACCCAAGTCTCCCACTTCTCTTGGCCAAGCTCCACTTCCTAAACATTTCACAGTCTTCAAGAATATGCTACAAGCTCAGGGCCGAGTGTTTAAAATGTGAACCTGTGGGGAGACATTCCAGATTCAAACCATAGCAAGTGTTCTGTGTGGGAACAGCATCAGGAAGGCTGAGATGGGAACAGCATCAGGAAGGCTGAGGTGTAGAATAGGAAGAGGGGACAAGGGCCATGTCACTGGGTCTTGGGTACTGTGTGAGGACTTAGCTTTGGACTGGAGAGGTGAAACCAGAACAGGGCTCTGACCATGGAGTATGCTGACTCTGGCATTCACACACTCCCTCTGGTCAAGGTTAGGGCTTAGAGTGTATGACGGTAGGGTCAGGCTGTTGGGATGTAGAGGCAGAAAATGGTGAAGGCTAGACCAAGATGGGAGCAGAGAAGGGAGGCAAAGTTGGATGTATGTAATGAGAATTCTGGTTTCTTTGAAATATTATGAGAATATGTTTTTGTTTTACTCCCAGGTGTGGGATATGGGGATGCTTCAGACTGTTCACAGCAGCTGACTATGATTTGCTGGATGCTCTATCAGGGGGGTGATTTTGCCAGCAGCAGATAGTTTCTGTGATCGTATGACATTTGGAATTCTAGGAACTTTTCAGAGGGCATATGGAAGCTAAGGGCCCCAGAGAGTCGTGGGTTGCTGGCTGGCTGTGGCTTGTCCCATAGTCGTGTGCAAAGAGACAACAAGAAGAAATTAGACATCCTGATGATGAACAATATACCTCAAAGAACTTGATGTCCCTAGTCATCAGGAAGTAGTCTAATGATGACGTCATCCCCTTTCCCTGTCCTTTTCTCTCTTATCTAGTGTTAGGGGATTGAAAGGGTGGAAAAGGGGGTGTAGAAGAGTGGGAGGAAAGAAGAGAACCCACAAAGTAACAAAAGACAGATCTACAGGGAATGACCTTGAGGCTCTACAGCAAGGGCAGCCCAGCACTGAAGAAGTGGAGGGCTAGGCCCAGGGCCTTTCCAATCACAATGAAGGTGGGACAGAGACAGGATGCAGGAACCTTGACTGCCAGATTAGCAAGCTTAGGAGTCAAACCTTGCCCTTGGTTCTTTCACCCACCACCTATGCCTGAGACTGCTCTGAAAAGTAGTAAAATGTAAGGTCCTTGCCTGCCCAGTGTCTGCCTCAACTTCCTGTGCCTGCAGGGGTAGGGAGTGAAGGGCACTGCTGGGCCCACTATCTTATCAGTGCATCTCAAACACACACAGAAAGTCAAGGTCACTATGGGGTGCACACTATGAGGTGCACTTAGCAAACATTCTTTGGAGCCAGCCCAGCGATGCAGAATATACAGTGCATACCGAGATATCTAGAACCTGTCTTCATGGGAGCACAAAGTGGGAATGAGTCAGCTCGGGACTGTGGTGGAGAATGGCGAGGCCTGGAACATTACTTTCATGTAGCTGTGACCAGATACGTGACAGAAACAAGCTACTGAAAGATTTCTTTTGACTCATGGGTCAGAGAACTCAGTCCTTAGCCACTTGGCCCCGTGGACTGGGGCAGAACATCACAGAGGTGGGGTGAGGTGGGAGTGTGGAGGAGGAGGCTATTAAATTGGGACAGAAGCAGAAAGCACCTGTGAAGAAGGGACCTGGAGCCATCTATAATCTTCAGAGACATACCACAAGTCATCTACCTCCTCCAGCTAGGCCTCCTGACGTTTCTAGAACTTCTTCAAACAGTGCCAGCAATTAGGGACCAATCATTCAACACACAAGTATTCAACATATGGGGGTATTTCAGATTCAAACTTAACAGCTGGGATGGGGAGGGAGAAAGCAAAAAATGAGGGAGGGAGAAGAGAAAGAAAGGAGTGAGATAATCAGAAAGGCAGACAAATAGACAGAATATGAATACGGGCTGTGGTGCAGAACCTGAGGGAAGTCCTTGATCCACCCTGGACCAAGTATGGTCTTGGAATGATCATTTTGTTAATTAGAAAAAAGATTTATGTCTTATTTATTGATCTGTTGTGTATGGGCACACATGAATATACAGACATGTACACCCCACATTTGTATAGTTACTCACAGAGGCCAGAAGAGAATGTTGGATCCTCTGGAGTTGGAATTACAGGTGGCAATGAGCTGCCCAATATGGGTGCTTGGAGCTGAACTTGAGCCCCTCTGCAAGAGCAGTATGTGTTTTTAACCACTGATCCATCTCTCCAGCACACTGCTGGTGTGTGTGTGTGTGTGTGTGTGTGTGTGTGTGTGTGTGTGACTAAGAATGGAATCCAGAGCATTACATATACTAGGCATTGAACCACATACACTACCCCGTCACTGGGGGATTCTAGGCAGGAGCTCCACCACAGAGCCACACCTTCAGCCCCTCACTGGAGGATTTTAGGCAGAGGCTCTACCACTGAGCCACGCCCCCAGCCCCTCACTGGGGGATTTTAGGCAGAGGCTCTACCACTGAGCCACGCCCCCAGCCCCTCACTGGGGGATTTTAGGCAGAGGCTCCACCACTGAGCCACGCCCCCAGGCCCTCACTAGGGGATTTTAGGCAGGGGCTCTACCACTGAATAACATCCTCAACCCTGAAATGAACACATGAGAAGCAGAAGTCCTCAATCCTGATGGAAAACAGAATAAGGAAGGGTGAGGCAGCAGGAGTCTGAACCTTATCAGGCCTTAGAAATGTATAAGCGCAGGAAACCCTTTGTCAGATTTTCCCTATAATCTGCTTAATATTCTCTTTCTATTTAACTGTCTCTCCTTTGACCCTTCTTCCTTAGGGACAAAAAATACATTCGATTCTGACCACTGTTCTCAAAGAAACCTGTGATGCTCTGGTGTGCCCTAGGCTCAGTGAGACATGCAGTACTGCCCACTGAAGGGGCTGCATATCACACATGGGCCATTCGAGAAGGCTTTGCCCTTGAACTGTGCCAGAAGTTTCCCATCAGCCTGAAGCGGCATTGTACAGCAGGTTTGTCCCCACGCCATGGGCTACAGTCCATCCAAGCTACCAGACATCTAGATACTTCAGCTCAGTCCAGATCCAGGCTGTAGGTAGAGGCCTATGTGTTCACCACATAGAGATAACATTAATGTTGCTTATACACCTGGTAAAATAATAATTTGATCAATCAAGAACTCATCCCAAACATGCAGAATTTGAGTACCATCTGAAGGTTGCATAATCTGAGAAGCTGGTGAAACTATTTAATCTTCAGTATGTCTGGCCATTGTACACTTGAGATGAACAAGGCCATAACATTGGTGCAAATTCAAGCTGGCTGTAGCAGGCATTGTCTTTCGGGTTGGTTATAAAAGGTTGGGTATGTTGGAAGGAATTGTGTTGCTTTGGACAGTGGCTATTTAGCTACAACATCAGGAACTGACAGTGTGGGCTCAGGCTTAGGCATTTAGGAGCTGTGCAGATTCAGGTTTAGATAACAGTGTGTAGATTCAGGCTCAGGTAATGACTGCATTGTGGACTCAGGCTCAGGTAATAGGTATGTGAACTGAGGCTCCAGCAGTGTCTGTGGACATAGGCTCAGGCAGTGGGGCAATGGTTCTATGTATTCAGGTTTTGGTAGTGACTCAGGCCCAAGGCATCCTAAATAGTTTTTTTTCTGGAACTCAAGGGACATGCCAATTCATGTAAAGTGACATCCAGACCAGATTCTGGAATACAAGGACCTCAGTGGGAAAACTGTAGAATTCAAATACATTCTCATACTTAGATAAAAGTGACTTATCTCTGATAATTTTTTGAAATTGTTCATCTGATTATTTATGTAAAATGACCATATTTATAGGCAGCTACCTAAATATAGTTAGAAAGCGTCTTGTCTCTCGACAGGCATGACTGTAACCCCAGCTTTTGGGAGATGGAGGCAGGAGGGTTAGGAACTCAAAGTTATCATGGGCTATGGGAGGGACCCACAAACCCCAAACAAACAAAAAGTTCCTATCTATGAGTCTTCTAAATAATTCAGTCAGAGCAAAATAGAAATCTCCTGATTGGTTGAACAATCTATCTATTAATTTGGATCTCTCCTGCCCCCTTCCCATATATATCTATCTACTTACTTTTTATATCTATCTATCTATCTATCTATCTATCTATCTATCTATCTACCTATTCTCTCTCTCTCTCCTCTTATCCATTGATCTATTTATCTAGAACAAATGCACCAAGTTGCTGAATCAGATGAAAGGTAAATTGAATGCTCATTTTACTATTACTGTAACATAATAGTATTACTGTTACTATTACATGTAACATAACATGTAACTGAAATATTCAAACATTAATCAATGTTAAATTAGCTAATCATACTTAAATGTACAATAGCATAACAACACTAAGTCTTGAGAGAGAAGAGAATGATACTAAGGTAGAGGCCAAAGGGAGCCACTCTATGTTGGCAGAGGTCCCCAAAGTATCTTAGTTAGCCATCTGCTGCCACTGATGGTGTTGGTCTCCCAATCTGTGACTTTACTTGCAGACACCACCCCTCACCTCCCACAACTTCCCCAGGCCTTGAGCATGTTGAGGGCAGAGGCTGGATGGCTGGGTTTTGGATTTGAAGATATCAGGTTACACCCAAGACATTCCCAAAGGGTAAGGGTTCCAGAGAGCCTGCCTGATGCCCTAGGCTTGTGAATTGATGCTCACACCAATAATTGAGCCAAAGCCTGTCCAAACTCAATGACAGTGTGTAGGTTACCAAAGGCAACCAAGTTCTGGCTTTCCTCCACAAAGAGCCAGATGACCAATGAATAAAATACAACGCCAGACTGGAACAGGGAGTGTGGTTAGGTGAATGTGGTGCTGCAAGGCTTCAGGGAGAACTCACAGAGAAGGTGACATTTGCAGGAGACTCGAAGGAGATGGGAAAGTGCCATACAGATCTCTGGGAAAGGGAACCAGACAAATGGCATTGTAAGGGCCAAGGTCCTGGGGCATGGATGACATCAGTCTGCACAAAGCTTAGGATTTATCCTGCACAGGGACGGAGTCAGGGAAGCTTGTGTGGGGTAGTGAGGAGGTGAAAGCTTATGAGCTGAGGAAACACACAAACTTTTGCATGCTCTGCTCAGATGCGGTTCCGCCATGTTCCTGGGATTTCTCTGCAGTGGCTGTCACTGAGCCTGTCTCTCCTTGGGGTTCCTGGTGTGGGGTTGGGATCCTCAGCCAGCCGAGTGTGGGGCAGCTCAGGCTGCTTACCCTTTATTTCCCCAGGTGACCTGCTCCCAAGGAGGACATTACCAAGGTGATTATCTTATCAACTGCACCAACACATGCCCTTGGAGATGTGCCCACTATGGGAGGCCAGTGCAAAAATCATACCAAAGGTCCTACCATGTCCCCACTGCTGCCTTAGGATCCCTGTCTGGGATCATGGAGGGGTCTGTCACACTACCTGGCATCTGGCACCCAG
Organism: Arvicanthis niloticus; assembly: GCF_011762505.2. NCBI lineage: Eukaryota > Metazoa > Chordata > Mammalia > Rodentia > Muridae > Arvicanthis > Arvicanthis niloticus. Next base: position 9,131,010 of record NC_047658.1, read on the forward strand.
CTCAGGCGAGGGCCCTTAGATACAGCCTTTCCCCAATGTGTATCACTGTTTATCTGAGCAGATTGGGGTGGGGATAGGGAAAAGATTGGGAGCTGTAGGCAAGCAGCTAAGCATGCCAGTGGGACCTTGTCAAATCCCCACAAGCCTCAGTTTCATGTCTCTGCACGGTGGGAATGGTAGCTAGGATATGATGTCATAGGTGACTGTGCCTATACTTTAGGGCTCTCAAGAGGACACTGTGTGCAGGTGATCTGCCTGTTCCTGACTCTACCCTGTCCTACACTAGAGTGGAGAAAGTGACGAGCTCCAATTTCTCTACCTGTAATGGGTACTCCTCACCTCTGAGGGTTTCTTCTGGAAGGTTCAGTGAGTGAATGTGTGAGAGCCCCTCATCACATTATTGGCATGAAGAGAGAGCTCTGTGTTTGCTTCTCTTCCTGTTGACATGTGGCCATTATAGCACAGGGGTTCCTGATCTGAGTGACAGGTGGCAAATGGGGTTTGGACAGGTTGGACAGCTCAGTAGAAAGTGTCGGAGCTGTTCAAGCCTGAAGGTTACCCCAAGGAGCCTCTTAATCAGCTATAATCAGTTGGTTCTGCTCCACCCCCACCCAATCTGGGTATATCAAGCCTGGTCCAGACCCAAGTAGGCTCTGTAGACCAAAGAGGGCAGAGCACCAAGCACCATGGGGAAGGCAGTGAGTGGCATCTAGGGGATTTTGCAACTGGGGATAGGGGGCAGAAGTCCCAGTGGTATCTGACATTTCCTTTGTTCCATCCCAATCTCAGGAAAATTATGAATTGTACTCAGTGGAACTGGGGACTGGTCCTGGTGGGGACATGGCTGCCAAGATGAGCAAGAAGAAGGGAGGAGGTGGGGGAGGCAAGAAGAAAGAGAAGCTGGAGAACATGAAGAAGGAGATGGAGATTGTGAGCATGGGGGCAGGGCCTGGGCAGGATTGAGGTGGGGACTGCAAGCCAGACAGTGGGCAGGGTTGGGTTGTGAGAGCCAGACAGTGAGTGCCTTGTTCCATCATCACCAGAACGACCACCAGCTGTCAGTGTCTGAGCTGGAGCAGAAGTACCAGACCAGCGCCACCAAGGTGAGCTAGGAGTGGGAGGGCATAGTGAGGGGATGATGGACAGGAAAGAGGAACAGGAAGAGAGAACAGTGAGAGAATCACCAGAGATCGAAGTGTGTGTATGGGAGTGTGTGTGGGAATAGATGAAGCAATACAGGAGAGAAAGGAAGAGAGACATGGCAAAGGGAAGAGACGTATGCAGAGAAGCAGAGGAGGGGGAAAAGGGAGGGAGAGAGAGAGCAAGAGAGAAGTAAGAGATAGGAGAGGGAGGGAGGGGGTAAAAAGACAGCAGGAAAGGAAGAGAAAGATGGAGAGAGTGGAAAGAGAAAGAAGAGAAGAGGAGGGCATGGGAGGGAAGGAGAGAAAGAAGGGAAAGGCTGAGACCAAAGCAGATGGGTGAGGGCAAGGCCCTGTAGCCTCCACCATGACTACTCCTGCCTGTTCTCAGGGCCTGCGGGCAAGCCTGGCAGCTGAGCTGCTGCTGAGGGATGGGCCCAATGCACTCCGGCCACCTCGGGGCACTCCTGAGTACGTGAAGTTTGCCCGGCAGCTGGCAGGTGGTCTGCAGTGCCTCATGTGGGTGGCCGCTGCTATCTGCCTCATTGCCTTTGCCATCCAGGCCAGCGAGGGTGACCTGACCACTGATGATAATGTGAGTGGAGGGCCTTGAAGGCAGGCCCGGGACACAGGGAGACTGGGGAATGAGGCTACTGAGCCCAAGACTTAAAGCAAATGGGATTTAGAATGAGGGAATAGAAACACTAAGATGCAGTTCTGAGACATGGTTCCTGGGAAATGGATGACATTGGGCTATGGGTCAGACCTGAGGATGTAGGTCACAAGGGACACTGAGGGTGACTCTTGGGTGTATAGGAAACAGAACTGCAAACTCTAAGCTGTGGACTGGAGAAGAAGAGGAAATGGGGACACAGCACAGACAAGGATATGAGACAGGGACATAGGGACATTTAACACCAGACACAGCACACAGAGACACAGACAGTAGGTATAAAAGATGGAGGGAATGGAGATGTACAGAGGACTTGATGTGTGTCAGGGTCAGACAGAGTGATATGTATGACACCAGAAAGGGGCTTGGAAAGCACTAGGTCAAGTGACATGGTGTTGGTAGTCAGAGGTACACAGACTTGGCTTTTGGGAACTAATAATGGTATGTTAGGTCTGCAGCGCAGATACAGCAGTGCAGACACAGCAGTGTAGACACAGCAGTGCAGACACAGCAGTGCAGACACAGCAGTGTAGACACAGCAGTGCAGACACAGCAGTGCAGACACAGCAGTGCAGACACAGCAGTGCAGACACAGCAGCATGAGATGACACAGGGTCTAGTGGGCTCAAGGGCATGGTGCAGTGAGAATTTTGGTTTCCTTACAAACACAGAAATATTATAAGACTGTGTTTTCATTTTAAACCCTGATGTGGGATATGGGGCTGCTTCAGACCGTCCACTGCAGCTGACTACATTTTGCCTCAAACTCTAGCAGGGGTGTGATTTTTGCCAGTGTTGGAAAGTTTCTGTGGCTGTGTGATGTTTGGAATTCTGGGGGCTTTTCAGATGGTGTATAAATGCTAGAGTCTGAAAGGCAGGGTTGTGGTGGATGGCTGGTTGTACTGGATGCTGTTGGCTGTGGTTTGTTAAATCCTGTGCAAACAAGAAACAAGATGTCCTGACCTCAAAGATCGAACTTGCCCCAAGGAACTCAATGCCCCTAATCAGCACCAAGTTGTCTAATGATAACATGCCCCCTTTCCCCTGTATCTTTTCTCTCTCTCGCTTCCATCTAGTATTAGGGGTTGAAAGGATGGTAGAAGAAAAAAGAAGCCACAAAGTAGCCAATAGTCCGGCTCTATCACAGTGGGGCAGCATATGGATTAGAAAAAGCAGTATGAAACATGGGGTGTAGAAACAAGAAGAAACATGGCAGACACAATTTAGGGGAGGTGGGAGTTGATCAAGAAACACAGAGCAAGGACCATATGGAGACATGGAGATCAGGAGCTAGGGACCATGGGATTAGGTACGGGGACACAAAACACAGGAGATGCAAGGCAAGTGAATGGGGGCATTGTTGGAGCATGGGGACCAGGGCTTGGACTGCAGGAAAAGCACATGAGCCTTCCTGGTAGATTGAGGATATTCTGGAGGTGACCCCAAGAACACCAGGAGACTCTGAAGCAGAACAGTGGCCTTGGGGAGGAGGCTCCTAACTTCCATGCATAAAACCGCTGTGTTTCACTGCAGCTGTACCTGGCATTGGCACTCATTGCTGTGGTCGTGGTCACTGGCTGTTTTGGCTACTACCAGGAGTTCAAGAGCACAAATATCATCGCCAGCTTCAAGAATCTTGTACCCCAGGTGGGTCCTTCAGCCTGCTACCCCTCTATTCAGATTCCATCTCCAAGACACCTCGAGCCATCTCCTGCTATCTCCAGGGGCCCGTCCCATCAGCCCCAATCTATCCTGATTGATGGCTTCTATCCCCCCTGCTAGGGCTCCAGCTCTTCCCAATTTTTACCTCCCCATATCTCTGAGACACTAAGCAACTTCTACTACCACCCCTGCCCCTGCCCCACAGCAAGCCACCGTGATCCGAGATGGGGACAAGTTCCAGATCAATGCGGACCAGCTTGTGGTGGGCGACCTGGTGGAGATGAAAGGCGGGGACCGTGTGCCAGCAGACATCCGCATCCTGTCAGCCCAGGGCTGCAAGGTGGACAACTCCTCGCTCACTGGAGAATCTGAACCGCAGACCCGCTCGCCCGAGTGTACACACGAGAGTCCCCTTGAGACCCGCAACATCGCCTTCTTCTCCACCATGTGTCTGGAGGGTCTGTGAAGTACCACTAGCCTGTCCTGAAGCCATGCAGACCCCACACTTTCCATAAGAACCCCTTTTCTGTTCTGTGCGATGCATGCCACATGCCTCCCCACCACAGAGCACCTTTCTGGTGCTGCCCACCTCACCCTGAGCTCTCCTCTTGTTGCCACTGCAGGAACAGCGCAGGGCTTGGTGGTGAGCACTGGCGATCGCACCATCATTGGGCGTATAGCCTCGCTGGCCTCGGGTGTGGAAAACGAGAAGACTCCAATTGCAATCGAGATTGAACATTTTGTGGACATCATCGCTGGCCTGGCCATCCTCTTTGGCGCCACATTCTTTATAGTGGCCATGTGTATCGGCTATACCTTCCTTCGGGCCATGGTCTTCTTCATGGCCATTGTGGTAGCTTATGTGCCTGAAGGGCTGCTGGCTACTGTCACAGTGAGTAGGGGAGACAGAGGGAGGTACAGGGAGCAGAGAGCTGCTTAGTCAGTCACCCAACCAGATGTCCCTCCTATCTATCCATCCGTTCACCTCCCCACCCCACATCATCCATCCATTCAGTGAACATTTATCATACTGCTCAGGGCTGGTCCCATGTCACACACCAGAGCTCACAGGTGAATAAACAGGGCCCTGGACCAAGGAAGACGAGGTTACTGTAGGAAGTCAGCACAAGCTCAAGGCCCACCCAGAGGAGTGAGAGGCTCAGAAGTTCATTTTTAAATTCTCATTATGTTGATTATAAGCTGGAACACTTCAGAGAGAGTGTCTGGGTAAACCAGGGACGACAGGGCTTTAAACAGCTTGGAGAGAACAAGTCTGTTTTGTTTTCCTGGTAAGGAATCCTGCATTCAAAGTGTGGCGGCTGTTGTAAGGAAGGAGATGTGGGGCTGGTGACAGGGCCTGGCCATGCCTGTGTCCCTCCCTCTATCCACAGGTCTGTCTGTCACTGACAGCAAAGAGGCTGGCTAGTAAAAACTGTGTGGTCAAAAACCTAGAAGCAGTGGAGACCCTAGGTTCCACGTCAGTCATCTGCTCAGACAAGACAGGAACTCTCACTCAGAACCGCATGACGGTGTCTCATCTATGGTTTGACAACCATATCCACACAGCGGACACCACAGAAGACCAGTCAGGTGTGGAGGTGGGAGGGAAGCGCAAGAACTGGATGCAGTTGGTGGTCTGATGGGGGGCCTGAGACATGCTTTCCACTAGCGAGAGATAGCAGCAGGTCTGGGGTCCTACGAGGGACCTGCTCTCTGTGAAGGGAATCTGGTCTTCAGGTGGCTCTCCATACGATGTTTGGAGAAAGCTCTGTCTTGGGATACGAAAAATAAATGGTGTATTATCCATGCCTGGGGAGGGGACTGGGTTCAGCCTGGATGCAGTAGGAAGGACTCAGCTCTGGTTTGGAAGATCCATTCCCTCGAGGTCTCAACCCGGATATCTGGTCTCCAGGGCAAACGTTCGACCAATCGTCTGAGACATGGCGGGCGCTGTGCCGCGTGCTCACCCTGTGCAATCGCGCTGCCTTCAAGTCTGGCCAGGACGCAGTGCCGGTACCCAAGGTGAGAGACCGGGGGATTCCAGAGGGTGATGTCTGGAACATCCGGTTTCAATCTTCACACTGGATCTTGCTCACAGCGCATTGTTATCGGAGACGCGTCAGAGACTGCTCTGCTCAAGTTCTCGGAGCTGACGTTGGGCAACGCCATGGGTTACCGGGACCGCTTCCCCAAAGTTTGCGAGATCCCCTTCAACTCCACCAACAAGTTCCAGGTGCGTTGCGCTCTGAGCCACATCCACAACAGGCCACACCCACTGTGGGCAGTTTATCTCTTGAGGAGGAGCCTCAATTCCTGGTCCATCCAGCTCACAACCCCGCCCACGTGTAACTAGACCACGCCCACACACAAGTTCCCTCTCAATTAAGACCCACCCACAGGCCCTAGGCGGAGCCCAGGGGCATCTCTACTTTAGGCAGGTCGCGCCTATCGACCCTCCAAGCTTAATCCAGATCGTAACTCCGCCTCTCCCTCCGCCCACAGTTGTCCATTCACACCCTGGAGGATCCGCGCGACCCCCGGCACCTGCTAGTGATGAAGGGCGCTCCCGAACGCGTGCTGGAGCGTTGCAGCTCCATCCTCATCAAGGGCCAGGAGCTGCCCCTGGACGAGCAATGGCGTGAGGCCTTCCAGACAGCCTACCTCAGCTTGGGAGGCCTAGGTGAACGCGTTCTTGGTGAGAGCTGCCATGGACAGGGCAGTGTGTCAAGAAGGGTGGGCACGGACCTGACCAAACGGTCAGGGGTTTTTTTGCTTTGTTTTGTTTTGTTTTTTGTTTGTTTTGTTTTTTTGTTGTTGTTGTTTTTTTTATTTTCGTGTGGTCCTGAGGATGGAGCCCACGGCCTTTTGCCCTTGTGTGTGCTAGGCAAGACTGATTGCTAACCCTAATTTCTCTCACCTCTGGCCCAGCCAGGGGCTCATCAGCTCCAGCTGTCACCCTTGATTTCCCTTTCTGTGTCAGTGTACCCTCTTTTTCCGGCCCTTGCCTTTATTTTACTATCCTGTGTCATCTTGACCTTTTGATCTTTCATATTCTTTGCCCTCCATGATGGACATCTTCCAGACCCTTGTCCTGATTGTTTCCTCCCTGAGCTTGCCTGCCTGACTTCTTCCCTCCCTCCCTCCCTCTCTCCCTCCCTCCCTCCTTCCTTCCTCCCTCCTTCCCTCCACTGCCCTCCCAACAACAGAATATAGCTCAGGTTGGCCTGGAATTCCTGATCCTCCTTCCTCTACCTCCCAAGAACTCAGATTACAGGCCGTGCCTGGCTCTAAACCTCAGTCTCCTAATCTGCCCAGTGGGGATGCACCTTATAAGGTGGCTGAGGACGGATTCAAGATCTGGCATTCAGGGGCCTGGTTATTTCAGGATTCCTGACCCCACTGGCCCTGTTAGCACACTATCTGCCCAACCTCCTCTCATTTCCCCGTTTTTCTGGTCAGGTTTCTGCCAGCTCTACCTGAATGAGAAGGACTACCCACCTGGCTATACCTTTGATGTGGAGGCCATGAACTTTCCGAGTAGTGGCCTCTGCTTTGCGGGACTTGTATCCATGATTGACCCTCCCCGGGCCACCGTTCCTGATGCTGTGCTCAAATGCCGCACGGCAGGCATCCGGGTATGCTAGCTAGGGATGAGGACAGCGGATGACAGAAAACTACCTGTAACTGTCACAAAGTAAACCACATTGGTTCATGATGCAGAAGTTCTGGGGAAGGATGCTTTGTGTCTAAGCTGTATGTGGGGGCTCAGTGTAGTTAAGGAGTTGCTGTTTTCATGTCTTAGCTTCCTTTCTGTCTCCCTGGCTTTAATCTGAAGCAGTGCTTCAGTGTGAGCGTGCGAGAATGACAATGTGCCTCCACTTTAATTTGAAACTCCCACATGCTCTGCTCGATTGGGTCCCATCTTTATCCCCAAACCAGCTTTGGTGGCTGGGAGATAGAATATCTTGATCGGCCATGTCTGGGTTTACTTGCTCAACTGTGGCCAGGGAACTCCAACCAGCAGCATGGGGCAAGTCACTAAGCCATCTACCTGGTTTTTACCCATCTCTAGAGTGCTGTATTTTCAGCAACTCAGGCATAATCTTGCCCTGAGACCTTTGCACTGACTCTCCCTTCTGCCAGCAATGTTCTTTCTACAAGATGACCAACTCTCACTTTTAGGCCTTGGTTCATATGTCACCTCTTCAGTGAGGTTTTCTTGTACACAATTAAGCCACCATTTCCCTCCCTGAGCTTATTTTCCCCCTCTTAATGTGCTATACAGTTAGTGCACTTGCTTATCTTGGACACTTTTCTCTTCCTGCACTGGAACGTCAACTATGTAAAGACTGAGACAGTTGCCTCTTTCGTCCTAGGCATAGCAGATGGTCATGTTTGCCAAATAGTGATTGTGTCGACAGAGAGCTCCCAGGGATAATGGGGACACTGCTTTGATCTGAATGGGTGAAGGGTGTGCTGGCCTTTCCACAGGTGATCATGGTGACTGGTGACCATCCCATCACAGCCAAGGCCATTGCAGCCAGTGTGGGCATCATCTCGGAAGGCAGTGAAACAGTGGAAGACATTGCCGCCCGGCTCCGAATGCCCGTAGACCAGGTTAATAAGAAGTAAGCATCCGTCAGCTCTCCCTGTGGTTCCCCCCTCAACTCATACTGACTGAGACCCCAGTGAGACCCTCTTCTTCCTGTAGGGATGCCCGGGCCTGCGTGATCAATGGCATGCAGCTCAAAGACATGGACCCATCTGAGCTGGTGGAGGCACTTCGCACCCACCCTGAGATGGTGTTTGCTCGAACCAGTCCTCAGCAGAAGCTGGTGATTGTGGAGAGCTGTCAACGACTGGTGAGGCCCTGCTGAGGAGGGTGGCAGATGGGCCAGGCTGGCCCTTGGTGGCTGTCTTTCTAACCATGGACTCATCTGACCTACTGCCTTCAGGGCGCCATTGTGGCTGTAACAGGGGATGGTGTGAACGACTCTCCAGCCCTGAAGAAAGCTGACATCGGTGTAGCCATGGGCATTGCTGGCTCGGATGCTGCTAAAAATGCTGCTGACATGATCTTGCTGGATGACAACTTTGCTTCCATCGTGACAGGCGTGGAGCAGGGTCTGTGCCATGCTAGGGAGGGGGCAGGCCATGGGAGCTCAGGAGGAAGCTGGTTGGGAGGAGGTTGAGGTACCTGCTCTGCCCTTACAGGCCGACTGATCTTCGACAACCTGAAGAAATCCATCGCCTATACGCTGACCAAGAACATTCCAGAACTGACCCCCTACCTTATCTATATCACTGTCAGTGTGCCCCTACCCCTTGGGTGTATCACCATTCTCTTCATAGAACTCTGCACAGATATCGTGAGTCTCCAGTCTGATGCCTGGGTCCCTACCCCATTGTGCCCCCACACATACACTCATGGAGGGACACAATGGACCAAGGTCACTATAATTATTTTTAGATCAACAGGCATCCAGAAATAGATGCAGAGGTTGGGAGGTAGGTAGACAGGGAGAGAACCATGGATTCAGAAGACTCATGGACACTCAGACAAATAGATATCAATTAGGTGCATGCCCGTAATCTTAGCACATGAAAGGCAGGGACAGGAGGATCTCCCATCCAAGTACTAACCAGGCCCAACCCTGCTTAGCTTCCGAGATCAGACGAGATCGGGCTTGTTCAGGGTGGTATGGCCATAGACAACAGGAGGATCTCAAGTTTGAGGCCAGCCTGGGCTACATAGTGAGACCTTGCTCAAACAGACAAACAAAACAAGAAGAAATAGAGATGTTTGCAGACATAGCTATCTAGTCACAAATGGGTAACAGACAGACATCCCGCAGCAGACACAGACAGCAGACCCCCTTGAGATGCAGTCCCGAAGGCCGAAGACACAGCCCCTTCTTTTTTTTTTTTTTTCTTTTTTTTTTTTTGGTTGTTTTTTGTTTTTGTTTGTTTGTTTGTTTGTTTTGAGACAGGGTTTCTCTGTATAGCCCTGGCCATCCTGGAACTCACTCTGTAGACCAGGCTGGCCTCAAACTCAGAAATCCGTCTGCCTCTGCCTCCCAAGTGCTGGCATTAAAGGCGTGCACCACCACCGCCCGGTGACACAGCCCCTTCTTAATAGGTGTGTTCAACTATTTACACAGTGCTGATTCAGCTGGGCCCACAATTTAGCTAATCTACTTAATGTCCCTGTTACTGCCCTCAGGACAGGCTTTCTTAGGATTCTCCCTATGTTGCTGATCATCTGACTGAGGCACAGACAAGCTGAGTGGCTTGCCCCAGGTCCCTCAGCTAATTAGTGGTCCAGCTGGGATCTGAGCTCAGGCAACCTGTTCCCTAGGGCTAGTGCACCTGATCAGTCCAGTCTGCTGCCATCCAGCAGTGACTGTCCCTTCACTCATCACAGATAGGAGTGGGGAGGGGACAGAGCATGTTTGAGAATGTGCACATGCATGCACGAATACACACACACACACACACACACACACACACACACACACACACACCCCACTAGGGGAAGAGAGAGAGTGAGAATATGAATCAAGAAACTGGATCAAAGAAATAGAGTTAGGCTTGGTGTCATGGCACATGCCTGTGATTCTAGCACTTGGGAAGCAGAGACAGGAGGACCCATGGAGTTAGAGGTTCTCCTGGGCTACATAGTGAGTTCAGAGTCAAAGCCCTCAGAGAAAAAGGTGGGTTAGGCACAAGGGAGAGAGAAGGGAAAAGGAAGGCATAACAACAGGAAAGAGAGGCCACAGACTGGAATACCACAAGGACCAGAGGACAACAATACAGAGAAAGAGAAGGAAAAATGATAAAGGGGAAAGGAGGAAGAGGTAGACAGTCAAAGGGCCAAAGCTCGTGGGGTTAAAGCAGACATTTGCTCAGTGTGGTGATGCACACCTGTAATCCTAGCCCCAAGGACACTTGGGAGGAGAAGGCAGGGAGATCAGGAGTTCAAGGCCAGCCTAAGCTACATGAGACCCTGTCTTAAACAAAACAACACAAAAGGCAGATGTTTGTGGGGAGATGGACACTAGGACACATGTGACCCAGACATGCAGCCTGCACACAGGGGTCAAGTGTCGGGCTGGTGTGATTGTGTGGCCACTGCAGGGCTTCCCTCCTGTGTTTACCTAGAGGTGTGTGTATGTGTGTGTGTGTGTGTGTGTGTGTGTGTGTGTGTGTGTGTGTGTTGGTGGTGGTTGGCTTCAGAGTGAAAAGGAGTCAGTGGCTCAGACAACCCTCAGCCCAGCTTCCTTCTGATCCTGGCTAGTTTCCATCTGTGTCTCTGGCATACGAGAAGGCTGAGAGTGACATCATGCACCTGCGCCCAAGGAACCCCAGACGTGACCGGTTGGTCAATGAACCCCTGGCTGCTTATTCCTATTTCCAGATTGGTAAGCCCTGTGAACCAAGACTGGGATCCCCTCCTGCTGTGGGCCTCCTGGCTGGGGCTCTGGGGCTTGGTTGTGGCATGTCCCTGTGTGTCCATAATGGCTTCTCTGGTCTGAGTGTATAACTCTGACCCTGCCACTTCAGGGTTGGTGTCTTGTTCTTTTGGGATTCTCCCTGTTCCTGTCTGCACACACTTTGTGTCTTTCTTATATTTCTGCCCTGTGTCCTTGTGCTCTGTGTGTGCTTGGTTTTAAGTATCTGTCTCCATCTCTGTTCCTACACTCCTGTGTCTCACCTTCCCCAGGTGCCATTCAGTCATTTGCTGGCTTTGCTGACTACTTCACGGCCATGGCCCAGGAGGGCTGGTTTCCTCTATTGTGTGTGGGGCTGCGGCCACAATGGGAGGACCACCATCTTCAAGATCTTCAAGACAGCTACGGCCAGGAATGGGTGAGGTCCCACTTCCTCCTACCCAGTGACAAGCACCATTGTTGACAGTTCAGCTAGAGTGTCTGCCACTCCCACCCTGACTCTGGTTGCTGGGAGACATTTTCTCACCACTCTTGGCTCTGCCTTCTGCTTCTAAGACTCCCAGATAGAGGTGACCCTCTTGCTGTCCTGACAGACCACTTCCTCGCAGGTTCAAATGGCCCTCTTCTGTCATTTTCCTAGTAATGTCACCCACACAGAATTCTGGTGTGTGGCACCTGTTTCTCTGAAGGCTTGAAGGGCAGTGTGGCCAGCTGTGGCCAGCTGTGTTTAGTTGGTCTTAAAGAGTAAAAAGCTACAGAGCAAGAAATCCCCCAAAGCCACTGTCACATGCAGTGACAGTTAAGAATGCAGAGCCTGGAGCTATCCTGGATTCAAGGTACCACATCAGACTTACAAGCTGTATGGCCTGTCCCTGCATTCCTTCCCAACCTGTTCCAGAATTCACATCATCTAAAAATTCATTTGAAATGCAAATTCTCAGGCCCCACCTCAGGCCTGTGGTCAGAAACTCTGGGAGTGGGGCCTCCTGGGGAGTCTGACACCTGCCACTCTGATGTTTTACTGGATGGATGAGAAATGTTACAATGGCTACTTGGAGCCCAGGTGATGCCCACAGATATTAAGATGAGTTGTGGATATTCGAGAGTTCCAGGCTAGCCTGTTCTTTATATAGTTGAGTTCTAGGCCAGTTAGGACTACATAGGCATGTGAGGCACACATGCGTGCGTACCACACATGCGTGCGTGCCACACACACACACACACACACACACACACACACACACACACACACTTGTGCAAGTGTTGCTGAAGGAACAGCATACATAGCAGTTGCCCCCCTGTGGGACATGCATCCTCTATTGTCCATGTCCCTCTCTGCTACTCCTTGGTCCCCATCAGTTTTCAGGAAATTCTTTCCTGAGAAAACCCCATGGTCTCTCTCTCAGTTCAGGCACAGCTACCTAAGCACCTCTAGATGCTGGGGTCCTGCAGCCCAGCCTGTGATTTGAGATAAGGGAGTTCAGGGACCTCAGTGTGCAATGGGTGGCAGAGTCTCTTCGTCCAGGCTCAGGCTGCCTCTGTCCCCTCCTGGCCTGCAGACATTTGGGCAGCGTCTGTACCAGCAGTATACCTGTTACACCGTGTTCTTCATCAGCATCGAGATGTGCCAGATCGCTGATGTCCTCATCCGCAAGACGCGCCGCCTCTCCGCTTTCCAGCAGGGATTCTTCAGGTGTTCCCAGCTGGCCCAACTCTGCCCCCAACTCCCTGGTTCCAGATTCTGCCAGCTCCCCAACAGCAAATGCCAGCACCACATGTAGTGAGCTGGTTACAAACTATGGAAATATGGCCTTAGCTGGCCACCAGGGCCATTCCGTATCTTAACCTAGGGACTGAGGCTAAGAGGCCCAGCTCCTGCTCCTGAGGGTGGCTATCCCAGAGTCATGGATCTGAGACTTTCCCCGTACTGTGACATTTGACCTCCCCAAGTTCCTCCTGTTCTCCAACTTCAGATGGTAGGTTTATCTCTGTCCTCAGCCTGTCTGAGCCTCTCTCTCCCACAGGAACAGGATCCTGGTGATCGCCATTGTGTTCCAGGTCTGCATTGGCTGCTTCCTGTGCTATTGTCCAGGGATGCCTAACATCTTCAACTTCATGCCCATCCGGTGAGGAGCTGTGAGGCACTGGCAAAGGGATGGGGGATGCAACACTGTTCTAGGGACAGTCTTGATCCTGCCTTCCCTTCTCCCTCCCTTCAGGTTCCAGTGGTGGCTGGTCCCCATGCCCTTTGGCCTTCTCATCTTTGTCTATGATGAGATCCGAAAACTTGGAGTTCGTTGTTGCCCAGGAAGTGAGTATGGAGGCTGGAGGCCTGGGGGTGGGGACTGAATAGTTCTTAGAGCAGCTCTCTGACCTCTGACCCTTCATATATGACTTCAAGCCTTTGGCCCTCTAAATCCAAGCCCTCTACATGTAACGTAGTTCTTGCTTGTGCATCCCAGCATTGGGTTTTCTCTCTCTCCTCTCCTCCAGGCTGGTGGGACCAGGAACTCTACTATTAGAGGATAATCATGTCTCCATCCACTCTCAGCTGGGACTCAGGGGTCCACCAAAACATCTATGTAATTGATTCCCAGCCCTATGGAACTGTATCCACTTCTGCAGCCTGTGACACCACTGGAGGGACTCTACCCTTTACCCCTCCCATCCCATAGTTCCACACCCTCTTGGAGCGGTTGCACCCCAGGAAAGTACTGAGGTGGGAGGGGCTAAATGAAGCGGTTGGCAGTTCCTGTGGAAGTGTGTCCGTCTCAAGGATTCCATCTGGACAAGAAGGTTGTCTGGGGGCTGTTAGCTCCTCATGTTCTGCTGGACAGTAATAAAGCCATGCCACGTCTCCTGCAGTCTTAAGTGTTTACTAGTACCCTTGACCTCCCACAAACCCACCACATAGGGACTAACATTCAGGGCTGCAGTATCTGCAGGGCCTCTTGAAAGCTGGTGCAGGGGTCCAGACTTCCACACCAAGCAGCAGGTTGCCATAATCCAGAGTCCTTGCTGATTCTATGTGCTGGTGCCTGTGCCCTTGTGTTCTTACAAATTTTGGAGGTTCTCCTACAAAGCCCTGGATCCCGAAGAGCCAACTTCTCTAGTTGCTGGGAATGCCTCTCCCTCTGGCCATTCCCTTTCCTGGTAATCTCTGGCTGGGCCTGGGATTCTCCTTCCTGTTGTCTATCCCCAACCCTAACCCCTCAAGCCCTGAGGACTTCGGCTTCATGGGCATTATGCCCACATCTGTCTCCAGTCTCCTGGTGGACTACTGTGACCCACACTGGCCTTTCCATCACTCTTGACCTGCTACCATTTGCTCTCCAGGCTCACTGATGGCAGGGTATATCTCCCTAGGAAGTGCAGAAGGCTCTTGAGAGCTGCCAAACTCCAAATGAGTGGTGTCCTGGACTCTTGCCCCCTTACTGACCTGTCATCTCCCACTCGCCTCCTACTGACCAACAAAACCAATCATTTCACTACTTGGCTTCAAGATATTTCCCACCCCTGCTGAGGGACTAGTCCACTATTGCCTTCTAGTTCCTGTCCTTCCACACCACCACCATGGACAGCTTCCAAAACTCCAACTCTGCTGGAACCCCCATTGCCCTGGTCAACATACTATCAACTTTAGCTGCTGCTACTAGATTATGTCTCAAGCCTTGTTAAACTGGAAACACCAGTTCTGATGTTTGCCAGAAGCCAGGCCCTTACGCCCGCCTGGACACTTCCTTTTCTCTGCTCCTCCCATTAATTGGTCCGTTAGATCTCAGCTGATATGTCCTCCCCTGAGCCTCCCCACCTACAGGCTGGGTAAGATAGTTTCTGCGTCTCAATAAACCCTATCTTCCACCCAGACCTCTAACTGCAGCCTAGCTTCCCCATCAGGGGCTCTGGTTAGTTTCATGAAGGGACAGACAGACCATGAGATGGAGGTCCCAATATGGCTCCACAGTGTGCACCCTGTCTACCTCCTGTCCACACAGACAAGGCTATTCCTCACTCTCAGTACACAAGCTGTTGGGGACACTTGGCACCAAGGAAGGGTGGGGAAGAAGGTAGGTCCATTGACAGAAACTGTGCCTTCTGTAAACAGACTATCATAGCGAGCCTAAAGAAGCTGTCCTTTCCTATATCTAAGATTAAACATCTTAAGAGCCCAGTGAAAGAGGGATGTGGCACCTGTCCTCCTCCCCAGTGAGGTGGGAGGTATGGCAGCATTGGGACCAAGGCTGAGAAGTGCCCTAAGACAGTAGGATTCCCATCAAAGCCTAGCCCAGTGGAACACGGAAGGGCACAACCACAATGGTGGAGTTAGCATCTGGGACGGTATCCAAGTTGGTAGGCTCAACTACAGCTATTTGACTATGGCTGACCTAGAATCCCTCATCCTCCTAACCCCCACACACATACTGAGAGACTTAGGCCAGGATTTAATCTGAAGGCTGCAGGACTAGTCAAAGCATGGAGACGCTCAGAATCAAGGAACTCTACCGAGTGGCCTTGCAATTTGTATGATGGTAGGAATTAGACTAGGGAATCATTCCAAGGAGCAGCTCCAGAATTATCAAGGGCAAATGGCACAGTCTATTGCCACCTTTACTAGGCAGCTCCACAGAGAATTGCAAGTGGAGGATGGTGACCTAGTTAGACAGGTTTTATGTGAAGTCCCCTAGCTGTCACATGGTGGATGGACCAGAGTGGGGAAGTAGGGAGTTGCAAGGTTGGAGGGAACCAGCATAGGGAAGACTCCATATGGAAGAGGGCTCAGGCCAAGCTGTAAGGAGAGGAAGGATTCCTCTCTACCCCAAACCCCACTCTTGAACTGTAGTGTGCCCATTCCTTAGCCTGTTCAATGATTACCAAGCCCCCAGGCTACCATGGAGAAACCAGGAAGACTGGCCAACATTCCAGCTCGTTTACCTGGTTCTGAAGCCAGACAGGCTCTGTGGGACCTAAATCCGAGGATTCGGTTTCTGAGAGAGAAATGGACATACCAAAAACCTTTCCAAACACTGTTTACTTCACTAAAATCTGGAGAGAGGCAATAAAAAGGTACGCCAACACCTGGGACGCCAAGCTAGGAGTGTACATTGACAACAGCAACATACAGGGCCAAGGTGCTGAGGGCCAGCAGACCTGTCACTACTGCCCGGGCAAGCAGTGCTGTCCAACTACCCAAGGAGCAGAGGTGGACGAAGGTCCTGTGGGGAAACATCACGATGAGGAAAGGAAAGAGAAAACACACCCCCATTTGAACCCAGCCTCACACCCCACCCAGCTCACTCCATGACAAAGGCCTTGTAGACACTAAGGAACATCAGGAGGAGAACCGCGGGCCGGAAGGTGTGGTACAGGTCGTAGCGTGTTATCATCCAGACCTGAGCCGATGCAACGATGTAGTGGACCTGCAGAGGAGGAGGGAAGGAAATGGGGAGTTGGGGCCAAGTTTTTGGGAGAAGAGAGGCTAACAGTATGAAGGTAGGATAGGGTTAGACTGCATACCAGACTGATGTTGGAGTCTATGCTCATCTGGATATATTTCCAGTCAAATTCAATGCCTCGGGCTCCCACCCAGAGAGGGATGCAGCTGAGGAAGGCAAAGGGAGGCAGTCTCTAGTACCCAGACTCCCCCACCCCCAGCACCCAGCCTCTAATCACCTCCCCTCAACACCCCTGTGGGACCCAGCTGTCCTTTCCCAGAAGTCTGGCCTCCAGGTTGCTCCACACACCGGGACATAATGAGTTCAGCAGTGGCCCAGCCCAGGGCAGCGACCATGATCTTGTACTCCCCCTTGCCTGCATTCCGGGACATGACAAGGTTTAGACCCATCAGGTCTGCCACATCCACACTGGCCTTCATGAATTCCTGTAGGTCAGGTAGAGGCTCGGGTAAACACAAGGACCAGGAGAACCCACTCATGCACTCCCATGCCCCTCCCTTGTTCTACTTACCCCAATGAAGTCATAGATGCCACCTTCCCAGGTGGGGAAGAAAGTGGCCAAGAACAACATCTGAGATCAGAAAGTAGAAAGGTCACCGGAAGGCGAGGGCGATTAAAAACAAACAAAACTGCGTGGATACTGTGGAAAATGGGTGTGCAAGTAGAGGGCATGAAGCTGAGTTCTGGGGGTCATTCTAGGTGTGAGTGGCAAGATCACAAGATCTGGGGAGAGAGGGGGCAAGTGCCTGGTTTCTAGAAGTCTAGAAGTTCACGGGAGAATCTGATGTCTAGAAATGCCGAAGTGAATGCATGCGTAGCATAGGCAGCACCATGCGACACCCTGTGGGTGAAATATCGCACTAAGAGGTTTTCTCATTTTACAACAGTGCTAAGAAAAAGTTGCATTAGGGACTCTCCTGGGCTTGCATCCCTTCTAAGGTACTCAGGCATAGTCTCTAAGCGTTGTCTCGAGAGTGGTCCTATAGAAGGTGACAGCGGCAGAGTCCGGCCCCTGAGATCTGGAATGCCTGGAGGCCAGACACGTGGAGTCCCGGAGTCCCTCACCTTGCATAGCTGCACAAAGAGGTAGGTGACCCCAGCCTGGACGCATTTCCAGAAGGCGTTGTACTCAGACCTGAAGAAGCCGGCGGTGAGGGGTCGGCCCAGGTCCCGCACCCTCTCCACCCCGCACCCGCCCTGCACTCACAGGCCGCTGCATTTGTACGTGATGAAATAGGGAAAGTAGGCGAGGGCGAAGCAGTTCCCGAAGTGGAACAGGGTCATGACGCCAGCCGCCCGGTCCCGCCAACGCGGGACTCGCCAAGCGAAGGGTCTCGTCTAGTCGGCCTCGCCGGCACCGGGGCCTGGCGCCCACCTGCTTGCCGTGGCCCGCGCGCGGCCTTATGGGAACTGTAGTCCGGCCTGGTACGTCGCGCGCCGTGACGTCAGAGCGCCCAGCGCCAGCCTTGCTGCAGGTTCTTCCAGTGCCCAACACGGTTTAAGACCGGTGTTCAGACAACTCTTGCCTTCTCTCACCCGGCTCGGAGCCAAGCGCCACCTCTCCTCGCTCATCCGAGAACCTTGAACCTGGCCCTGAACGCAAGGTGATCGGCGCAGAGTCAAGAGGGCAAAGCTGTGCGCACTCTGGTTTTTATTTCATTGTTGACCCGGCGGCGGCGCGAGAGACGCACGCCCTCCTTTGAGGGGGAGCCGAAGGCAGGAGGGCGAAGTGCGCAGGGGAGCAAGGAGGGGCCTTTTGTGTTACTTCTCTCGGCTAAACATGTAGCGGAGGAGGTCGACTACCCGGTGACTGTAGCCATATTCGTTGTCGTACCTGGGGAGGCGAGGAGGGAGGCGTCAGTGTGTGAGTGTGTGTACACGCACGCGCGCGCCCTCTTACCAACCTCCCCCCACTATCCTCTGGCATCTTTCCCCTTTACCAGGCAATAAGCTTCACGAAGTTGTCATTGAGGGCAATTCCAGCCTTAGCATCAAAGATGGAAGAATGGGAATCGCCATTAAAGTCAGTGGAGACCACCTGCGTGACAATTTCAAAAATAAATGTAGCCGAGCAGGGATCTCCAGAAACCCCGACTTCCACTCTCAGACCACATTGTCAATCACTCAACTGGCATACTGGATAGAGACTTTTTGTGTTGGTGACAGGTATGCTTAAGGCAGGTGGAACCTTTGTCTCGGACTCACGGGGGTGCTCAGTGTTTCAAAGTGCTTGTCACATAAGCGTGAGCATCTCTATTTGGATCCTCGGAATTCATGTAGAGGCTGGGTGGGTGATAGACACCTATAGGCCTAGCAGTCCAGATCCAGACTGAGGATCCTTGGGGCAAGGTGACTAGCTAGATTAGCCAGTTGTCAAGCTACAGTTACATCTTGCCTTGGTAACAAGCGGAGTACAATGGAGCAAGACATCAATCTCATGCCTCCATATGTGCATCATCACCTGTACCTGGCGTACCTGTCCATGTACCCCATGCATCTGCATGTATCCACAAGGGGAAGAGGATACAGATCACAATACTCTAATACAGTTCCACTAAACATTACATGAAGCAATGGATGGCATGAGCCTGGGTCTTAGAAGCAGTTGGAAGGAGTTACACAGACAAGCCTTGGGGCTGTAGCCCTTAAGGACACGGGGTGGGGGGTGACATTGGGCTGATTTGATTTGACCCACTCAAATGACATCTTGGCATTTGAGAGTGGACCTGTAGGAACCAATGCAGGTCTTTTATTAGCCCATGCAGGATAGCTTTCTGGTGAGGGGGACCCCCCTCAAAGTCCCTCCCCAGAGCTTCCCCCAAGGTTTCCTCAGTTCCTACCTGGTCCTCTGTATAAGCAAGGATGCCAGCCAAAGGTCCCTTGGCTGCGGCTTTCACAGCCTCCTTGATAGCTGAGTAGGAAGCAGGCTGGGCCAGGCGGCAGGTCAGGTCCACAACTGATACGTTTGGGGTTGGCACCCGGAATGCCATTCCTGTTAACTTCCTGAAGAATTTCAGAGTAAGGGTGAGAGTCAGAGCCCAAGGTCTTCTGCTCCCAGTCTCCCATGCCTTGGGGCCAGTGGAATTTTCCTGAGGTCTGTCCCCACCCTGGTTCTTGGTTTGAATCTGCATACCCATTGAGCTCTGGGATGACTTTGCCTACAGCCTTGGCAGCCCCAGTGGAAGATGGGATGATGTTCTGGTGAGCACCTCGGCCACCTCGCCAGTCCTTCTTTGATGGTCCATCCACTGTCTTCTGAGTGGCCGTGTAGGAATGGACTGTGGTCTTGGGGAACAAGAGGACTAAGATGAAGCTTTCTTGCTCCTAACCTCTCATTCCTTTTTCTTCTAGGACTTGGAAAGGTGGCCGAGGTATACGGAGGCTACCAGGGCAACCACCACAGACCATAGAGGCTAGGGCCTGTCTTTGTCAAAGTATTCCAGATGTCTCTACTATGGGCTTCCTTCCTAAGCTGCTCCCCCTGTTTGCTCCATGCCTTATACAAGGCCTGGGAAGAATGGGTTGGTTTCCCTGCCATCCTTCCTGCCCCAACTCACCATTAGCCCTTCCACGATCCCGAAGCGTTCGTGAATAACCTTGGCGAGGGGAGCCAGGCAGTTGGTGGTACAGGATGCATTGCTGAAACGACCATAGCATGTCAGATGAGTGGCAGAGCCACCCCTCTTCTCCATTACTCTTACTTTACCAGGTTTGGTCCTGTGAGATGTGAGGATGGGGGTGGGAGGGGTCCCTGGGGATGCCATGAGGAGGAGCTGTAGGAGATGCCACTGGGGAACACTGCCTGGGCGTGTCCTCAGATACTGAACATTCCTAGCAGTTCCAGGGTGAACTTAGGAACTGATGAGTGGGAGCAAGTCGATGTGAAAGACATCACAGGTCTAGTGGGATTCAGGTGGGGAGACTGAGTGTCCCCTGTGCTCCATCCTGGCATGTCTGCTGCTACCACCCACATGCTGGAGGATGGCTGTCATCCCGGGTACCTGACAATGGTCATGGAGCCAGGGTTATAGTCCTTCTCGTTCACACCCATGACCAACATGGTCGCATCAGGGGAGGGTGCAGTGACCACCACACGCCT
This sequence comes from Arvicanthis niloticus, assembly GCF_011762505.2. Classification (NCBI taxonomy): domain Eukaryota; kingdom Metazoa; phylum Chordata; class Mammalia; order Rodentia; family Muridae; genus Arvicanthis; species Arvicanthis niloticus. The sequence goes on from NC_047658.1 coordinate 9,151,487, forward strand.
GGCACCGGATGAAATATGTCCCTAGTGATAGAGTACAAGGTTAGGGTCTCCAAGCACCACTGTCCCCTCTTCCCAGACAGCTTTGGGCACTCTTCCCCACTTACCGAAGCTGCCTCTATAGACAAGTATACGCCTGTAGACTCCACCACATAGGGACTCCCTACAGAACTCCAGGGGATTTCTTTAGGGTCTTTGCTGTGGAGTAGTGGGAAGGCTATGTCAGTTTACCTTGCTTGGGTCTCAGGCTAGCCAGAGATCTTGGTACCTGATCTGCTAATACCTGCTCCCTAACTCCATATTTATACCTACCTAGTCCAGGTTGGTGCTGTCCTGCAAGCCCATATCAACTATTCTCCCTTTTGGTGGTGGTGGTGGGGCTGTACCCTGCTGTGTCTAAGACGGACTTTCACATCTTCAACTTAAGCTCTTACCTTCCTCAGGACCATCTCCACAAATATCAGACTAGAACCAGACCGTTTACATCACATGCTCAGAGCAGGGACTCCCAAGATACTGAGGCTGCCAATGCTCTGAGGCCCCCAGCTCTGACCACCCCACGTGAGCCCTTTTAGCCTCTTATCACCACTGAACTCTTGTTGGGAAGTCCCCAAAGACAGGCACATCAGGTGACAGCTCAGGGGAGGGTTACATTGAAGCACCTGTGAACAGCAGGGACCAATCATTGACAGTAGAAAAGCCAGAGAAAGACTTTCTATTCATCTATCAGCCTATGTTTTCAGTTGATTGTTTGTTGGTTGGCGGTGTCTCCTGTTTGACCCAGACTGGTCTGTAACTTCCACGATCTCCCTGCCTTAGCCTCCTGAGTACAGGGATTACACATTCCATCATGACCAGCGTTGCCTTGATGTTCTAACAAATGTTTGTGTCTGAACAAACACCCATCCTTCCTGTTTTCTATCTGTGTCCAACAAGCAGTCTCTGTGACTCTTGTCTGTGGGCTTGTCCCTCATGGAACTTATGTCACAGTGAGATTGGGTCTTAATAGGATTGTTTCTGGCTCTACTTCTGGATAGTTCCATACCATAGGTATGCCACCTATGAATGCTGGGAATTGAACTTGGGGGTCCTCTGAAAGCAATTTGTGATCTTAACTGCTGAGCTGTCTCTCCAACCCCAATAAATGCGTATTCATTTAATTTTTGCGGTGCTGAGGACTGATGTCAGTCCTCACATGCAGTGCCAGGTATTCTACTACAGAACTTCATTCCTAGTCTCAGTTCTTTGTTTTAGTCAGTCTACATACGAGCCCTGAGCTGCCTTCCACTGAGGTTTTTTTTGTCTGTAGAAAACTGAAAACCACCATAACACCAGCATACTTACTACTGTGTTCATGTTTCAAAGAAGCCAGTGTCAGGGAGTGGTGAAGGCAGTGCGCGAACCTAGGCCTGGACTCTGTCCTCGGTTACGAATAGTGTGGGAATGGATAAATGCATAGGGTTTTCCTCCCTTCTAGCCACAAGACTCTCTTCTCCCTCTGCTCCATCAGCCCCCATCAGTCATCTTCTGGCCCAAGTAGCTTTTATCTGATGCACCCACTCTCTGTCTTTCAGGTTGAGAGTACGTCAGCAACTTCTGCAATAGGACTTGAGTTTGTCATAGACCCTGATACTACAGGTCTGTTCTGAAGATTCATGCATTCAGCTGCATTGATCGGGGAAGGCAGCTGTGTTGTGTATTATACTGGCATGTAGTCATGAGCTGTTTAGGCTGGCCTGCTGAGAAGCTGGCTATGCAAGTCAGGCTGGCCTCCCTTCAGACCCAAGCAGGTTTATGTCAAATGTTTTTCAAGACCTCTTGTCCCCAGATGGACTGACCCCTCTCACCTTCCTGACAGAGGAGGGGACAAACTATCCCAGGGGTGAAAACACAGTCCCTAAGAGTGGAGGTCGCTACTGTTTATCCTGTGGTATGCAATGTTGCCAGTGGGAGTGGTTGTAAGCTCAGCCATGAGAGAAAGCTCAATCAGGATCACCAACTGAAACCTCAGCTTCTTCAGTCAGTGTCTGCTGGGTATTGTGAGCCCCTGACTCCAATGATGTCTCATTACAGTCTGTTGCTATTTGTTCTTTCAGTTGGAAGCCTCACCTGCTCTGCCTGGGAACACACTCACTGGAGTATCCCAAGTTGATTCCCACCAGATGTTCTGTGCACCTGGTCTGACATTTTGCTGTCTGTCTGTCTATCTATCTATCTATCTATCTATCTATCTATCTATCTATCTATCTATCTATCTATCTATCTTCTCTGTATCCATCCACCCATCTACCTAGCTATCATCTGTGTATCCATCTACCCTTCATCTATCCACCTATCTATTCAACCATCCACCCACCACTTACCCACCTATCTACCTACCTACCTGTCATCTATACATCATCTACCTACCTCTCCATCCCTTGCTGTTTACTTTTTACTTTGCTTGCTACATATATTTTATAAACATTCAGAACTGAAAGTATTGCTGTCGCAGGTCATTCTCCAGCAATGTGGAGTGGGGTGCTGTGTGGAGGTGAGGCAGGGAGAACACCTCAAGAGGCGGGACTGATGACATCCAGGCAGAGGCAGGAGGATTGAGGTGACTGAAAAGCTGCTGGAATTTGCTTTGGGGGCCATGATTTCAAACTTAGAGCAAATAGCCTCCATTCTCCCTGACTCCCCGGTCCTGCTTTCAGCCTTCCTCCAAACACTCTGTCATACCCCATCTTCAGGAAGTTCATGCAGAGGTGACAACCACCCCAGAGGTGTGGCAGATGAGACAGAATGCAGGATGGGATGCATGTCGCACTGGGGACCCCGAGAGCTGGGGCAGGAGCATTGAGGGGAAGCATAGAGTAGTACCTTGGCTCAGTGGAGAATCAAAAGACCTCAGAGGATCTGGGTAGGAGCTGGCTTAGCTGCCATAGAGGTGGCTGGTGACTCAGGAGGCAAGGGATGAGGCAGTGAACCCACATGCCGCAGAGAACACATGCAGATGAGCATTAAATACAAAACATGTAAGAACCACGGGCAGTCTTGAAAATGAATGTCCTTAAGCGTTTTGGAGGCCAAACACCTTCCTGAGACCCTCTTTCTAAGTAGAACCTGGAGGCATGCACATATGGTAGAGCCATGGTGTCACATGCTGTCCTTACCACTGGTACACGTTGATCTCAAGGTTGTCCACAACTAGTCGTCCATTCTTATGTTCCACGGTTCCTTTGTATCTACCATGTGTGGAGTCATATTTGAACATGTATACCTGCGGTAGACAGAGTGGGGCCTGGTAGTAGGCTGCGTGAGCAACCCTAGACAAATCCCCACTGTGGGCAAGATTTTTAGGAGGTTCTGCATTGCAGCCAGGAGCCTTCTAGATAGCTCTTGAATCCTCTCCTCAACTAAAGAGCCACTCTTGCTGCTCTCTCCCTCCCCCACCCACTCACCATGTATTCCGGATCAATGAATGGGTCATTCACCGCTACCACCCTAATGCCCTTCTCCATGCAGACTCGCAGCACCAGACGGCCAATGCGTCCAAATCTGCCCAGTTGGGAACACAAAGAAAAAGGAATGGGTGTGAGAACCAGAGTGACAGGGATGGCACGGTGTCAGTGTCCCACCAAAGTTCGTGTTGAACTTTGAACCATTGGGCTGTATTAAGAGGTGAACACCTGGGGCTGGTGTACAGCTCAATAGGTAAAAGCACTTGCTACAAAGCCTGCCATCCTCAGTTGTACCCTGCTTTAGCCTCCCTTGCTGCTAGTGTTACAGGCACACTACCATGCCTTGTTAACAACGTCCCTCATTCTCACCCCTATAGCTGGGTGGAGCCAGGGAAGCGCTACACCTCTCCATGTGAAAACCCTCTCCCTCTCTCAGGTAAACAAGATCTATATTCCTTTCCATGGTGCTCCAGGTCTTAAGGACTCCCTTCCCTTCCCCCCAATTTGTTCTTACAGCTGTCTTTGAATGTACTAAGCATATCTCTTCCAAGCTAGAGCCCTTGCTTACCCCGTTACCTCCAAAATTTGCCCTAGTAGAGACAGCTGGCTGTCTTGTCAGCCTCTCTTTCATGCCTCTTTGGAGAGGCCTTTTGTGGCCCAGCCTGCACTTGAACTACTGCCAGTTCTGTATCTGACTGTTGTTTCCGAGAAGGGAGGTCTCTGACAGCTGGCCTGCCCAGTGAGAAGGAACGTACACGTCCCATAGTGACCCAAGAAAACCACAGTGTCAGCTTCCGGAGCTGGCTGGATCCAGCATTACTAGAGTCTTGACATAGACTCACCCATTGATGCCCACTGTCAGCTCTCTAGCTGGCTTTTGGGGTGGTGGAGGAGGTGGAGGGGGAGGTGGAGGGGGAGGGGGAGGTGGAGGTGGAGGTGGAGGTGGAGGTGCTTCTGGCTCTATCTTGGGTGGAGGAGGAGGAGGTGGTGGTGGTGGTGGTGATGGTGGTGGTGTCTCCACCGCTGGTGGTGGTGGTGGTGGCGGTGGTGGTGGCGGCGGTGGTGGTGGTGGCTCCTCAGGCTTGGGTGGCGGTGGAGTTGGTCTGATCACTGTAGAGAGTAGAGAGTTCAAAATAGAGGTGGTGAGCTGGGTCCCTCACAAGGCATGAGGGTGGTGAGGCAGCTCCATGGGGAAAGCTGCTTGTCCCAGAGGCTTATGATTTGAATGCCAGTCCCGGACCCCACATGTTAGGAAAAAACAGCACCTTCCACAGATTGTCCTCTGACTTCTATCTTCACACACATATGAAGGTGTGAAAAAGCAGTCTTTACCACATAGAACCCATTGGGCTTTGAACCCCTAGTAGCCAGCTGTGGGTTGGATTCTTTTCCAAACCCACTTAGCCAGAAACAAGCAAGAACTCTGAAGTTAATATATGTGAACTTCTGTTTTAGTGTGTGTGTGTTAAGCAGTTCATGAGGGCCTATTTTCTATGCCAATTTCTTACTCTCTGAAATGCAGATAAAACATTCCACACGTGTTGTGGTATCAATCTCTCCCTGACTCTTCCCTCCCTTTCCTTCCCTTTCTTTTTGAGACAAAATCTCACTTCTGAACTCCCCTAGCCACAGATGGTTTCTTTGTGTACACCAGGCAGTCCTGGGCATGGCTATGGCTCTGTAGATCAGGCTGGCCTCAAGCTCAGAGACCTGCCTGAGTGCTGGGACTGAAGGCGTGCACCACCACCGACCAGCTACACTCCACGGCTCCTGGATACTCTGTCTCAGCCCCCAGAACAACACCATTCATTATGCTTAAGTTAAAGCCTCTCTCTCTCTCTCCCTCCCTCCCTCCCTTCCTCCCTCCCTTTCTTCCTTCCCCTTTTTAAAGGTTTTTAAAATATGAGTACACTGTAGCTGTCTTCAGACACACCAAAAGAGGGCATCAGATCACATTACAGTTGGTTGTGAGCCACCATGTAGTTGCTGGGAATTGAACTCAGGACCTCTGAAAGAGGAGTCAGTGCTCTTAACCACTGAACTATCTCCAGCCCCATCCCTCCTTTTTTAAGTACTAGGGATAAACCCAGACACCCTGCCTGTTAACCAATTGCTCCCCCACTTAACTATACTTCCCTCTTAGAATATTTCAGAGATAGTTTCCTGATGCTGTTTGATAAAGGACCCAGTTCTGTGAGCCCCAAATTACTCTGGAGATGGACTTGCCCTGGGAAGCCTATGCTAGAAAAACCAGAATAAGGTGGGCAATACTGAAGCCCAGGAATTCTCTCTCCTCTCTCCTCTACTCCTTTTCTGCCTTGGAACCAGTTCTTCTCATTGTAGCCCAGGCAAGCTTAAAACTCACTATGTAGCCAAGGATGACACATCTATTGGTACGAGGTGCAGGGGTGATAGCACCACCATACCAGGAGGGAGTTCTATTTCTGGCTGATCTCAGGTGGCTGTCACACAGAGGGTTGTTTAGGAGATGACGTATCACATGGCTCTAAGTACATCCATCCTATGAGGACAAGCCTAGGAACAGGATGGAAGCTGCAAAGGAGAGTTGTCGAAGGGCAAGGAGGTGAGGCAACAGGAGAGGTTGGACTAGGAGTCAGTGGCCATCTGATGTGTCTCTCACTGACCTTTCTCTGCTCCTCAGACTTGAGGCCAGGGAATGGACCCTGGGTGTTTCCACTAAGCTGAGATTCCCTCAAGGTATCAGTTCCTGTTTTCTGGAGGCAGTGACCTTGTGGCACTGGTGACCTTGAGGATATCTGCCTTCCTGAAGATCCAACTGTGTGTGGTCACAGAGGGGAAGGTTGGGCACTGGCAGCCACATAAATGCCTGTGCACCTTTGAAAACCAAGGAGGCAGAGAGATGTGTTCCTTTAGAGTTCCAAGTGGGGATCCGCCCTCACTCAGAAACAGCAAGGCCTCCCCTCCCTGCACCCACTTCACAGAAGCAGTGAAGCAGGTGGGCACAGGGCAGGTCCCTGCTGTTCACCCATCTGTTACTGTGTCTTGAAGGAGGGTTCTTTTTTTTTTTGGTTTTTCGAGACAGGGTTTCTCTGTATAGCCTTGGCTATCCTGGAACTCACTCGGTAGACCAGGCTGGCCTCGAACTCAGAAATCCGCCTGCCTCTGCCTCCCAAGTGCTGGGATTAAAGGCGTGTGCCACCACCGCCCGGCTGAAGGAGGGTTCTTACAGGCACACTCACTTGTGGGAAGTGAGAACACCAGAGTCAACTGCGGGTTGCTCCCCCACCCCCCATTGGCCCTGGCTTCCTCTGGCTTCAGCACCTGAACAGCCTCTGGCTGGGTTTGCCCAGCAGCTGACAGCAGGTTGTACAGAGACTGAGGCCCCAAGAGAATCTCAGCTCCACCATTCCTTCCTTGGTTGGGAGCCTGGGAAGTGGCTTGTCCTCTCTTGACCTCTGCTGGCCTCCATAGAATGAGGACAGTGAACACCCAGGCCTTACCTGGTGGCTGTGAGTCTCAGTGAACACAGGCCTCTCTTGCCTGTAAAGGGAGCAGCCCTGCCCTGGAGGGCTACAAGCATCCTTGCTCCCTGCAGCCCAGGGAGGACCAAGCCTACCAGCCCCTTTGTCCCTTGGCCACCAGGAACATCAGTGAAATGTGGGGAGCACATCCACCTAGACCTGTCACAAATGCTCCTGGTTACCCCTCCCTCTCCAGCCTCCCTGCCTCCTCCTGGCCTCTGCTTCTCCCTTCTCCAGAGTTAGAACCCAAAGCTCAGGCAGTCCTGGGAGCATAGCTCCCAACCCCCCCACTCCATCCCAACCAGCAGCTCTGGGGTGAGGAAGGACGTGCTATGGGAAAGGGAAGGATCCCAGAGGATAGAGGTCTGAAGGGCCCACCCTGGCCTGTGCCTTCAGGGGTACCTAGTAGAGGGCATTCTGGTGGAGGAGGGTCTCAGGACTCTGAGCACCCTGGTGAGGGTGTAGAGACTCCCAGACCACAGTTTCCTCCTTTTCCCAGGGTCACCCCCAAAGGCTCTCCTTACCCGGGCATGGACATGGGCACGGGCATGGGCATGGGCACGGGTCCCGCCGTAGCTGGACCACAGTAACATTGGTGAGGACCACGTCACGTCTCGACATGGCCTAAGATCTCATGGCCTGACTGCCTTGGGCCCCTCTGTGGTGTTACTGAGGTGTGAAGCTCCCAAGGTCCCAGTGGCTCCTGAGCTTCTGATGATGTCACATTGCCCAATGACATCACAGAGGAGTGGTGTGCAGGATTGAAACCTCAGCCCACTCTCCGGAAGCCTTTGAGAGTCTCACACTGAGGATTTCAAGGCCACCCTCTGGTATCTGTGGAACCCACTAGGTTCACACAGAAGCTCATGGCTGCCATCTCTCTACCTTCCTCCCCTGGTCCACCTGCTCTATGCTGTTCCTGAATCTCTGAGGAGTTTCTCTTGCTTGCTCTTGTGTGTGGAAATGCTGAGAAAACCCCTCCCAGGTCTCCTCTTGGCTGCTTGGGTTCCTTCCTCTCAGATGCTGTCTATAACTGAGCTGTTCCTCATCATGGCAGAAGGAGAGGCAGAAATACGGTGTAGAAGATCCTGAGATGGGGAAGAGACTCAGAGCAGCTGTAGCTGCCTGTGTCAGACCTGCACAAGATCGTGCCAGTGAGCCTTCCAGCAGGGAGGGTAGAGGCTCACCAGCACCCAACTCTGCCTGGGGAGCTACTGAGCTTGTGTCTTCTGGGGGAGGTAGAATTCCTTTTCTTTAAGGGTATCAATTATGCTGCAGTGGATGATAGCCCAGACCCCTTATGCAGAACCCAAATTGAGTCAGTGGAGTATTCAAAAGCAAACTAGGCAAAACCCCAGGAAGTGGGGAGGGAGGAGAAAGGATTGAGAATGATCAAGTATGGAGTCGCTCATGTTTTCAATAAGCATCGGGTATATTAAAAAGCCAGGTGTGGTGGCTTGCATCTGTAAGGCCAGACTCTTGGCTCAGCTAGGCTAGAGTACAGAACACCATAGAAACCAGAGAGCCCACCTTACTTCATAGAGGAGACAGGATGACTCATGAGTGGCCTCTGACCTCCACACTGCCTTGATTGGAGTGCTACACACACACACACAGACACACACACACACACACACACGCACACACACAAATAATGTTTCAAAAATTTAAAAAGTGATTCCATAAATAAAACTATCACAGAATATATGGTAAAATGAGTCAAAATTTTCTATGTAGAGAATATTTCAACAGTGATGTTATTGCCTTATATGTAAGATAAACTTAACCTTAAAAGTTTATTCTAAAACTTCAATTTAAGGGACTAGAACACAGCTCAATGGCAAGAGTGCTTGCCTAGCAGGCAGGAGACCCCTGAATTCAATCTTCAACAACCTTGAAAATAAGCAAATATGTTATTTAGAAGTGTTTCCGATGTCTTATGCTGCATGGCTCCTGAGGTCTACCCTCTCAGCGACAGCCTTAGGTCGCTTACGTGTGCCTATTGTAGAAGGGAAGGTTTGTGAACTGGTTCAGGCTCCCGACTTAACTCACCTGCAAAACCCACTCACTGTGTCAACCTCACAACCTGAGTTCAGGTCCTGCACCTTACAGAAAGAGCAGCAACTCCTGACTGGTCATGACTTGTGCATGTGAGCTGTTACACACTCTCACCCCCAATCTCGCAAGCACTGATAGTCCAGAAATTAAAACCTCAGAGACGAGGAACAAGAGAGACCACTCAGCAGTTAAGAGCACTTTTTGCTCTTGCAGAGGATCCTAGTTCAAATCCCAGCACCCATGTAGCAGCTCACAACCTGGTGTAACTCCAGTTCCAGGGAATCTGGTGCCCTCTTCTGGCCTCTGCAGGCACTTTATGCATAGGGTCCACACATACAAGTAGGCAAGCACTCAGACATCAAAAATTTAAAACTTTAGACCAGAGTGGAGAAACTGTCAGATGGTAAAGAACATGTTCATGTAGAGACCTGAGTTCTACTCCCAACGCTTACATCAGGTGTCTCATAACATCTAGCTTGTCTGCCTTTGTAGACACCTGCACTAGTTACACACACACAGCATGCATGTGTATACACACACACACACACACACACACACACACACAGAGAGAGAGAGAGAGAGAGAGAGAGAGAGAGAGAGAGAGAGAGACGCACACGTAGAGAAATGCATGTATACAGAGTTACACATCTATATCTACACACAGATACACATGCACATGCATGCAGAGAGATATGCATACCTATACACACACACACAGAGAGAGAGAGAGAGAGAGAGAGAGAGAGAGACAGACAGACAGACAGACAGACAGACAGTGAGACAGTGAGAAAGATCTACTGTATTACACCTGTCTACATTAACCTAGGTCTGGTTTCAACACCTTCCCCCTGACCCTACAGACATAGAAATTATATTTCCATTATACTATAGTCTATTCCATATGTAAGAGGTTTAGGACTACAAATGCCAAGCACATGAATTTTTATTTTCTTGGCAGTGCATGCGTTGGAGACTGAATCTAGGTCTTCACATGCACTGACCATGTGTCATGCCATGGAGCCACACCCCAGCCTACACATACCTTAACTTTACAAGACATGATACACCAGGCACATGCCTTTAGTGCCAGCACCCAGGAGGCAGGACTCTCTGAGACTGAGGCCAGCCTAGTCAACACAATGAGTTCAAGGCCAGCCAAGGATACATAATCAGATCCTGTGTAAAACAGAACCAAACCAAAATCCAAAAAACCTAAAACCAAACAGTGCCGATGAGGCACATGCCTAAAATCTTAGCTCCAGGAAAGCTGGAAGCAGGAGTGAGGCTCTGAGGTTTTGGTCAGCCTAGACTACATGATGAGATTCCATGGAACAACCTGCCCATACTTGTAATATCCAGGAACCCAGGGAAGATAGGAACATGAATGGACTCCTCTCTGCTTCACCTTCCTTTTCTTTTTATTCTTTCAATCTTGGAGTTTGAACTCGGGGCTTTTGGGTTCAAAAACACGTTTTGTGAAACACGTTTTCTACAATTGAGCCACATCCCCAACTCTTCAGGATTTTAAAATATTATGGGTTGGTTGATTGATTAATTGATTGTGTATGTTTATGTGTGGGTGTTTAAGTATGGTGTCTGTGTGTGTGTGTGTGTGTGTGTGTGTGTGTGTGTGTGTGTGTGTGTAAAGATCAGAGGACAACTCGAAGGTGTTTGTTTTCTCCTTTCAGCATGTGGGTCACAGGGACAAAAAGCAAATCCTCAAACTTGAAGCCAGGTGTTTCTATCAACTGAGCCATGTTTAGTGCTGGAGGAAAACCCAGGGCCTCCCACATGTTAAAACAATTGCTCTCCCACTAAACCTCCACCCACTCTTACATGTCCAAGATATTTCTGGACCCTGTCTAATAATGGATCCAGTTCTGGGAGCCCCAACCCATTATGGTAGGAAAAACCTTGTTCTAGGAAATTCAGACTTGAGGCCAGGGAATGGACCCTGGGTGTTTCCACTAAGCTGAGATTCCCTCAAGGTATCAGTTCCTGTTTTCTGGAGGCAGTGACCTTGTGGCACTGGTGACCTTGAGGATATCTGCCTTCCTGAAGATCCAACTGTGTGTGGTCACAGAGGGGAAGGTTGGGCCACTGAGAGAGCTCAGTGGAAAAGGGGCTTGCTGCTGAGCTTGGCCACCTGTCCTGATCCCTGGCCCCCATGTAGAAGAAAGAAAGAGAGAGAGAGAGAGAGAGAGAGAGAGAGAGAGAGAGAGAGAGAGAGAGAGAGAATCACTCTCCTAAATTGTCCTGTGCCCTGACACTTGTGCTGTGACACACTGGCAGCCACATAAATGCCTGTGCACCTTTGAAAACCAAGGAGGCAGAGAGATGTGTTCCTTTAGAGTTCCAAGTGGGGATCCGCCCTCACTCAGAAGCCATTCAGAGGACAGCAAGGCCTCCCCTCCCTGCACCCACTTCACAGAAGCAGTGAAGCAGGTGGGCACAGGGCAGGTCCCTGCTGTTCACCCATCTGTTACTGTGTCTTGAAGGAGGGTTCTTACAGGCACACTCACTTGTGGGAAGTGAGAACACCAGAGTCAACTGGGGGTTGCCCTCCCATTGGCCCTGGCTTCCTCTGGCTTCAGCACCTGAACAGCCTCTGGCTGGGTTTGCCCAGCAGCTGACAGCAGGTTGTACAGAGACTGAGGCCCCAAGAGAATCTCAGCTCCACCATTCCTTCCTTGGTTGGGAGCCTGGGAAGTGGCTTGTCCTCTCTTGACCTCTGCTGGCCTCCATAGAATGGGGACAGTGAACACCCAGGCCTTACCTGGTGGCTGTGAGTCTCAGTGAACACAGGCCTCTCTTGCCTGTAAAGGGAGCAGCCCTGCCCTGGAGGGCTACAAGCATCCTTGCTCCCTGCAGCCCAGGGAGGACCAAGCCTACCAGCCCCTTTGTCCCTTGGCCACCAGGAACATCAGTGAAATGTGGGGAGCACATCCACCTAGACCTGTCACAAATGCTCCTGGTTACCCCTCCCTCTCCAGCCTCCCTGCCTCCTTCTGGCCTCTGCTTCTCCCTTCTCCAGAGTTAGAACCCAAAGCTCAGGCAGTCCTGGGAGCATAGCTCCCAACCCCCCCACTCCATCCCAACCAGCAGCTCTGGGGTGAGGAAGGACGTGCTATGGGAAAGGGAAGGATCCCAGAGGATAGAGGTCTGAAGGGCCCACCCTGGCCTGTGCCTTCAGGGGTACCTAGTAGAGGGCATTCTGGTGGAGGAGGGTCTCAGGACTCTGAGCACCCTGGTGAGGGTGTAGAGACTCCCAGACCACAGTTTCCTCCTTTTCCCAGGGTCACCCCCAAAGGCTCTCCTTACCCGGGCATGGACATGGGCACGGGCATGGGCATGGGCACGGGCGTGGACATGGGTCCCGCCGTAGCTGGACCACAGTAACATTGGTGAGGACCACGTCACGTCTCGACATGGCCTAAGATCTCATGGCCTGACTGCCTTGGGCCCCTCTGTGGTGTTACTGAGGTGTGAAGCTCCCAAGGTCCCAGTGGCTCCTAAGCTTCTGATGATGTCACATTTATGTCACATTGCCCAATGACATCATAGAGGGAGTGGTGTGAAGGGTAGAGTCCTAGCCCCAGCTCTAGAGTCCTAGAGAGTCCTACATAGGATTTCAAGGCCATCCTCTTTTATCTAGAGTGGAACCCACTAGGTTCACACAGAAGCTCATGGCTGCCATCTCTCTTCCTCCCTCCCCTGGTCCACCTGCTCTATGCTGTTCTGTATCTCTAAGGAGTGTCCCTTGTTCTGCCCTGTGTGTGGAAATCCCGAGAAAGCCCCTTCTAGGTCTCCCCTTGGCTGTCTGGGTGTTCCAGGATTTAATAGTTGCTCTTCTCACCAAGGCGGAGGAGAGGAAGTAAATATTGTAAGATCCACAGGTCAGGTAGGACAGCAACAAAACAGGTTCCCCTGAACATGATAGCACAGCTGCACTGCAGAACTCACAGCTGACTTTGTTCCCAGCCCAAGATCAAGGCAGTCAACATTCTCATGGGTGGGGGAGGGGCTCAGGAGCTGAGACAGTTGATGGTTCCTGGGACAGCAGAGTTGGTTTTCATTTAGGGTTGTAAACCAAACAGGACTGGTTCACTCCACTTCTATGAATCTCATCAGCAGTCCAAATCAGTGTGGGCTTAGAAATAAACAAACAAATACATAGATGAGTACCCTGGGCTGGAGAGAAAGCCCAGACATTAAGAGTACTCGCTGTTCTCACAGCTAAGTGAGGTTCAGCTCCCAGTACCCACATTGTGATTTTCAACCATCTATAACTATGGATCCCGGGAATCAACTGCCCTCTTCTGGCTGCTTTATGCACTGCATATATGTGCTTACAGGTACAGACAAAACTACTTATATGTAAGATAAAAACATGAAAAGATCAAAATTTTTTCATGAAATTTGTAGCGGGTAGGTGGTTGAGGGGATCTGGGAGGAGTCGGAGGTCAGGTAGGGATGGACGTGATCAAAGCACTTTCTGCATATTGGGAATTCTCAAAGATAAAATTTAAAACCATAAAAGTGATCTATAAACATAAATAATACATAACAAAACCCAACAAAATAAAGACAATAGAATTAGTGCACACGCATGCACGCGCGCACACACACACACATGCACGCACACACAGATGTGGTAGCACTCATCTCTAGTCCTAAAAAGGCTTGTGAGCTAGCTAGCCTGGATTATACAGCACTGTAGAAGCAAGAGAAAAGATGCAGTCTCATCAAGAGTACCTACAAACTCCAGGACGGTGGAGCTTTGTCTTCTTAGCTTTATGTTTATGTCCCACTGACTTCAAGTGTGACACATTAAAAACATTTTAAATTACATTAGTGTGTGTGTACGTTTGGTCACACACGTGGTGGTCAGAGGAGTAAGTTCTTTCCGTCCACTTCCTGTGTGGGTCTTGGGGCCTGAATCCAGAGGTCATCAAGCAAGGACTAACTTCAACCCTCTGTTTAACTTAGAACTTAGTCCATAAAGAAAGCACCTTTGACTTGCCCATTTTTTTTTAATTAAGGAAAGTAAATTTCCCCTCGTTTTTATTTTATACTTTATAATTTGCAAACTTTTAAATACTCTTTAGTTAAAGTTTTAAATAAAAATGCTTTCTCCACAGAAATGATGCAAGTGTTGTGGCCACATGAACTGCAGGTCCACCCCCCCCATTCCCCCCACCCGATGTTCTGGTTCTGCCTGGGGGTTCTGAGTCAGTGGCTAAGGGCCTTTGCTGCTCCTGTAGATAACACTAGTTCAGATCCCAATGCTGCTGTGACTCCATGTGACTCCAGCTCCAGGATCGCTGATACCTTTGTCCGGCCTCCATAAGTACCTGTATGGTCCCAGATTCTGTCTCTCCTCTTGGGGGTGTCTGGACTCTGACGTCTGGAGTAGGTTTGGTCTGCAGTCTGCCTCTTTCCTCCAGGGCATCAGACACCACTGCCCACCAGGGCGGGAAGGGTAAAGCAGGGTCAGGGACAAATATTGTGGTTCTGTACAGTCTTCTACTCTCTCCTTCAGGGTTTGGGGGGGGGGTGCTTAGGGGACTTCTCCAAGAATCTTAGTGCTATGACTCTTTGGGTGAAGACCTTCTCCAATTATCTTTAATGAAGTGGCTCTCAGAGATGATCTTAGCTTTTTCATATTTCTTTATTTGGGGTGGTCTTGAAAACATACAGTTTATTTGGATGAACCAAATGTGTGTGTGTGTGTGTGTGTGTGTGTGTGTGTGTGTGTGTGTATCCAAGGAAGGGAGAAAAGGTCATTGGTTAAAGGCCGAGGCTACCGAGATGCCTCATTTGCATGGGGACAAATTCCAGGTGTTGTGCTATGTGACTGAATATCTGTGACTGCCTGGTTGGAGGTCTCAGGGTTATGGGTTACGTGCTCTGAGGCAGGAAAGGAAACAGGGGAGGAGTTATCTCCACTCCTGCTTGTCCAAGAATGAGAGTCTAATCTCAATTTTTGAGATTCCCAGGGTTTGGACATGCTCCACCTTTCCAGATCTATGCCCCACATACTTGCACTCATACTTAATAAATAAAGCATTTAAATACATGTATAAATAGATTAAAAATAACAATATGATTTTTTTAAAGTTTTAGCTTGAGGTTGACTCACAGAGCACTTAGCTATCAGGCCTAATAAAATTTGTTATATTAAACGTGTAACCTATCTGATGTGCATGCCTTGGTTCTTACCCTTGACTGAATGTGGGAGGATCCTGGTTGAATTGAATGCAGGTTTTCACACAGGCTAATCATGTGCTCTGCCATGGATCCCCACTCCTGCCCACACACACCTTAAACCACACGACTGCTAACAGCTGCTCCTGGCCATCTATACTGTCAAAGAGATGGAGTTGGAACATGTGCTGACACTGGGTTGGCACAGATGTTCAATTTATAAAAAAAAAAAAAAAAAAAGTTAAGTTAAGTACCTGGGGGACTGATGCAAGAGGCCAATTTGGGGCCTCTAAACCATGTCTTCCCATAGGCTAGCCTGGACTACATAGTGAGACCCTGTATCCAAACAAACAAACAAACAAGGGACTAGAGAGATGGCTCAGTGCTTAAGACTGTTTAATGCTCTTTCAGAGGACCTGGGTTTGATTCCCAGCATCCACATGGCAGCTCACAATCTTCTGTAACTCCAGTCCCAGGGCATCTGATGCCCCATTCTGGCCTCCATAGGCCCCAGGTACATACAGACATACATTCAGGCAAAATAGCCATACACATAAAATGAAAAATAAAATTATTAAGAACAAACAAACCCATCCCTGGAGTATCTAGGAAGCACAGGTAAGTCAGGTGTGTCTGTACATGTGTGACAAACACCTGGTCCCCTACTCCCTCAATTTTTTTTCTTTTACTTTCTCTTCTTTGCTGGAAATTGAACCTAGGGCTTTGGGCATGCTAGGCAAGTTTTCTTCTGCGCAAACACTCCCCCAGTCCCTGGGGTTAATTTAATTTAATTTAATTTAATTTAATTTAATTTAATTTATTCTCCCCCATCTCTCTGTGTGGAGACCAGAGGACACTTGTGGGAGGTGGTTCTCTCCTTCCATTCCATGGCCCCAGGATTGAACTCGGTTCCTCAGGCTTTGCTGCAATCACCCACCCGTTACCCACTGAGCCAGCCTGTCATCTCTTGTGTAGTCTCTCATCCCCAGTCTTGAAGCAACCTCTAAGCCATGCCTTCCCATAGCTGTCTGTTTTCCTTGGAGTTTTCTCGTGTTTAGAACCTCCCGATGTCCTGTTACATGTTACCCTTACTGACTGTGTGTCCTGGAGGGGTGCTGTATCCACAGCTGTGTCACATCTGGAACAACATCTGCCACACACTGGGCCTTCTCCTTTTATTTATTTATTTTTTGTAGTTCACTCTTTTTTTCCCTTTATTGGATATTTTATTTACATTTCAGATGCCATCCTCTTTCCCCATTTCCCCTCCCTATAAAACCCCTATCCCATCCCCCTTTCTCCTTTTTGCTTGTATACTATTTTTTAGAATGTTAATCAAAGGCTTTATAAGTTTGGTAATGTTCAACAACAAGATGCCCATACAATCAGAAGTGTAACCCAATACCCAACCTAGATATACCAACTACATTTGACTGCCAGAGACACTCTAACATCCGCCTCCATGTCCCCCCCCCTTGTCACCCAGCTCCTCCTCTTCTTCTCTTCCTCTTCTTACTCCTCCTCTTCCTCTTGTTACTCTTCCCACCTTAGCTTCTCCTACATATCACCCTTCCTGTTAAAATAAAACTTTTCTCTTAAAATACAATTAGAGCATAACTATGTCAATTTGGGTCAGTAAGGTACAAAATAGTCCTAATACCTAGTCCATCATTTTGTTGACTCACCAGAACCTCTGTCGTCCCTCCTAACTAAAAGACTTAGTTCTGAACCTGGACCTGGCTTTTTTCTTGGCTTTAGAATGAATGTCAGCTTTTCCATCCACTCAGATCCTTTCTCTCAAAGTAAATAGCCAGAATTGGCTATGAGATAAATCTTCAACCCCATCAGAAATCCAGAATGACTGAGTTAACTGAAATTATGGGAAGCACAAAGCATAGCTTCTAAAACTTAGCCAATTTATAGAGACCGCTGAACACCTAAAAAGCCCCTATACTACCGAACATTGGAGCATCAAATCTTCAGCCTTCTGGCCCAGAGTCATCTGACAGACCTTAG
Source organism: Arvicanthis niloticus (assembly GCF_011762505.2). NCBI lineage: Eukaryota > Metazoa > Chordata > Mammalia > Rodentia > Muridae > Arvicanthis > Arvicanthis niloticus. The sequence continues at coordinate 9,168,711 of NC_047658.1, forward strand.
TGATGCAGGATTATTAAGGGCTGATTACTCTGTCTAGGCAGATATAATCAGTCGACTATTCTGCATGTGTGTCCTTTTCTAGACAGTGATTTGTCTGTAGATGGAAAGAGGCAATTCTTGCCTAGTGGCTGTCTCACCACAACTGGAGTATCTCCAAACATGCTCAATTTCTTCTTAGAATCCAAGACAGGAAGCTGTCAGGAGCAGACAGGTCTCTAATCAAAATGAACATTAATACAGAAATGTTTGTAACCTCAATTCTGTGGGCTTCTGACGTTTTGAAAACCAACTATCCATGTAAGGCAATCTGGACTGTTGTCTGTTAACTCCACTCAGCTATTTCTAAATAAAATATAGAAAACACCCTGACAATAAACTCAATTTGCTATAGGCCCTTAACTCACAGGCTAACCATCTCAAATCAGTTAGAAAAGTTAAAGAAGGACTGGGTCTAAGCCTTGTATTCCTAAATGTGTTATATAGGCACAATGCTTATGAAAGTAACAATATTAATCTCACTTTTATATTAATAAGAAGCTCATACCAATGAAAACCTTAAATTTGAAATCAAAGTAAATTTTGAAACAAAGCTGGAGTAGCCATTCTGAAATCTCCAGGCCAAGAACACAAAGGGAGGGACTCATGGCTTCACCTGTATAGGTAGTTGAGGGTGGCCTTGCCAGGCATCAGTGGAAGTGGAGGGCCTTGGTGCCTGAAAATTTGAATTCCCTAGTGTTGAGGAATTTCGAGAGCAGGGAGGCAGGAATGGGAGGATGGTGGGAGCACACCCTCATAGTAAATGGAGGAGGGGGGATGGGGTAAGGGGTTAGACATCAGTGGAAGTGAACAGCTTTGGTGCGTGGAAGTTTGGATTCCCTAGTGTTGGGGAATCCAAGAGCAGGGAGGTGGGAATGAGAGGATGGTGGGAGCAAACCCTCATGAAAACTCCCAGAATTATATGGATTAGACATGGCAGAGGCAGGCTGCCAGAAGACTAGATTCCAGAATTCAAACAAAACATTATCTTGATACTGAAATTTGTTTTGAGAATCTTATATTTGCAGAATACACAGCCTAGGTGTATCTACTCATTGAGCAAGCTGAGCAGACCTGCTCGAACCTCTGATGTCCTAGAATTCTAGCTGGATGCAGTGAAGACACAGCATCAGAGGCTTATCAATTTACTCTTCCCCCTGCCCCTCTTCTAATATCTCGGCGCCCTTAATCAGCTTGAAGAAGTTAATGAAGAGTTGGCGCCCCTATTCCCTGGGCTTGGGGACTAAGGTGGTTAATGTTGGGCTGTCTTTCTATGGAAAAGTAGTGGTTTTGTTGGAACAGGGAGGATTAGCTAGGATTTATTGCATAGCCATGGCTTATTGGTAGAAATATGTATGATTGTTATTAAGATGAAGTTATAATTTTTTAAATGGTACAAAATTTACTTCTCCTTCTTTCTAAAACACTTATTTTATATGTCCAAGTGTTTCACCTGTCTTTAATTGCACCGTGTGCAATTCTGGGTGTCTTTGGGAGCCAGAAGAAGCTGTTGAGTCCCCTGGAACTGGAGTTACAAATGGACCCATGTGGATGCTGGGACTAAACTCGGGTCCTCTGCAAGAGTAGACCACACTCCTACCCACTGCGCCTCCTCTTCAGGCCTGCTCTTCATTTCTTGAGACAAGATTACACTATGTAGCTGGCCTCTAAATTGCTATGATCCTCTGGCCTCAACCTCCTAGATGCTGGGATTAAAGTTGCACGCCACCATGCAAGGCTTATAAAGCAGGCTAGAAAAAAAGCACGTGAAAAATATCCCCTCAAGCCCCAGGGCTTGCATGAGTTTCTATGACTCACTAACATATGCCTTTACCTGCAGGGCCGGTTGACACGCAGCTGTGACCAAAGGGGTGTGACGCTTTGCTACAGATAGGAGTCACCATCCTGGAGAGAAGGGCGGAAGCCCAAAACTCATAGAATGACAAAACCTCTTCCTTCCCCAAGTCCCCAGAGAAGCTTTCCATGGGCTACATATAGAAATTCTGTTTCATAAAACTGAAGCCAGAACCATATCATGCAAGAACTGGCCATGGGACAGGAGTTTCAAGGCCCTGGAGAGCTAAACTAAAAATAAATTGGAAGAGACAGGCATGGATCTGTAATTGCAGCTGCTTGGAGGCTGACGTAGGAAGATCATAGATCAGTGCATGTCTGGGCTACAGAGTGAGTTCAAGGCCAGCCTGGCCACCTTAGTCTCAAAATAAAAAACATTTTAAAAGATCTGGGTTTTCTGGCACATATCTTTACTCTTAGCACTTGGAGGGCAGAGGCAAGCAGATCCTGGGAGTTTGAGACCAACCTGGTCTACATAGTTCCAGGATAGCCAGAGCTACAAAGTGAGTCCCTGTCTCGAGAATAAATAATGAAAAAAATGCAAAATAAAAGTCTAGGATATATATAGCCTTGTGGTAAACACTTGCCTAGCATGTGTGAGAAAGTGGTATGTATGGGGAGGGCATCTAGATGCTATTGGGCAAAGTTTTCTTTTATATGGTGGCACATACGTGTGATCTCAGCCCCTGTGAGGCTGAGGCAGGCAGATGAAGAGTTCTGTGCTAGCCTGTGCTAGCCTGAACTACCTGTAGAGATCCTGTCTCATAAAACCAAGGTCAGAAACACATCAAAACTCTCCCCCAACCAGAGGTGGGCATGGGGGTTCTTGCCTGGAATCCTAGTACTTGGGTGCTAAGGCAGGTAGATTGCCATGAGTTTGAGGTTATCCTGGGCTTGTATGAAACCCTAGGTTAAATTATTATTATTATTATTATTATTATTATTATTATTATTATTATTATTATTATTTTATTATAAAGGGACCAATAACTCCCCCAAATCTGACGTTATAAGTGACAGATCTGATTAATAGCAAGAGAGGAAACAGAGTCACGAGCTCTTCTCC